>NC_086448.1:344027874-344345999 GCF_028390025.1 Pseudophryne corroboree | reverse complement strand
GGAAAAACGTTCCCTGCCAATAAATATATTGGAACTTCGGGCCATATATGGCATTTATTAAGGCAAAGAATATCCTTCTGATGAAACCAGTTTGAATCCGCTCGGACATTGCAATGGCAGTAGCGTACCTCAACCATTAGGTGGAACTCGCAGCCAAAACATAATGAAGAGGGCAAGTCACACTTTAAGGTGGGCAGAACTTCATTGCCCGCAGTATCCATTCCGGGAGTCCTAAACTGGGAAGCGGATTTTCTCAGTCAACACACCATTCGTGCAAAAGAATGGCCTTTACATCCCAAGGTCTTACAAACTTAGGTAGATAATGGGGGTTACCGGAGAGATCTTATGGCGTCCCATCAGAACAACAACGTTTCTGCATTCGGGTCAAGAACAAAGGATCCCAGAGCGACCTTTATGGATGACTTGTCAGCTTTCATCTGGCTCATGTGTTGTTACCAATCGCCTTGTGATCCAGGGTGATGCGAAAGGTAAGACAAGGTAAGGGTGCCATGTTACTAATAGTTCCGGCTTGGTCCAGAAAACATTGGTACCCAGATCTGCAGAGGATGTCGATGGAAGCTCCATTCCTACGCCTTCAACATCCAGATCTACTGTCTCAGGGTCCTGGTTATCACAAACACCTGGATCCACTGTCTTTGACGGCATTGCTCTTAAGACTTCCATCCTGAAGGCAAGAGGATTCTCACAACAAGTAATTGAAACTACAGTATGCTCAGAGCAAGGAAACTTTCCTCAGCTCGCATTTATCACCAAATATAGCAAGCCTATATTCAATGGTGCAGTAATCAAAAATTTGACCCTTGGTTTTTTAGAGTTTCCAGAGCCTTAGCATTCCTTCAAGCAGGAATGCATAAAGGTTTATGGGTGGCTTCCTTGAGAGTACAAGTGTCAGCATTGACTGTATGGTTCCAAAAGAAAATTGCTAAACCTGCAGGATGTGCAATTTTTTTTCCAGGGAATGTTGCACATCCAACCTCCTTTCTTCCTCCTTCAGTGCCTTGGGGCCTAAGTTTAGTCCTAAAGGCCCTTCATGTTGCCCCATTTAAACCACTAAAAAGAGTGGATCTTAATTGGTTGACAGCTAAAGTTCTCTTTCTACTGGCTATTGCTTCAGTTAGAAGAGTTTCAGATTTAGGGGCATTGTTATGTCACCCTCCATATCTTATTTTTTTCTTTATCCAGATATAGCGGTTCTTAGAACCAAATCTGGGTATCTTCCTAAGGTGGTGTCTAAATTCTACCTTAACGAAGAAATTGTAGTCTCGGTCTTCCAGGGGCCGGACCTTTCTGCGGGAGATGCATCATTTGACGTAGTCCGTGCCTTAAGGATCTACGTGGATCGTACCAGTGCCATCAGAAAGACAGACACTCTCTTCGTTCTGTACAGATTTCACAAGAGAGGATGGCCTGCTGATAAGCAGATACTGGCGAAGTGGCTTTTGATGAAAATTTCAGAAGCATACTCTCAAGCTGATCTCCCTGTTCTGGCTAATGTCTCTGCTCATTCTACTTGTAAGGTAGGTCCATTATGGGCAGCACAACGTGGTGCATCCGCAGAATAGATATGTTAAGTAGCCACATGGTCTCCATTAACACATTCATTAGACATTATGCCTTTGATACCTTTGCCTCTCAGGACACTGAATTCGGGCGAAGGATTCTCCTGTCCAATCAGGAGCTTCCCCACCACAAAATTGCTTTGGGACATCCCAATGTTATCCTGTGGATAACCTGTGGACCCTGCCGGAGAAATATTCGTTATCGTAAGAACTTACCATTGATAACGGTATTTCTCCTAAGTCCACAGGATCCACAGGGATCCCATACCGATGCACCTGATTTGAGGATCCTTTCAATCACTAACCTCTTCCTTCTTGTACGGAAGGTTGTGCGTATGTGTTCTTCTCTCCTGATTAGGGCTCTCTCTGATGCTCCTGCCTTGAGCTTTGGAAAAACAATTGATTTGCCAGAACCAGGAGGCGGGGATATATGGACGGACCCGTTGCATGCTGGGAGGCCGAAAGCTTTGACCGATTGATGCAAATCCGCTGTTGCGTCAAAATATCCTAATGTTATCATGTGGATCCTGTGGACTTAGGAGAAATACCGTTATCAACGGTAAGTTCTTACCATAATGCAGTGCTATAATATTATAAAAATGTGTGTACAATAATTTTAAACTAAAATATGGTATGGTTTGTTGTTAACAGGAAGGAAACCTTACAGGACTGCCACTCTTATTGGACAACTACATCCCACCTCTGGAAGGATTGCCAATGTTCATTTTGCGATTAGCCACTGAGGTAATGCAGAGGTTTTGTGTGTCTGCTTTCTTCAGTTACTATATGAAGGGAAGAACTTTAGTGTTCTTTTGACAGTAAAATTGCGATGTTTGGTTTGAAATATAAATGTAAAATTCACAGACTGATAAAGAGAACGTCTTACACTTTTAGTATCATACACCCAAAGATTTATCTTAACATTTAGACTGATTATTACGCAACCTCCACTTTGACTCAGGTTCTTAAGAAATCTGTTGGCTGTGTGTGTGTTCTCTTTAAGTGTTAAATTAACAAAACAGTTTAAATTATAACATGTTTTATATTTCTTTCTAGACTTACACTATTATTATATACTACAATATATATGCCTAGCGTTGCCTTGCTTTTGTTTTTTTCTTTATTGCCTATGTCTCCTCAGTCTCATTCTGCTTCAGTCCTCTTGTCATTCTTTTTCCTGTTTAATAATACCCCCACAATGTTCGGTCAAGTGCCCAGGTTCTCATCCTGTTCCATGAGTACTTTAAGAGATTCATTGGTATATTCATATTGTGTGTGTTTACATCTATATCTATATATCTATATCTATCTATATATATATATATATATATATATATATATATATATATATATACACACATAATACACACACAGATAGAGATGCAGGTGTCCCCCAGAAGAAGGAACAGGTGGCACTCCTCCAGTCTTATAAAAATATGAGGCCTGTTGGCCTTTTCATCATCTTAATGATTTATATAAAACCGGAGGAGTGCCGCCTGCTCCTTCTTCTGGGGGACACCTGCATCTGTATATGACTGTCTTGGGAAGGCACCTCGGCAGCTTTGTCTAATATCCCAGAGTGCCCTTTTACATGTGTGGCATTGTCAGCAGTCGGGATTCCGGCGCCGGTCTCCTGACGGTAATTTAACTGCATTATATATATATATATATATATATATATGGTATGGCACTCCTGGTGACTGCATCAATAACACACGTACCATCCATATACCTGTATCGACATTTGTACGGGCACCCGGTGCCATCATCTTATTTAGTAATGGGAAAGCCGAAACCTGCAGTGGTGTGTGTGTGTGTATATTTATGTATGTGTATATATATATATATATATATATATATATATATATATATATATATATATATATATATGCGTGTGTATCTCTCTCTCTCTCTCTATATATATATATATATATATATATATATATCAAATTCATGTGTGTGTATATATATATATATATATATATATATATATATATAGAGAGAGAGAGAGAGATACACGCGCACACATGTATACACACCACTGCAGGTTTCGGCTTTCCTATTACTAAATAAGATGATGGCACCGGGTGCCCGTACAAATGTTGATACAGGTATATGGATGGTACTTGTGTTATTGAGGCAGTCACCAGGAGTGCCATACCATATATATGTATATATATATATATATATATATATATATATATATACACTGCTCAAAAAAATAAAGGGAACACTAAAATAACACATCCTAGATCTGAATGAATGAAATATTCTTATTAAATACTTTGTTCTTTACATAGTTGAATGTGCTGACAACAAAATCACACAAAAATGATCAATGGAAATCAAATTTATTAACCCATGGAGGTCTGGATTTGGAGTCACCCTCAAAATTAAAGTGGAAAAACACACTACAGGCTGATCCAACTGTGATGTAATGTCCTTAAAACAAGTCAAAATGAGGCTCAGTAGTGTGTGTGGCCTCCACATGCCTGTATGACCTCCCTACAACGCCTGGGCATGCTCCTGATGAGGTGGCGGATGATCTCCTGAGGGATCTCCTCTCAGACCTGGACTAAAGCATCCGCCAACTCCTGGACAGTCTGTGGTGCAACGTGGCGTTGGTGGATAGAGCGAGACATGATGTCCCAGATGTGCTCAATTGGATTCAGGTCTGGGGAACGGGCGGGCCAGTCCATAGCATCAATGCCTTCGTCTTGCAGGAACTGCTGACACACTCCAGCCACATGAGGTCTAGCATTGTCTTGCATTAGGAGGAACCCAGGGCCAACCGCACCAGCATATGGTCTCACAAGTGGTCTGAGGATCTCATCTCAGTACCTAATGGCAGTCAGGCTACCTCTGGCAAGCACATGGAGGGCTGTGCGGCCCCCCAAAGAAATGCCACCCCACAACATTACTGACCCACTGCCAAACCGGTCATGCTGGAGGATGTTGCAGGCAGCAGAACGTTCTCCTTGGCGTCTCCAGACTCTGTCACGTCTGTCACATGTGCTCAGTGAGAACCTGCTTTCATCTGTGAAGAGCACAGGGCGCCAGTGGCGAATTTGCCAATCTTGGTGTTCTCTGGCAAATGCCAAACGTCCTGTATGGTGTTGGGCTGTAAGCACAACCCCCAGCTGTGGACGTCGGGTCCTCATACCACCCTCATGGAGTCTGTTTCTGATCGTTTGAGTAGACACATGCACATTTGTGGCTTGCTGGAGGTCATTTTGCAGGGCTCTGGCAGTGCTCCTCCTGTTCCTCCTTGCACAAAGGCGGAGGTAGCGGTCCTGCTGCTGGGTTGTTGCCCTCCTACGGCCACCTCCACGTCTCCTGATGTACTGGCCTGTCTCCTGGTAGCGCCTCCATGCTCTGGACACTTCGCTGACAGACACAGCAAACCTTCTTGCCACAGCTCGCATTGATGTGCCATCCTGGATGAGCTGCACTACCTGAGCCACTTGTGTGGGTTGTAGGGAGGTCATACAGGCACGTGGAGGCATCACACACTACTGAGCCTCATTTTGACTTGTTTTAAGGACATTACATCAAAGTTGGATCAGCCTGTAGTGTGTTTTTCCACTTTAATTTTGAGGGTGACTCCAAATCCAGACCTCCATGGGTTAATAAATTTGATTTCCATTGATCATTTTTGTGTGATTTTGTTGTCGGCACATTCAACTATGTAAAGAACAAAGTATTTAATAAGAATATTTCATTCATTCAGATCTAGGATGTGTTATTTTAGTGTTCCCTTTATTTCTCTGACGTCCTAGTGGATGCTGGGAACTCCGTAAGGACCATGGGGAATAGCGGCTCCGCAGGAGACTGGGCACAAAAGTAAAGCTTTAGGACTACCTGGTGTGCACTGGCTCCTCCCCCTATGACCCTCCTCCAAGCCTCAGTTAGATTTTTGTGCCCGGCCGAGAAGGGTGCACACTAGGGGCTCTCCTGAGCTTCTTAGTGAAAGTTTAGTTTTAGGTTTTTTATTTTCAGTGAGACCTGCTGGCAACAGGCTCACTGCATCGAGGGACTAAGGGGAGAAGAAGCGAACTCACCTACGTGCAGAGTGGATTGGGCTTCTTAGGCTACTGGACACCATTAGCTCCAGAGGGACCGAACACAGGCCCAGCCTCGGAGTCCGGTCCCAGAGCCGCGCCGCCGGCCCCCTTACAGAGCCAGAAGCAAGAAGAGGTCCGGAAAATCGGCGGCAGAAGACATCCTGTCTTCACCAAGGTAGCGCACAGCACTGCAGCTGTGTGCCATTGCTCCTCAGCACACTTCACACTTCGGTCACTGAGGGTGCAGGGCGCTAGGGGGGGTGCCCTGAGCAGCAATAAAAACACCTTGGCTGGCGAAAATGCATCACATATAGCCCCCAGGGCTATATGGATGAATTTTAACCCCTGCCAGATTCCACAGAAAAACGGGAGAAAAGGCCGCCAAGAAGGGGGCGGAGCCTATCTCCTCAGCACACTGGCGCCATTTTCTCTCACAGCTCCGTTGGAGGGAAGCTCCCTGGCTCTCCCCTGCAGTTACTACACTACAGAAAGGGGTTAAAAAAGAGAGGGGGGCACTAATTAGGCGCAGTATAACAATACAGCAGCTATAAGGGGAAAAACACTTATATAAGGTTATCCCTGTATATATATATAGCGCTCTGGTGTGTGCTGGCATACTCTCCCTCTGTCTCCCCAAAGGGCTAGTGGGGTCCTGTCCTCTATCAGAGCATTCCCTGTGTGTGTGCTGTGTGTCGGTACGTTGTGTCGACATGTATGAGGAGGAAAATGAGGTGGAGGCGGAGCAATTGCCTGTAACAGAGATGTCACCCCCTAGGGAGTCGACATCTGAGTGGATGAGCTTATGGAAGGAATTATGTGAGTCAGCTCTTTACAAAAGATTGATGACATGAGACAGCCGGCGACTCAGCCTGTGCCTGTCCAGGTGTCTCAAAAGCCATCAGGGGCTCTAAAACGCCCGTTACCGCAGATGGCAGATACAGACGCCGACACGGATACTGACTCCAGTGTCGACGATTTAGAGACGAATGTGACTTCCAGTAGGGCCACACGTTACATGATTGAGGCTATGGAAAATGTTTTTACACATTTCTGATAATACCAGTACCACTAAAAAGGGTATTATGTTGGGTGAAAAAAAAAAAAAACTGCCTGTAGTTTTTCCTGCATCTGAGGAATTAAATGAAGTGTGTGATGATGCGTGGGTTTCCCCCGATAAAAACTGTTAATTCCTAAAAAGTTATTAGCATCATACCCCTTCCCGCCAGAGGATAGGGCACGTTGGGAAACACCCCCTAGGGTGAATAAAGCGCTCACACGCTTGTCTAAACAGGTGGCACTACCGTCCCCGGATACGGCCGCCCTTAAGGAACCTGCTGACAGAAAGCAGTAAAATATCCTAAAATGTATATACACTCACACAGGTGTGATACTGCGACCAGCAATCGCCTCAGCCTGGATGTGCAGTGCTGGGGTGGCTTGGTCGGATTCCCTGACTGACAATATTGATACCCTAGATAGGGACAGTATATTACTGACTATAGAGCATTTAAAAGATGCATTTCTATATATGCGTGATGCACAGAGGGATATTTGCCGACTGGCATCAAGAGTAAGTGCGCTGTCCATTTCTGCCAGAAGAGGGTTATGGACAAGACAGTGGTCAGGTGATGCTGATTCCAAAAGGCATATGGAAGTATCGCCTTATAAAAGGGAGGAGTTATTTGGGGTAGGTCTAACAGACCTGGTGGCCACGGCAACGGCTGGAAAATCCACATTTTTACCCCAGGTAGCCTCTCAACATAAGAAGACGCCTTATTATCAGGAGCAGTCCTTTGGGCCCCATAAGGGCAAGCGGGCAAAAGGCTCCTCATTTCTGCCCCGTGGCAGAGGGAGAGGAAAAAGGCTGCAGCAAACAGCCAGTTCCCAGGAACAGAAGCCCTCTCCCGTTTTCTGCCAAGTCCTCAGCATGACGCTGGGGCTTTACAAGCGGACTCAGGCACGGTGGGGGCCCGTCTCAAAAATTTCAGCGTGCAGTGGGCTCACTCACAGGGGACCCCTGGATCCTTCAGGTGGTATCTCAGGGGTACAAATTGGAATTCGAGACGTCTCCCCTTCGCCGTTTTCCTAAAGTCTGCTTTACCACCGACGTCTCCCTCCGACAGGGAGACGGTATGGGAAGCCATTCACAAGCTGTATTCCCAGCAGGTGATAATCAAGGTACCCCTCCTACAACAAGGAAAGTGGTATTATTCCACGCTGTTTGTGGTACCGAAGCCGGACGGCTCGGTGAGACCTAATTTAAATCTGAAATCCTTGAACACTTACATACAAAGGTTCAAATTCAAGATGGAGTCACTCAGAGCGGTGATGGCAAACCTGGAAGAAGGGGATTATATGGTGTCTCTGGACATCAAGGATGCTTATCTCCATGTCCCAATTTACCCTTCTGACCAAGGGTACCTCAGGTTTGTGGTACAGAACTGTCACTATCAGTTTCAGACGCTGCCGTTTGGTTTGTCCACGGCACCCCGGGTCTTTACCAAAGTAATGGCCGAAATGATGATACTCCTTCGAAGGAAGGGAGTTTTAATTATCCCTTACTTGGACGATCTCCGGATAAGGGCAAGATCCAGGGAACGGTTGGTAGTCGGGGTAGCACTATCTCAAGTAGTGTTGCGGCAGCACGGTTGGATTCTTAATATTCCAAAATCCCAGCTGATCCCGACGACACGTCTTCTATTCCTAAGGATGATCCTGGACACAGTCCAGAAAAAGGTGTTTCTCCAGGAGGAGAAAGCCAGGGAGTTATCCGAACTAGTCAGAAACCTCCTAAAACCAGGCCAAGTGTCAGTGCAGCAGTGCACAAGGGTCCTGGGAAAAATGGTGGCTTCCTACGAAGCAATTCCATTCGGCAGATTCCACGCAAGAACTTTCCAGTGGGACCTGCTGGAAAAGTGGTCCGGATCGCATCTTCAGATGCATCAGCGGATAACCCTGTCACCAAAGACAAGGGTGTCTCTCCTGTGGTGGTTGCAGAGTGCTCATCTTCTAGAGGGCGCAGATTCGGCATTCAGGACTGGGTCCTGGTGACCACGGATGCCAGCCTGCGAGGCTAGGGAGCAGTCACACAGGGAAGAAATTTCCAAGGCTTGTGGTCAAGCCTGGAGACATCACTTCACATAAATATCTTGGAGCTAAGGGCCATTTACAATGCCCTAAGCCAAGCAAGACCTCTGCTTCAAGGTCAGCCGGTGCTGATCCAGTCGGACAACATCACGGCAGTCGCCCACGTAGAGAAGCTGCAAGGATTTTTCGCTGGGCGGAAAATCATGTGATAGCATTGTCAGCAGTGTTCATTCCGGGAGTGGACAACTGGGAAACAGACTTCCTCAGCAGAAGTCTTCCACATGATTGTAAACCGTTGGGAAAAACCAAAGGTGGACATGATGGCGTCCCGCCTAAACAAAAAATAGGACAGTTATTACGCCAGGTCAAGGGACCCTCAGGCAATAGCTGTGGACGCTCTGGTAACACCGTGGGTGTACCAGTCAGTGTATGGGTTCCCTCCTCTTCCTCTCTTACCAAAAGTATTGAGAATTATAAGACGGAGGGGAGTAAGAACTATACTCGTGGCTCCGGATTGGCCAAGAAGGACTTGGTACCCGGAACTTCAAGAGATGCTCACGGAGGACCCGTGGCCTCTACCTCTAAGAAGGGACCTGCTCCATCAAGGACCCTATCTATTCCAAGACTTACCGCGGCTGCGTTTGACGGCAGGGCGGTTGAACGCCGGATCCTGAAGGAAAAAGGCATTCCGGATGAAGTCATCCCTACCCTGATCAAAGCCAGGAAGGATGTAACCGCAAAGCATTATCACCGCATTAGGCGAAAATATGTTGCGTGGTGCGAGGCCAGTAAGGCCCCGATGGAGGAATTTCAACTAGGTCGATTCCTGCATTTCCTGCAAACAGGAGTGTCTATGGGCCTAAAATTGGGGTCCATTAAGGTTCAAATTTCGGCCCTGTCAATTTTCTTCCAGAAAGAACTAGCTTCAGTTCCTGAAGTTCAGACGTTTGTAAAAGGGTTACTGCATATACAGTCTCCTTTTGTGCCTCCAGTGGCACCTTGGGATCTCAATGTAGTTTTGGGGTTCCTAAAGTCACAATGGTTTGAACCACTTGAATCTGTGGAGTTAAAATATCTCACATGGAAAGTGGTCATGCTGTTGGCCCTGGCCTAGGCCAGGCGCGTGTCAGAATGGGCGGCTTTATCCTGTAAAAGCTCTTATCTGATCTTCCATTCAGACAGGGCGGAATTGAGGACTCGTCCTCATTTTCTCCCTAAGGTGGTTTCAGCGTTTCATCTGGACCAACCTATTGTGGTACCTGCGGCTACTAGTGACTTGGAGAACTCCAAGTTGTTGGACATAGTCAGGGCCCTGAAAATATGTTTCCAGGACGGCCGGAGTCAGAAAATCTGACTCGCTGTTTATCCTGTATGCACCCAACAAGCTGGGTGCTCCTGCTTCTAAGCAGACTATTGCTCGTTGGATTTGTAATACAATTCAGCTTGCACATTCTGTGGCAGGCCTGCCACAGCCAAAATCTGTAAAAGCCCATTCCACAAGGAAGGTGGGCTCATCTTGGGCGGCTGTTTGAGGGGTCTCGGCTTTACAACTTTGCCGAACAGCTATTTGGTCAGGGGCAAACACGTTTGCTAAATTCTACAAATTTGATACCCTGGCTGAGGAGGACCTGGAGTTCTCTCATTCGGTGCTGCAGAGTCATCCGCACTCTCCCGCCCGTTTGGGAGCTTTGGTATAATCCCCATGGTCCTTACGGAGTTCCCAGCATCCACTAGGACGTCAGAGAAAATAAGAATTTACTTACCGATAATTCTATTTCTCGTAGTCCGTAGTGGATGCTGGGCGCCCATCCCAAGTGCGGATTGTCTGCAATACTTGTACATAGTTATTGTTAACTAAATCGGGTTATTGTTGTTGTGAGCCATCTATCCAGAGGCTCCTCTGTTATCATGCTGTTAACTGGGTTCAGATCACAGGTTGTACGGTGTGATTGGTGTGGCTGGTATGAGTCTTACCCGGGATTCATAAATCCTTCCTTATTGTGTACGCTCGTCCGGGCACAGTATCCTAACTGAGGCTTGGAGGAGGGTCATAGGGGGAGGAGCCAGTGCACACCAGGTAGTCCTAAAGCTTTACTTTTGTGCCCAGTCTCCTGCGGAGCCGCTATTCCCCATGGTCCTTACGGAGTTCCCAGCATCCACTACGGACTACGAGAAATAAAATTATCTGTAAGTAAATTCTTATTTTTTTTGAGCAGTGTGTGTATGTGTATGTATATGTGTATATATATATATATATATATATATATATATATAATATCTTACCATACAATACATAATGCTTTGCAAAAGTTTTAGGAAGGTGTGGAAAAAATGCTGCAAAGTAAGAATGTTTTCAAAAATAGAAGTGGTAATAGTTTCTTTTTATCAATTTTCAAAATGCAAAGTGAATGAACAGAAGAGAAGTCTAAATCAAATTGGTATTTTGTGTGACTACCCTTTGTCTTCAAAACAGCATCAGTTCTTCTAGCTACACTTGCACAAAGTCAGGAATTTTATAGGATTTTAGTCAGGTGTATGATTAACCAATCATACAAAACAGGTGAAAATGATCATTTTCTTTTGTAGATTGAAACACAATCATTAACAAACAAACAAACAGCTGTGTAGGAGGCTTAAAACTTGGTGAGGAACAGTGAAACTACTACAAATGTGAGATTGTGGAAGACAGTTTCATGTCACAGGTGATTACACCATGGCAAGACTGAGCACAGCAACAAGACACAAGGTAGTTATACTGCATCAGCAAGGTCTCTCCCAAGCAGAGATTTCAGTGCAGACTGGGGTTTCAGAATGTGCTGTTCAAGCTCTTTTGAAAAAGCACAAAGAAACTGGCAACGTTGAGGACCATAGACGTAGTGTTTGGCCAAGGAAACTTAGTGCATCAGATGAAAGACACGTCATGCCTACTTCCCTTCGAAATGGGAAGATGTCCAGCAGTGCCATCAGCTCAGAACTGACAGAAACCAGTGGGACCCAGGTACACCCATCAACTGTAACTTCGAAGTCTGTCCAGAATGGCCTTCATGGAAGAATTGCTGCCAAAAAGCCATACCTTTGATGAGGAAACAAGGCCAAGCGACTCCAAATATACGTGAAAACATCAGAACTGGGGTGCATAAAAATAGCAGCAGGTGCTGATGAGCCAAAATTTTAAATAGTTGGCTGTAACAGAAGGCAGTTTGTTTGCTGAAAGGCTGGAGAGTAGTACAATAATGAGTGTCTGCATGGAACAGTGAAGCATGGTGGAGAACTAGCTTCAGGGTAAAAAAAGAACAAGGAGTCCAGGAAGTGTTGACATAGCCCCCACATAGCCCTGATCTCAACATCATCGAGTCTGTCTGGGATTACATGAAGAGACAGAAGGATTTGAGGAAGCCTACATCAACAGAAGATCTGTGGTTAGTTCTCCAAGATGTTAGGAACAACCTCCCTGCCGCGTTCCTTCAAAAACTGTGTGCAACTTGTCCCTATACGTTTATTTTGACACAGATGTGTGCGACGGCTGATGGCACAGTTTATCCTTCTGCCCACTCTCGAGGGACTGTCATTTGGCTGGATTACTTTGTTCCAGGGTGGACTCATCCTCCGGACTGATTTTGCTCAACTTGGGACTGGGAACCATTTCACTGGCTGCTGAGACCCTTACTGTGCTCTGTTCTGTATACTGATTCTCGTTAGCTACTGCGTAATTTCATTTCTCTATCGTCCTAAGTGGATGCTGGGGTTCCTGAAAGGACCATGGGGAATAGCGGCTCCGCAGGAGACAGGGCACAAAAAAGTAAAGCTTTTACCAGATCAGGTGGTGTGCACTGGCTCCTCCCCCTATGACCCTCCTCCAGACTCCAGTTAGATTTTGTGCCCGAACGAGAAGGGTGCAATCTAGGTGGCTCTCCTAAAGAGCTGCTTAGAGAAAGTTTAGCTTAGGTTTTTTACTTTACAGTGAGTCCTGCTGGCAACAGGATCACTGCAACGAGGGACTTAGGGGAGAAGTAGTGAACTCACCTGCGTGCAGAGTGGATTTGCTGCTTGGCTACTGGACACTAGCTCCAGAGGGACGATCACAGGTACAGCCTGGATGGTCACCGGAGCCGCGCCGCCGGCCCCCTTGCAGACGCTGAAGAGAGAAGAGGTCCAAAATCGGCGGCTGAAGACTCCTGAGTCTTCATAAAGGTAGCGCACAGCACTGCAGCTGTGCGCCATTTTCCTCTCAGCACACTTCACACAACAGTCACTGAGGGTGCAGAGCGCTGGGGGGGGCGCTCTGAGAGGCAAATAAAAACCTTATTAGAGGCAAAAAATACCTCACATATAGCCCACAGAGGCTATATGGAGATATTTAACCCCTGCCTAACTTCAAAAATAGCGGGAGACGAGCCCGCCGAAAAAGGGGCGGGGCCTATCTCCTCAGCACACAGCGCCATTTTCTCTCACAGAAAAGCTGGAGAGAAGGCTCCCAGGCTCTCCCCTGCACTGCACTACAGAAACAGGGTTAAAACAGAGAGGGGGGGCACTGATTTTGGCGATATTGTATATATATAAAAGATGCTATAAGGGAGAAACACTTATATAAGGTTGTCCCTATATAATTATAGCGTTTTTGGTGTGTGCTGGCAGACTCTCCCTCTGTCTCCCCAAAGGGCTAGTGGGTCCTGTCCTCTGTCAGAGCATTCCCGGTGTGTGTGCTGTGTGTCGGTACGTGTGTGTCGACATGTATGAGGACGATGTTGGTGAGGAGGCGGAGAAATTGCCTGTAATGGTGATGTCACTCTCTAGGGAGTCGACACCGGAATGGATGGCTTATTTAGAGAATTACGTGAGAATGTCAACACGCTGCAAGGTCGGTTGACGACATGAGACGGCCGACAATCTATTAGGACCGGTCCAGGCGTCTCAGAAACACCGTCAGGGGTTTTAAAAACGCCCATTTACCTCAGTCGGTCGACACAGACACAGACACGGACACTGAATACAGTGTCGACGGTGAATAAACAAACGTATTTCTCATTAGGGCCACACGTTAAGGGCAATGAAGGAGGTGTTACGTGTTTCTGATACTACAAGTACCACAAGAAAGGGTATTATGTGGGAGTGAAAAAACTACCTGTAGTTTTTCCTGAATCAGATAAAATAAAATGAAGTGTGTGAGGTTGCGTAGGGTTACCCCGATAGCAAATATTGGCGTTATACCCTTTCCCGCCAGAAATTAGGGTACGTTGGGAAACACCCCTTAGGGTGATAAGGCGCTCACACGCTTATCAAGTGGCGTTACCGTCTCCAGATACGGCCGCCCTCAAGGAGCCAGCTGATAGGAAGCTGGAAAAATATCCTAAAAAGTATATACACACATACGGTGGTTATACTGCGACCAGCGATCGCCATCAGCCTGGAGATGCAGGGCTGGGTTGGCTTGGTCGGATTCCCTGACTGAAAATATTTTATTCATGTAGAGCATTTAATAGGATGCATTCTATATATATGTATGTGAGATGCACAGAGGGATATTTGCTCTCTGGCATCAAAATAAGTGCGTTGTCCATATCTCCCAGAAGATGTCAGGGACACGACAGTGGTCAGGTGATACAGATCCCATACGGCAGATGGAAGTATTGCTGTATAAAGGGAAGGAGTTATTTGGGGGTCGGTCCATCGGACCTGGGGACCACAGCAACAGCTGGGAAATCCAACCTTTTTTACCCCAAGTTACATCTCAGCTAAAAAAGACACCGTCTTTTCAGCCTCAATCTTTCCTTTCCCATGAGGGCATGCAGGCAAAAGGCCAGTCATATCTGCCCAGACATAGAGGTAAGGGAAGTAGACTGCAGCAGGCAGCCCTTTCCCAGGAAAAGAAGCCCTCCACCGCGTCTGCCAAGTCCTCAGCATGACGCTGGGGCCGTGCAAGCGGACTCAAGGTGGGGGGGTAGTCTCAAGAGTCTCAGGGTGCAGTGGGATCACTCGCAAGTTGACCCCTAGATCGTACGAGTATTATCCCAGGGGTAAAGATTGGAGAGTCGAGACATCTTCTCCTCGCAGGTTCCTGAAGTCTGCTTTACCAACGGCTCCCTCCGACAGGGAGGCAGCATTGGAAACAATTCACAAGCTGTATATCCAGCAGGTGATAATCAAAGTACCCCTCCTACGACAAGGAAAAGGGTATTATTTTTCCACACTATATGGTGGTACTGAAGCCAGACGGCTTGGTGACACATAGTCTAAATCTAAAATGTTTTGAACACTTACATAAAAGGTTCAAATCGAGATAAAGTCACTCAGAGCAGTGATAGCGAACCGGAAAAAAGGGGACTATATGGTGTCCCTGGACATCAAGGATTACCTCCATGTCCAAATTTTGTCCTTCTCATCAAGGGTACCTCTGGTTCGTGGTACAGAACTGTCAATATCAGTTTCAGACGATGCCGTTTGAATTATCCACGGCACCCCGGGCCTTTTTACCAAGGTAATGGCCGAAAAGATGTTTCTTCAAAGAAAAAAGGCATCTAAATTATCCCTTACTTGCACGACCTAAAAAGGGCAAGTTCCAGAGAACAGTTGGAGGTCGGAAGAGCACTATCTAAAGTAGTTCTTCGACGGCACGACTGGATTCTAAATATTCCAAGAATCGCAGCTGTTTTCCGACGATACGTCTGCTGTTCCTAGGGATGATTCTGGACACGGTTCAGAAAAAGGTTTTTCTTCCCGAGGAAAAAGCCAAGGAGTTATCCGACCTGTCAGGAACCTCCTAAAACCAGGAAAGGTGTCTGTACATCAATGCGCAAGAGTCCTGGGAAAAATGGTGGCTTTTTACGAAGCAATTCCATTCGGCAGATTCCATGCAAGAATTTTCCAAAGGGATCTGTTGGACAAATGGTCAGGGTCGCATCCTCAGATGCACCTGCGAATAACCCTGTCGCCAAGGACAAGGGTATATCTTCTGTGGTGGTTGCAAAAGGCTCATCTATTGGAGGGCCGCAGATTCGGCATACAGGATTTGATCCTGGTGACCACGGACGCCAGCCTGAGAGGCTGGGGAGCAGTCACACAAGGAAGAAACTTCCAGGGGGTATGGACGAACCTGGAAAAGTCTCTTCACATAAACATTCTGGTACTAAGAGCAATCTAAAATGCTCTAAGCCAGGCGGAACCACTCCTGCAAGGAAAACCGGTGTTGATTCAGTCGGACAACATCACGGCGGTCGCCCATGTAAACAGACAGGGCGGCACAAGAAGCAGGAGTGCAATGGCAGAAGCTGCCAAGATTCTTCGCTGGGCGGAGAATCACGTAATAGCACTGTCAGCAGTGTTCTTCCCGGGCGTGGACAACTGGGAAGCAGACTTCCTCAGCAGACACGATATTCACCCGGGAGAGTGGGGTTTTCATCCAGAAGTCTTCCACATGCTAATAAACTGTTGGGAAAGACCAATGGTAGACATGATGGCGTCTCGCCTCAACAAGAAACTGGACAAGTATTGCGCCAGGTCAAGAGATCCACAGGCAATAGCTGTGGACGCACTGGTAACACCTTGGGTGTACAAATCAGTATATGTGTTTCCTCCTCTGCCTCTCATACCAAAGGTATTGAAGATTATACGGTGAAGAGGAGTAAGAACAATACTAGTGGCTCCGGATTGGCCAAGAAGGACTTGGTACCCGGAACTTCAAGAGTTGGTCACGGACGACCCGTGCCCTCTACTTCTGAGAAGGGACCTGCTACAACAGGGTCCCTGTCTCTTTCAAGACTTACCGCGGCTGCGTTTGACGGCATGGCGGTTGAACGCCAGATCCTAAAAGGGAAAGGCATTCCAGAAGAAGTCATTCCTACCTTGATTAAGGCAAGGAAGGAAGTCACCGCGAAACATTATCACCGCATTTGGCGAAAATATGTCGCGTGGTGCGAGGATCGGAGTGTTCCGACGGAGGAATTTCAACTGGGTCGTTTCCTACATTTCCTACAATCAGGATTGTCTATGGGTCTCAAATTGAGATCTATTAAGGTTCAAATTTCGGCCCTGTCAATATTCTTCCAAAAAGAATTGGCCTCAGTTCCTGAGGTACAGACTTTTGTTAAAGGAGTACTGCATATACAGCCTCCTGTGTTGCCTCCGGTGGCACCGTGGGATCTAAATGTAGTTTTAGATTTCCTCAAATCCCATTGGTTTGAACCATTGAAAAAGGTGGATTTTAAATATCTCACATGGAAAGTGACTATGTTACTGGCCCTGGCTTCCGCCAGGAGAGTATCTGAATTGGCGGCTTTATCTTATAAAAGCCCTTATCTAATCTTCCATTCGGATAGGGCAGAACTGAGGACTCGTCCGCATTTTCTCCCTAAGGTGGTATCAGCGTTTCACCTGAACCAACCTATTGTGGTGCCTGCGGCCACTGGCGACTTGGAGGACTCCAAGTTGTTGGACGTTGTCAGAGCCTTAAAAATATACATTTCAAGGACGGCTGAAGTCAGAAAATCTGACTCGCTGTTGATACTATATGCACCCAACAAGTTGGGTGCCCCTGCTTCTAAGCAGACGATTGCTCGTTGGATTTGTAACACAATTCAACTTGCTCATTCTGTGGCAGGCCTGCCACAGCCTAAATCTGTTAAGGCCCATTCCACAAGGAAGGTGGGCTCATCTTGGGCGGCTGCCCGAGGGGTCTCGGCATTACAATTCTGCCGAGCAGCTACGTGGTCGGGGGAAAACACGTTTGTAAAATTCTACAAATTTGATACCCTGGCAAAAGAGGACTTGGAATTCTCTCATTCGGTGCTGCAGAGTCATCCGCACTCTCCCGCCCGTTTGGGAGCTTTGGTATAATCCCCATGGTCCTTTCAGGAACCCCAGCATCCACTTAGGACGATAGAGAAAATAAGAATTTACTTACCGATAATTCTATTTCTCGGAGTCCGTAGTGGATGCTGGGCGCCCATCCCAAGTGCGGATTATCTGCAATACTGTACATAGTTATTGTTAACAAATTCGGGTTATATTGTTAAGGAGCCATCTTTAAGAGGCTCTTTCTGTTATCATACTGTTAACTGGGTTTAGATCACAAGTTGTACGGTGTGATTGGTGTGGCTGGTATGAGTCTTACCCGGGATTCAAATTGCCTCCCTTATTGTGTACGCTCGTCCGGGCACAGTACCTAACTGGAGTCTGGAGGAGGGTCATAGGGGGAGGAGCCAGTGCACACCACCTGATCTGGTAAAAGCTTTACTTTTTTGTGCCCTGTCTCCTGCGGAGCCGCTATTCCCCATGGTCCTTTCAGGAACCCCAGCATCCACTACGGACTCCGAGAAATAGAATTATCGGTAAGTAAATTCTTATTATTGTTTGTATGTCCTTTCATAGTTCCAGTTGTGTTATACTGCTATTCTTGCGCTCAGTCTAGATATTTGCATACAACTAATTATTTTCCATGAGAATTCTGCTCTAATGTTTAAGGCCATTTATTTAGTGTTATTGTCACTTATATAATTATTTGTCTGTTTTCCGGCTCAGTGCATCTAAATCTACCGTATGTGCATTTTCACTATTTTGCAGGAGCAACTTCCCATATATAGGTTGTGGTCATTTATTTTAATGCCGCAGCCACTTATCTTTATAATTATGTCTGTTCTTTAGACTGTTATCTTGGTATTTGCATTATACTTTACTATTCTATGGGTATAACCTGCTCTATTTAGTTTATGGTCTTTTATTTAATTGCCCCTTTCATTTACAGTATATTGTGTGCTTATCCTGTAGCTACAGTTTTGTTGTTCTGCTATCCTCGTGCTCATTATAGCTAAATATTTGCGTGTAACACTTACTTTCCGAGAGAATCCTGTTCTAACTGGTGTATGGCCCTTAATATAGTGTTACATCAGTATTATGTCTGTTTTCCAGCTCCTTGTATCTAAGAACGTGTGCACTTTTTACCATTTTGTCAGAGAAGCTTGACATACTTAGTCTGTGGTCGCTTGTTTTAGTTCCACAGCCATTTATATATATATATTCTGTCTTTAAGCTCAGCTAACTCCGTATTTGCATACTACTATACTATTCTGTGGGTGTAACCTGCTCCACTTAGTTTATGACCATTTATTTTAGCTGCCCCTGTCAATTATACGGTATACTTATCCTGTGTTATGGGGTTGGGGGGTGGGGGGATGTTAGGCCTTTAGGTGTAGTGTAGTTAGGGATGGGGTTCTTATGGGGATCCAGGTATGCCTAGGTTGGGGTTAGGTTATACAGGGTGGGGGGTTCCTGGGAGGTTTGCTTTAGGTGTCTTTATTTTATTTTGTGTATTTGTTTTGTTTGTAGGTTAGGGTATATGGGGTGGGGGGAATGTGAGGCTTTTTGTTTTGATATTCTGATGGATGTGAGTTATTTATATTTTCATTTATGGTATGTCACCTATGCCCCATTATAAATCTGGTTCTCTCATGTGTACACCCGAATGGCGCCTTCGGGCGGCGATTAAGTTATCAGTGTTTGATTTGGGGTATTCTGTATGTCATTGTTTTTACTATATCCTGCTATTGTTCCATTTCTCATGTCCGATGGCTTGGTGGCTAATCTTTATTTTGTCATTTATACACTGTTTATGCCCTCCTGTATTATTCCTCATGTTTGCCTTACAATTCATATGCCTCTTTAATGTCTGGGTGTAACTTTTGAAATTTCCAATAAAAATTACACAATAAAAAAAAAAAACTGTGTGCAAGTGTACCTAGTGAGCTGTTTTGAAGGCAAAGGGTGGTCACACCAAATTTTGATTTAGATCTACTGTATCTTCTGTTCATTCACTTTGCATTTTGTTAATTGATAAAAATAAACTAACACTTTCTATTTTTTTTTTAAGCATTCTGACTTTGCAGAATTTTTTCCACACCTGCCTATATTTTTATTTTTATTTTTTACACACAATACCAGTCAGAGGAGCATTTTAAATGCATAAGTAGAGTGTGCTTTGATTGTGGGTGCCTTTGATGCTTTAGAAAAAGGGGGGGAAAGTCTGATATAACTATGTTCTAAAGCAGGGATGGGGAAACTTCGGCCCTCCAGCTGCTGTTGAACTACACATCCCAGCTTGCCCTGCAAGAGTTTTAGCATGGCCAAATAGCAAAACTGTAGCAAGGCATGCTGGTATGTGTAGTTCAACAACAGCTGGAGGGCCAAAGGTTCCCCACCCCTGTTTTAAAGGGTCTGGGAGCAGGCAGAATCAAAATGTCAAGCTTCCTACGCCTGATTATGGGCTGAACATAATGGAACAATGTATAGATAATGTATCTTTCACTATTCTATGCGCAATCAAGCATAAACGGGTTCACTACGATATGCCGGCAGTCGGGCTCCCGGCGACCAGCATACCGGCGCCGGGAGCCCGACCGCCGGCTAACCGACAGTGCGGCGAGCGCAAATGAGCCTCTTGCGGTCTCGCTGCGCTCACCACGCTACGGGTACGGGCTACGCGCGCCACGCTACGGGCTACGCGCGCCACACTATTTTATTCTCCCTCCAGGGGGGTCGTGGACCCCCACGAGGGAGAATAAGTGTCGGTATGCCGGCTGTCGGGCTCCCGGCGCCGGTATGCTGGTCGCCGGGAGCCCGACCGCCGGCATACTGAAGACCACCCGCGTAAACATTCCTTTTGGACATAGACTTCACAATTTCTTGCTTTCTCGTTTGTGCAGGTAAATTGGGATGATGAGAAGGAATGCTTTGAAAGCTTCAGCAAGGAATGTTCCATGTTTTTCTCTCTAAGGAAGAAGTACATATTAGAGGAGACTGACCATACAGAGGTATTTTGCCCTATTTCCACAGGCCAAACACTTTTCCTTGACAATGGGGGTCATTCCGACCCGCTCGCTGCAGTTTGTTGCAGTGATCGGGTCGGAAATGCGCATGCGTCGGCGCCGCAGTGCACCGGTGCATGGCAGTCGTCGTTGCCTAGCGATCGCCTCTGAGGCAGAGGCGGTCGCTGGGCGGGAGGGGGCTGGACGGTGGTGTTAAGACGCCGTTTAGGGGGCGCGGTACAGCCAACGCAGGCGTGGTCGGACCGTTGGGGGGGCGGGCCGCGGTGGCTGCGTGACGTCTCACGCAGCCGCTGTGGCCAGCGGCAGCAACGAACAACTCCCGGCCAGCCGCAGGAGCTGCGCTGGCCGGTGGTTACTCCAGAAATACGAAAGCATCGCTGCGCTTTTGTATTTGTGCGGGGAAGGGGGGGGGGGGGGGCGAACTGACATGCGGGGCGGACTAGCCCTGTGCTGGGCGTCCCCCCGCATGTCAGGGAAGATGATCGTGGCTGTGCTAAATTATTAGATCTACACTAAAAAGGTCTATAGTCAATAGGTCTACCACTAATGGTAGACGTGCATTAGGTCGACATAGGATAAGTAGACAGTAGGAAAGGTCGACAGGGTCAAAAGGTCAACGTGGAAATGGTCGACACACAAAAGGTAGACACTGATTTTAATTTTTTTTTATTCTTTGGGTGGTCTGGTCACTTTTCTGCCACAAACAAGCCCCGTTAGTGCTCGCCATGCTTTGGGCAAGGTGCCTTGCTCCGTTACCGCTGCGCTCAGCACAGGTTACTATTCCCAGTCATAGTCCACGTGGATGGTAAAGACAGAACAATAAAAAAAAAATGCATGTCTACTATTAGTGGTAGACCTATTGACTGTAGACCTTTTTAGTGCAGATCTATAGTCCGGATACCGTAGGGCATCAGACATTAGTAAAGTGTCTATGTGGTTAGTGATGTGTGTGTGAAATGTTTTAATAAATTCAGGTTTTGTGTACAGCGTTTAGATGAGCAAAGTTGTTGCAAAACTTTGCACCAATCATGTGTCAAGGCACAACAGGCTGTTCTACAGTGGTGCACGGACGGGTCTGTCGAACAAAATCTTTACATTCTACTTTTACTTTACCATTCTATAAATCCCATTTAGCAGGTAATCCGGAGAGACTATTCTGCTAATATTATGATCTTTGTTCCCTTTTTTGAAATAGTTTAAATTGTTAATGCTCTTACACAGTAAGTAAGTCTAGATATGTGGTATAGGCCCTCTGGTGAATTTCTATGCTTTGAGCTTCAGAGTAGAGACACTTAGAAATGTGCTGCACTCCAGTGGTTGCTTAAGCAATTACAATTATTATTCAGTTTTTTTGGCTTAGATTGCCTCTAGTTTCAGCAAGGCTGCCTGTGCCTGTAATGTTATGCCTGTGTCAAATAACATAGAGTGGGATTCCATGCGGCTTCAATTTGTGGGGTGCGTTTCAGCCATGGTGATCTTAGCCAGGCTGTTTCCAGCTCCTGTCTATGTGGTCAACAGTTTTATCAAGCTATTGTGCTAGCCTCAATTTTCAGTAGATGCCTCCAAGTACAGTATAGTTTTGGGGGTGGATGACAACGTGCTTCAGATATGAGGCTGACATATGACTGTCGGGTGTATCGCAGCTTATTAGGTGCTGTAGTCCTGAGGTGATACAGAAGTATCCTCATACATCCAACTTCAATACGCCATACAGTTTAAGATCTGAGATGTGAGCTGCCAGGTCCCGTGCACCACTGCTAACGTCAGACGGCTTTTTTTTTTTACGAAAATTCATCTTGGCATTGTGATGAGGACACACGAAGAGACTGTGCTGATTCATTTGCTATATGACACTTGTATATTGTATGTGACTGATACTGTATACGGAGCAGAACAGAACTTGTATTGGGAAAAACTGTGGCTGCTACATTGTAGGACTTCGTGTACAGATTCAGGGACTCCGTCACACACAACATGCAAGTGTCATATATCAAATTAATCAGCACCGTCTCCTTGTGTATTTTAGTCACATTGTGGTTCGACTATTGGTCATTTTCGGCAAAAACACCCAACGCTAGAAGGGACTGCCTGGTGTGACTGCATCAAAGGTGAACGAGGATATATCTGTACATCGGATTGTTACTGACTATATTTGACAGTATACAGCTTTTTTGACTCCTGAGGGTGCTCAGAAGAGAGATTTCTAGTGTGTAAACTGGTAGATGGGAGATCTCTGATTTTGTCACATTCTTGCCAAATATAGCAGTCTCTTCACCAGTATGTCTAGTAACTATGGCTGCTAGGTCACGCCACCCAGGCAGTCTATATTTTTTACATTAATTTAAAAAAAAAAGTGAATGGCTAAAATATGTTTTAGATTAAAAGAGCTCTGTGTGAGGGATCTTTTGTCCAAACGCCAAACGCTAAATGCTTGGAAATGTAAGAACACAGTCAACATAATTGTATGTGCATAGAACAAGCAATACAACTGCCCAATGTCCTAATATTTAATGCAGTGAATATTTGACAAAAGTAAAAACCTTTATACAGTGGTCTTGGAACATTTTTCTTATTAATTAGTCTTCATGTTCTTTCAAAGAATAACTTAATATGCTGTCTCATCACAAAGCTGTGTGTGAAGTTTACATAGGAAGTTGAGGTTCTATGTGGGGTGTTCAACATGCGGGTCTCCATCTGTTATGGAACTACACATTCCAGCATAAACTGCTGGATTGTGTAGTGCATGTGCAGGACATGCTAACAATGTGGCAGGGCTCGCTGGGGTACGTAGTTCCACAACAGCTGGAAGGCTGCATATTGAATACCACTGTCCTATGTAGTCTGTCTGTATAAGCTCACATTTGACAATGAAGACACTTTTGTAATAACATCACCCTCATAAAAATGAAATACAGGCAGTACTCCTAGTGACCTTAAAGCAGGTGTAAAATAGCCTATTATGCTTACATGTATTTCAGACAGAAATAGAGATATATAAACTGTGTGTGTATATATGTGTGTGTGTATATATATATATATATATATATATATTTCTCTGACGTCCTAAGTGGATGCTGGGGACTCCGTAAGGACCATGGGGAATAGCGGCTCCGCAGGAGACAGGGCACAAAAGTAAAAGCTTTAGGATCAGGTGGTGTGCACTGGCTCCTCCCCCTATGACCCTCCTCCAAGCCTCAGTTAGGTTTTTGTGCCCGGCCGAGAAGGGTGCAATCTAGGTGGCTCTCCTAAAGAGCTGCTTAGAGTAAAAGTTTTGTTAGGTTTTTTATTTTCAGTGAGTCCTGCTGGCAACAGGCTCACTGCAACGAGGGACTTAGGGGAGAAGAAGTGAACTCACCTGCGTGCAGGATGGATTGGCTTCTTAGGCTACTGGACACTAGCTCCAGAGGGACGATCACAGGTACAGCCTGGATGGGTCACCAGAGCCGCGCCGCCGACCCCCTTGCAGATGCTGAAGAGAGAAGAGGTCCAGAAATCGGCGGCTGAAGACTTCCCAGTCTTCTTAAGGTAGCGCACAGCACGGCAGCTGTGCGCCATTGCTCTCAGCACACTTCACACCAACGGTCACTGAGGGTGCAGGGCGCTGGGGGGGGCGCCCTGGGCAGCAATGAAAGTACCTATGCTGGCTAAAAATACATCACATATAACCTCTGGGGCTATATGGATGTATTTAACCCCTGCCAGGTTGTCAGAAAAACGGGAGAAGAAGCCCGCCAAAAAGGGGGCGGGGCCTATTCTCCTCAGCACACAGCGCCATTTTCCTACACAGCTCCGCTGCTAGGAAGGCTCCCAGGCTCTCCCCTGCACTGCACTACAGAAACAGGGTTAAAACAGAGAGGGGGGGCATTTTGGTGGCGATATTATAATATATTAAGATGCTATAAGGGAAAACACTTATATAAGGTTGTCCCTGTATAATTATAGCGTTTTGGTGTGTGCTGGCAAACTCTCCCTCTGTCTCCCCAAAGGGCTAGTGGGGTCCTGTCCTCTATCAGAGCATTCCCTGTGTGTGTGCTGTGTGTCGGTACGTGTGTGTCGACATGTATGAGGACGAGGTTGGTGAGGAGGCGGAGCAATTGCCTGTAATGGTGATGTCACTCTCTAGGGAGTCGACACCGGAATGGATGGCTTATTTAGGGAACTACGTGATAATGTCAACACGCTGCAAGGTCGGTTGACGACATGAGACGGCCGGCAAACCAATTAGTACCAGTCCAGGCGTCTCAAACACCGTCAGGGGCTTTAAAACGCCCATTACCTCAGTCGGTCGACACAGACACGGACACTGACTCCAGTGTCGACGGTGAAGAAAACGTATTTTCCATTAGGGCCACACGTTACATGTTAAGGGCAATGAAGGAGGTGTTACATATTTCTGATACTACAAGTACCACAAAAAAGGGTATTATGTGGGGTGTGAAAAAACTACCTGTAGTTTTTCCTGAATCAGATAAATTAAATGAAGTGTGTGATGATGCGTGGGTTTTCCCCGATAGAAAATTATTGGCGTTATACCCTTTCCCGCCAGAAGTTAGGGCGCATTGGGAAACACCCCCTAGGGTGGATAAGGCGCTCACACGCTTATCAAAACAAGTGGCGTTACCGTCTCCAGATACGGCCGCCCTCAAGGAGCCAGCTGATAGGAGGCTGGAAAATATCCTAAAAAGTATATACACACATACTGGTGCTATACTGCGACCAGCGATCGCCTCAGCCTGGATGTGCAGCGCTGGGGTGGCTTGGTCGGATTCCCTGACTGAAAATATTGATACCCTTGACAGGGACAGTATTTTATTGACTATAGAGCATTTAAAGGATGCATTTCTATATATGCGAGATGCACAGAGGGATATTTGCACTCTGGCATCAAGAGTAAGTGCGATGTCCATGTCTGCCAGAAGATATTTATGGACACGACAGTGGTCAGGTGATGCGGATTCCAAACGGCACATGGAAGTATTGCCGTATAAAGGGGAGGAGTTATTTGGGGTCGGTCCATCGGACCTGGTGGCCACGGCAACAGCTGGAAAATCCACCTTTTTTACCCCAAGTCACATCTCAGCAGAAAAAGACACCGTCTTTTCAGCCTCAGTCCTTTCGTCCCCATAAGGGCAAGCGGGCAAAAGGCCAGTCATATCTGCCCAGGGGTAGAGGAAAGGGAAGAAGACTGCAGCAGGCAGCCCCTTCCCAGGAACAGAAGCCCTCCACCGCTTCTGCCAAGTCCTCAGCATGACGCTGGGGCCGTACAAGCGGACTCGGGTGCGGTGGGGGGTCGTCTCAAGAGTTTCAGCGCGCAGTGGGCTCACTCGCAAGTGGACCCCTGGATCATACAAGTAGTATCCCAGGGGTACAGATTGGAAATTCGAGACGTCTCCCCCTCGCAGGTTCCTGAAATCTGCTTTACCAACGTCTCCCTCCGACAGGGAGGCAGTATTGGAAACAATTCACAAGCTGTATTCCCAGCAGGTGATAATCAAAGTACCCCTCCTACAACAAGGAAAGGGGTATTATTCCACACTATTTGTGGTACTGAAGCCAGACGGCTCGGTGAGACCTATTCTAAATCTGAAATCTTTGAACACTTACATACAAAGGTTCAAATCAAGATGGAGTCACTCAGAGCAGTGATAGCGAACCAGGAAGAAGGGGACTATATGGTGTCCCTGGACATCAAGGATGCTTACCTCCATGTCCCAATTTGCCCTTCTCACCAAGGGTACCTCAGGTTCGTGGTACAGAACTGTCACTATCAGTTTCAGACGCTGCCGTTTGGATTGTCCACGGCACCCCGGGTCTTTACCAAGGTAATGGCCGAAATGATGATTCTTCTTCAAAGAAAAGGCGTCTTAATTATCCCTTACTTGGACGATCTCCTGATAAGGGCAAGGTCCAGAGAACAGTTGGAGGTCGGAGTAGCACTATCTCAAGTAGTTCTACGACAGCACGGGTGGATTCTAAATATTCCAAAATCGCAGCTGATTCCGACGACACATCTGCTGTTCCTAGGGATGATTCTGGACACAGTCCAGAAAAAGGTGTTTCTCCCGGAGGAGAAAGCCAGGGAGTTATCCGAGCTAGTTAGGAACCTCCTAGAACCGGGCCAGGTGTCGGTGCATCAATGCACAAGAGTCCTGGGAAAAATGGTGGCTTCTTACGAAGCGATTCCATTCGGCAGATTTCACGCAAGAATTTTTCAGTGGGATCTGCTGGACGAATGGTCCGGATCGCATCTTCAGATGCATCAGCGGATAATCCTGTCTCCAAGGACAAGGGTGTCTCTTCTGTGGTGGCTGCAGAGTGCTCATCTACTAGAGGGCAGCAGATTCGGCATTCAGGACTGGGTCCTGGTGACCACGGATGCCAGCCTGAGAGGCTGGGGAGCAGTCACACAGGGAAGAAATTTCCAAGGAGTGTGGTCAAGTCTGGAGACTTCTCTCCACATAAATATACTGGAGCTAAGGGCAATTTACAATGCTCTGAGCCTAGGAAGACCTCTGCTTCAAAGTCAACCGGTGCTGATCCAGTCGGACAACATCACGGCAGTCGCCCACGTAAACAGACAGGGCGGCACAAGAAGCAGGAGGGCAATGGCAGCAAGGATTCTTCGCTGGGCGAAAAATCATGTGATAACACTGTCAGCGGTGTTCATTCCGGGAGTGGACAACTGGGAAGCAGACTTCCTCAGCAGGCACGACCTCCACCCGGGAGAGTGGGGACTTCATCTGGAAGCCTTCCACATGATTGTGAACCGTTGGGAAAGACCAAAGGTGGACATGATGGCGTCCCGTCTGAACAAAAAAAAAAAAAACTGGACAGGTATTGCGCCAGGTCAAGAGACCCTCAGGCAATAGCTGGGACGCTCTGGTAACACCGTGGGTGTACCAGTCGGTGTATGTGTTCCCTCCTCTGCCTCTCATACCCAAGGTACTGAGAATTATAAGACGGAGAGGAGTAAGAACTATACTCGTGGCTCCGGATTGGCCAAGAAGGACTTGGTACCCGGAACTTCAAGAGATACTAAGAAGGGACTTGCTTCAGCAAGGATCATGTCTGTTCCAAGACTTGCTGCGTTTGACGGCATGGCGGTTGAACGCCGGATCCTAAGGGAAAAAGGCATTCCGGAAGAGGTCATCCCTACCCTGGTCAGAGCCAGGAAGGAGGTGACCGCACAACATTATCACCGCATTTGGCGAAAATATGTTGCATGGTGTGAGGCCAGGAAGGCCCCCACGGAGGAATTTCAACTCGGTCGATTCCTGCATTTCCTGCAAACAGGAGTGTCTATGGGCCTCAAATTTGGGTCCATTAAGGTTCAAATTTCGGCCCTGTCGATTTTCTTCCAGAAAGAATTGGCTTCAGTTCCTGAAGTCCAGAAGTTTGTCAAGGGAGTACTGCATATACAACCCCTTTTGTGCCTCCAGTGGCACTGTGGGATCTCAACGTAGTTCTGGGATTCCTCAAATCATGGCGGCTTTGTCTCACAAAAGCCCATATCTGATTGTCCATTCGGACAGGGCAGAGCTGCGGACTCGTCCCCAGTTTCTCCCTAAGGTGGTGTCAGCGTTTCACCTGAACCAGCTTATTGTGGTACCTGCGGCTACTAAGGACTTGGAGGACTCCAAGTTGCTAGATGTTGTCAGGGCCCTGAAAATATATATTTCCAGGAC
Source organism: Pseudophryne corroboree (assembly GCF_028390025.1). Classification (NCBI taxonomy): domain Eukaryota; kingdom Metazoa; phylum Chordata; class Amphibia; order Anura; family Myobatrachidae; genus Pseudophryne; species Pseudophryne corroboree. The sequence goes on along the minus strand of NC_086448.1, from coordinate 344,317,770 downwards.
GGCTGGAGTCAGGAAAACTGACTTGCTGTTATCCTGTATGCACTCAACAAACTGGGTGCTCTCGCTTCTAAGCAGACGATTGCTAGTTGGATGTGTAGTACAATTCAGCTTGCACATTCTGTGGCAGGCCTGCCACAGCCAAAATATGTAAATGCCCATTCCACAAGGAAGGTGGGCTCATCTTGGGCGGCTGCCCGAGGGGTCTCGGCTTTACAACTTTGCCGAGCTGCTACTTGGTCAGGGGCAAACACGTTTGCAAAATTTTACAAATTTGATACCCTGGCTGAGGAGGACCTGGAGTTCTCTCATTCGGTGCTGCAGAGTCATCCGCACTCTCCCGCCCGTTTGGGAGCTTTGGTATAATCCCCATGGTCCTTACGGAGTCCCCAGCATCCACTTAGGACGTCAGAGAAAATAAGAATTTACTTACCGATAATTCTATTTCTCGTAGTCCGTAGTGGATGCTGGGCGCCCATCCCAAGTGCGGATTGTCTGCAATACTTGTACATAGTTATTGGTACAAAAATCGGGTTATTATTGTTGTGAGCCATCTTTTCAGAGGCTCCGCTGTTATCATGCTGTTAACTGGGTTCAGATCACAGGTTGTACAGTGTGATTGGTGTGGCTGGTATGAGTCTTACCCGGGATTCAAAATCCTTCCTTATTGTGTACGCTCGTCCAGGCACAGTATCCTAACTGAGGCTTGGAGGAGGGTCATAGGGGGAGGAGCCAGTGCACACCACCTGATCCTAAAGCTTTTACTTTTGTGCCCTGTCTCCTGCGGAGCCGCTATTCCCCATGGTCCTTACGGAGTCCCCAGCATCCACTACGGACTACGAGAAATAGAATTATCGGTAAGTAAATTCTTATTATATACTGTGTGTGTATATGTGTGTGTGTGTGTGTGTGTATATATATATATATATATGTATATGTGATTTGTGTAAGCTTGGATTGCTATGGAGACAGAAATAGCTATTTTCTCAATCATGGTACTGCTAAAAAACATAACACAGGTGAAGAGCGCCCAGAAACGAGAAAGATGCCCACCGGTGCAACGTAAATTTGCGTATGCTTTGTTGTAAGTGCAACGCATACGCAGAAATCGGGAACCATCGGCCACCATCGACAACACCAGTTAACCCATACCTACGCAGGATTTACGCGGCTGCAGTCATGTTTTTAATCATATATAACATAAGGGTACACAATTGCGCCTTAATATGTGGTGGTAATGGTTGTAATACTAAATGACAAGTATACGCTGTATATATGAAGAATAAGTGTATTTATTCTAAAACAAAATGACAGAGAGAATAAGTGGAAAAAGATGTGAAAAAATAGGAAATTAATACATTAATGAAAGAGTGTATATATATATATGCATATGAAAGAAATCTATACATATGTATACTTTGGTCCGCAGTCCAGTACAATAGAGTGTGGCGTCCCACCTCGTTTAATTGTGCTCAAACTACTACCACAATGTGTGGAGGGGTATATACAACACAGTCCCAGAGGAGCTCGTTCAGTAATATACGGGGGTCACCCCCGTATATTACTGAACGAGCTCCTCTGGGACTGTGTTGTATATACCCCTCCACACATTGTGGTAGAAGTTTGAGCACAATTAAACGAGGTGGGACGCCACACTCTATTGTACTGGACTGCGGACCAAAGTATACATATGTATAGATTTCTTTCATATACATATATATATACACTCTTTCATTAATGTATTAATTTCCTATTTTTTCACATCTTTTTCCACTTATTCTCTCTGTCATTTTGTTTTAGAATAAATACACTTATTCTTCATATATACAGCGTATACTTGTCATTTAGTATTACAACCATTACCACCACATATTCAGGCGCAATTGTGTACCCTTATGTTATATATCTTTAAAGAGGTATTGGGTTTAACCTCCACCACAATTTTGCTGCCACAGCGTTTATCCACACAAGTAGAGCGCTGGATACAATTTGTTCACAATGTTTTTAATCATAGCTGACATCAGATGCATCCCCCGAAAACGGCCTTGACATGTCTGCTTTTTCCAACCACTCCCCACAAACGCCATATTACCTCCCACAAACTGGCACTTTCTGGAAAACGCTATGCTATCGCACTTTGCTGGGCCTGCGGTCGCCATTGCAAAAGCATTTTTTTGCCTTTGCGCATGTGTGGACGCAGCGCATGCGCAGTTGTCCAATAATCGTCCGATTTGTAACTGAAGCTGAATAAGGCCCCAAATTTGCAAACTGTGTTCTTGCACTACAGTACTTGTGACATCATTTCTCTTACAGGACAAGGACCCTGGGCAAGACTCTCCTTCCTGGCGATGGACAACTGAACACATTTTATATAAAGCTTTTAGGACGCACCTGTTACCTCCCAAGCCATTTGCAGAAGATGGAAGTATCTTGCAGCTGGCAAACCTCCCAGACCTGTATAAAGTGTTTGAAAGATGTTAGCACTCGCAGTGATGACTGCGACAGCATTGAACTTCCAGTGCACTGTTTTTCTCAATTTGCTGCATGTTCTTTCTTAATTTATGTATTAGAATACGGTATTGTAAGTCATGGCAAATGATATTCTTTGATCACAAAGTAAGAGAGAAATATTAGTTGTAGAGATCGGTTTCTCAAATGACTTGTCTTTCACTGTTACTAGTGAGAAAGCTTACTATTGGTGGTGATTGCGTATATTAGAATACGTGTGTAAAACTATACTACAGGGTTTTCTTTTTGAAGATTTGTAGCAGATGATTAAATATTGTAAAGATGGTAATACTGTATCAGCTGTGTCACTTGCAGGTTATATCTGTGCGCTACTTCACATACTGCACTACAGTACAATGACCGCTGTACCATACAAAAATATCTCCTTATACTGAGGCTGTATTAAGAAAACGGTACATAAGATTAAATGCCATTCGCTTTTATGAAAGTATAATAAATAATGGTCTCTTATACTTATACTATAGTTGTGGAAATACATGTCCACTGCAGACCCAAAGGCTATCTAAGCAGTTTGAGTATGTTATGCCGGCTGCTGCGATCCCGGCGGTCAGCATTCCGCCACGGGGGACGAGTGCAACAAAGCCCCTTGTGAGCTCGCTGCATTCGACACAGATTTTATTCCCACTCTATGGCTGTCATGGACAGCCACGAGTGGTAATAAACCCTGTGGGTCGGCATTCCGACTGCCGGCATTTTTAGCGTTCGGGATCCAGGTGTTGGCTTGCTGACCACCGGGATCCCGAGTGCCGGTAACATAACCGCATCCCATCTAAGCCTAGTACCAGGCCCGGCACTACCCGCTCAACAAGGTCTGCAAAGCAGGGAGGCGCTGGGCAAGAGAGGCGCTCCCCGCTCTGCAGACTTGCTGATGTGCAGTGCTGTCACACTGACAGGCAGCAGCAGCGCCAGCAGCAGCTCTTCAGTGTGAGGATTTCCTGTGTCAGGGCCCTTCTGTCTCCTCCTCCCGCTGCACGTCAAGCTAGAAACCAACGGCAGCGTCCCTGTCCACCCCGTTCCCTCCCCCTGACTCTGAAGACCCACTCCCTCTCTCCCCTCCCCTCCGTGGAGTCACTAAAACCCAGGAAGTCACGTGGTGCACTTGTCTGTGTGCAGTGGTGGAGGAGCCTGCAGAGTAGAGGAGCAGCCACAACACAGGCACAGAGGAGCTAAGGCACTGCAAGGGCGCAGGTACATTTTGCTGCAGATAAAAGGGAGGGAGAGGGGGAGAAAATCTGTCATGTTAATGCGTGCTGATTGGGGAGGGTCATATTAATGTGTGCTGGGGAGGTGGGGGAGTGTAGGTGTAACATTACTGTGTGTGCTGGCGAGGGGATGGAGTGTAGGTGTAATATTAATGTGTGTGCTGGGGAGGTGGGGGAGTGTAGGTGTAATAACGTGTGTGCTGGGGAGGGGGGGGGGGGAGTGTAGGTGTAATATTAATGTGTGTGCTGGGGAGGTGGGGGAGTGTAGGTGTAATAACGTGTGTGCTGGGGAGGGGGGGGGGGGGGGGGGGGGAGTGTAGGTGTAATATTAATGTGTGCTGGGGAGGGGGAGCGTAGGTGTAATATTAATGTGTGCTGGGGAGGGGGGGGAGGGGGAGCGTAGGTGTAATATTAATGTGTGCTGGGGATGGGGGCATGTCATTGTGTTATGCGGAGGTGGGGTATCAATGTGGGCTGAGGAGTGGGGAAAGTGTCATATAAACAATGTGTACTGGGGGGGGGGGGTACGTGGCATATTAAAAATATGTTCTGCATGCTGGGTTTTCTGCTTTGGAAACCCAGTGGTGCAACAACAAAGAAAAGGGAATACTCACTTGCTCCGGCCGGCCGCTGTTTTCTGTTCCGTGCTGCTGCATTCTCTGACCGTTGGACCAACTCCTGCATGAAGAAGGAAGCCAGCCAGAGACGGTAAGTGTAGTGTAGTTTGTGCAGGGAGAGAGGTGCAAGGTAGCAGCGATGTAGTGTGTGGGGTGCAGGGTAGTGTAGTGTGTGGGAGGGGGCTTCAGGGCAGTGGCTGCAGTGTAGTGTGCGTGGAGGGGGTACAGGGGTAGTATGTACCTTTCTTGTGCCCAGCCGGTCCCTGGAAGATCTTTCTGCGATGCTGGAGAAGAAAAATAGAATCGGAGGAGAGGCAGCTCTGCAGAAGGTAAGTAATTGAAGACTAAGCTAATTGGAAAATTGCTTAATTAGTCATTGGGGGGTGCCTATCACCCGCTGCATCACCTCTCTCTCTCTCTCTGGTCACCCACTCACTCTCTCTTGTCACTCTCTCCCTGTTACCAAGGCCGTCCCGGCGCATATGCGGGTTACGCAGCCGTATAGAGCGCCAGACAGTAGAAGGCGCTGCTGCAGACAGTGAGTCATCTTGACTCACTCTCTACAGCGCTGCGGCCGCCCGCCCTGCATCGCAGCCCTCCCCTGATTCCCGGAAACAGGGAGAGGGAACAGTGCAGCGTGTGGTGATGGCAGGAAGCTGTTGCAGCCCCTTGACAGAGGTGAAATGGTATGTCCCTCTGCATGGCTGTCTGCTCTCCCTGCACAGTGTGTGTGTCAGTGTGCAACTGCTCCCTGTGTGTAATGTCCCTTGTCACTATCTCCCTCTCCCCCCGGCCTCACCCACTATCTCCCTGTCGCCTCTGCCTCAGTCACCCCCCATCGCCCTGTACCCCTGGGGGTACAATTGTATAGCCACACCCCTTTCTTGTACGACCACACCCCTTTTGTGGCATGCGCCGCCATCATGGGGTGCCAAAATTGATTTTTGCTTACTAAAATAAAATAAGCTCGGGGCGGCCCTGCCTGTTACCCACCCGTCTCCACATCACCTCTCTCCTGACACCCTCTCCCTGACACCCACCCCTCTCCCCATCACCTCTCTCTCCTGTCACCCACTACTCTACCCATCACCTCTTTCTCCTGTTAAACGCTCCCTGTCACCCTATGTTTCTCACCCTTTCCCCGTCACCTCCTTCTGATTCTCACCCTCTCCCTGTCATCCTCTCTTTTCACCCTCTGCTTTCTCAGCAAATAGGATTTGTTTGCCATGATAAGCTTGCCCGTGGGTTTGCGTGAGTGTGCATGCACCTGGGATAACATACAATTGCATGGTATGTATACTCCCGCGAACTGGCCACAGGTAGTCTTATGCGCGATGTGGTTGTTTGCGAGTAGGATGAGTTCGGCCACATCTGTGTTTGTAGAAAGGCGCAAAATGTATAGTTTGCAGGAGGGCGCCAAACACCCTAGCACCGGCCCTTCCTAGTACAGTAATAAATATTGTAATATAGGAAAATAAAACCAGTATCTATTTTGTGAGGCTAGTTGTGTAATGTACATTTGGTGTCTAGTTTCTGAAGCCACCACTTTATCTGGTTAGTTAGGAAGAGCCCTGTAGGTATTCCATTATGCTGGTTGCCTCAGAATCATGGCATCCAGCTCATGTTGTGATATAGGTGCTACATAGAGTCGGCCCTGATTAATTTGGTGCACTACAGATGTAGCCGCCTTTATCTTGACCGATTCTCCGCCTAGACGGGTGTATAGTCACGCTAAGGCGATAGCTTAGCTTGCTGAGTTTAATCACAGGCAGGCGCGTTGAGGCGATTCTAGATACTCAGCATGCATTACACATCTCCACCACTGAGTGGCTAATGCTCCACTAATCCAGTACTTTCGATCGTATAGCGGCGGATTGATCTACAGCTCTGGCAAATGGTCAGTGACGACTGTAATGTTAATAGATGGTGACCAATGGTCAGACGGTGAGAGTTCTCAATATAAATAAATAGTTTATACAGACACAAACGAACATGTTAAAACACTTGTGTATGCAGATGCAAGATTGTGTATGGAGACGCAACTAATTGTGTAAAAGAAAGTATGTACAATGCATAAACACCGTGCTTTTGAAATACATGTACGGTATGAGAGTCCGAGTTCCTGTGACATTCACTTTATTATATTTTTTTTTCTTTGTTATACCTTTAATGGAAGGGTGCACACAGGTTTCACATAAATCTTGTCTTGTAACCTGATCGGAACTCCCTACCTGTCTACTGCATGAACTGTGCAGGCTCCCAGGGGGGAAGGGGAAAGTGGGATGGGGGTAGGGCGAGGCAGTGGAAAATTCTGCGTTCAAAGAACAGGCCAATGCTGAAGGAGCGTCAGATTCCCCTAGCTAAAATACACAGGGTCGATAGGGATAAGCGAGGTCTATGCACATAACGATACACCAGACCCCATCGCATCACAAAGTGACAAAATGTCCGAGGCACATGAACCCCCGCCTTGTAGCATCATGTGCATAGACCTCGCTTAACCCTATCGCCCCTGTGTATTTTAGCTAGGGAATTCCGACGCTCCTTCAGCACTGCCCCGTAGCCTGCAAAACCTATGCCGTCACTCGCTCCATAGCTGAGTGCTGACACAAGGCGGATGTTCGTGTGCCTCGGACATTTTGTCACTTTGTGCATAGACCTCACTTATCCCTATCGACCCCGTGTATTTTAGCTAGGGGATTCTGACGCTCCTTCAGCATTGCCCCATGACCTACAAAATCTGTGCTGTTACTTGCTCCATAGCCGAGGGCCTCCATGGGGCAAGGAGTCACAGGCGGTAGCCATTTCAATTGAGTCTGCACTGCTACAGAATTGTATGTGTACCGTATGGTGCATAGAACCTTAACAGTACAACTGCTCCTGCATCTTTGCATCTTTGCCCTGGTTAATGTGAATAACACCCTCCATGTCTACTGCATGACCTGTGCAGGCTCCCAGGGGGGGAAGGGCGAAGGGCTAGCGGGAGCAGTGGAAAATACTGTGCTTTTGAAATGCAAGTACTGTATGAGTCCGAGTCCCCAGTATGTTCTTCTTGTGTATTAATTAGCACGAACAGCTTGTAACGTACAGTGGCAAGTTTAATCTTTCTATGTATAATGGAGAGATAAAAGCTCCTCCCTAAGTTCCTAGATGTCAAATCACCATCCTTAGTATCTCTGTACAGTATGTTTTACTAGTGTACTAATTAGCACGAACAGCTTTTAACTGGATGCCAAATCACCGTACTTAGTATCTCTGTACAGTATGTTCTATTAGGGTACTAATTAGCACGAACAGCTTGTAACGTACAGCGGCAAGTTTAATCTTTCTATGTATAATGGAGAGAGATAAAAGCTCCTCAGTAAGTTCCTGGATGCCAAATCATCGTACTTAGTATCTCTGTACAGTATTTTCTATTAGGGTACTAATTAGCACGAACAGCTATGTGTGTGACTTTTCACAGGCCATTTTTATTGAAAATCAGTACTACACTTACGGTACTTTTGCCATGTCCCACATTTCCTAATGACTTACCTGGGCAAAGGAGAGTCTGTCTGTAAGATTATAACCAAATGGGTGGAAGATTTGGGACTTTTGCTTTGTTCCACCATTTTCTTTTTATTTTCGTTTGTTACAACTATCAATTTATTTCTACGTTTGAGTTACAATCACCAACATGTGTATTGCCCAGTGGTGTTCAAGTTACAGATGGTAATCTGATGTTGCATCCAGTCATCCATTTGTTTCTTTGTACAGTGTTTTTTTTTTACCATAGATATATTGTTTCAATAAACATACAGTATACCCATTGTACTGCTGGCATACACTCTTGCATGTCCTGTACAGTATACACTTATGACCTTTGATAAAGCAGCCAGGGAAACGCCGCGGCAGTGACCCACTGTGTCAGCAGTATCTTCATTCTAATGGCTTCAGTGGTATCTACTACTGGACCTTACCTATTTCCTGATATTTCCAGCAAATTATACCATGTCCAGATGAGGAACCATCCACTGTGCACTGAATCCCATTGCTAAAACAGGACCCCAGACTTCATGGAATTGGTAAAAAAAAAAAAACTTCCTTAAGCTGGATTGTTGTGATCATTTAAATGGCCATGCATCCATCCTCATAATTGGAAGATAAGGAATCCATATCCACAGTAATTCTGACCATACATGCTGACTTTCCACTAACTACTAAGTCTGCTTAATGTATGCTGCTATTTACTGAATCTAATCAATATTAAGCTATTGTAGCCCATTTATTGTTAATATTTTCTCATGCGTCCTAGATGATACTGGGGTCCACATTAGTACCATGGAGTATAGAGGGGTCAACTAGGAGCCATAGGCACTTTTAGAAATTGATAGTGTGGGCTGGCTCTTCTCTCTGTGCCCCTCCTACCAGACTCAGGTTAGAAAATGTGCCCGGAGGAGCCGGTCACTCTTGGAAAGCTCCTGAAGAGTTTTCTGCAGTTATTTTCTATTTTACTGTTTTCAGGCAGGTCTGGCTGGCACCAGCCTGCCTGCTTCGTGGGACTTTGGGGGGGAGGGAATGGGGGGCCCAACCTCCCTAGGGTTAATGGCCCAATTCCCCGCTGACAGGACACTGAGCTCTTGAGTGTCTTATTCGCAAGCCCCACCACGGCGAGCATACAGACCCACAGCATGCCGCCACCCCTAACAGAGCCAGAACTAAGAAGAGTGGTGAGTAGGTGGCCGGAGTCCCAGTTAGCGGGTCGCTGGCTGTAAAGGTGGCACAAGGGGTAGGAGCGCAGCGCTGGTAAGCAGGCTGCGGCTCCAGGCTTCAGAGGCATGCAGGGTGCTGTGTGTCCCGCTTTGAGAGGCAAGCTGAGGCCACAACAGACATATCCCCACACTGGCAGCAATTCTATAGGGGTTTTATCCCACTGTAGAACAAAAATTACCTCAGCCAGTATATAAAAAAACGGGAAGACCGTGCGACAATAAGGGGTTGGGGCTTCACTATAAGCGGATCTAGCAGCCCACCAGCGCCATTTTCCCTCTGCAGACAGACTGGCAGGGAAGCGCAGCTCCTCCACAAGGACTCCAGAGCACCTCAGCGGTACCAGGGGGTCATAGCAAAGTGGGGGAGCAATATTTGGTGTACTAAACCCTATTTGTACTTTAGCTATGGGGGCGCTGTGCAGGGGCGTCAGAATGTTTTTTGGTTGGGGGGGCAAGATAAAATCTCAGTTTGGCGACCCTAGCTCCTGGCCACCTTAGACAGGTCTCTTGAACCTGTGTGGAACTCTATGGAACAGCTGGGAGTGGCCCCTTGTACACTTTACACCTGATAGAGCACCTTATACACATTATGCCAAGTAGAGCCCATTACACACATTATGCCAGGTAGAGCCCATTATACACATTACGCCTGGTAGAGCCGCTTGTACACATTACTCCTGGTAGAGCCCCTATACACATTACGCCTGGTAGAGACCATTATACACATTACGCCTGGTAGAGCCCATTACACATGTTACACATTACGCCTGGTAAAGCCCATTATACACATTACGCCTGGTAAAGCCCATAACACATGTTACACATTACGCCTGGTAGAGTCCATTTCACATGTTACACATTACACCTGGTAGAGCCCACATCACATGTTACACATTACGCCTGGTAGAGCCCATTTCACATGTTACACATTACACCTGGTAGAGCCCATTACACATGTTACACATTACGCCTGGTAGAGCCCGTTACACAATACGCCTGGTAGAGCCCATTATACACATTACGCCTGGTAGAGCCCATAATATACATCTGCTAGATAGAGTGCCTCCAGCTCCTCATTGCTCCACTCCCTACTCTTTCCCCACAGCCAGCAGCTATGCTGCTGCTTACCTCTGCGGTCATGGGCAGCACGTCTTCGCAAAGCGCAGACACTGCAGGTTTACGAGGTGGGAACGGAGCACACGGGGAAGCAAAGCCGGATTAAGGCCATGGGGGGCCCGGGGAACTTCAGACAGTAGGGCCCCTAATAAAGAGCAGGCAGATTAATTCTATATATATATATATATATATATATATATATATACAGGTTGAGTATCCCATATCCATATATTCCGAAATACGGAATATTCCGAAATACGGACTTTTTTGAGTGAGAGTGAGCTAGTGAAACCTTTGTTTTTTGATGGCTCAATGTACACAAACTTTGTTTAATACACAAAGTTATTAATAATATTGTATTAAATGACCTTCAGGCTGTGTGTATAAGGTGTATATGAAACATAAATGAATTGTGTGAATGTACACACACTTTTTTTAGTGCACAAAGTTATTAAAAATATTGGCTAAAATGACCTTCAAGCTGTGTGTATAAGGTGTATATGGAACATAAATGCATTCTGTGCTTAGACTTGGGTCCCATCGCCATGATATCTCATTATGGTATGCAATTATTCCAAGATACGGAAAAATCCCATATCCGAAATACCTCTGGTCCCAAGCATTTTGGATAAGGGATACTCAACCTGTATATATATACACACACACATATACAAACAGTATGCGTTCAGGATCCCGGCAGCTGTAATACCGACACCGGAGACCCACCAGCTGCAATACCGATGCCAGAATCCCGAAGAGATCAGGATCCAGACGAAGATATCCCGACAGCCAAGGTTCCGAAGGTAAGTATGAACTGCCAGTTTAGGTTTAGTGTGCTGGAACGGGTGTTAAGTTTAGGCACACTCCGGGGGGGAGGGGGGGGATTGGGTTTAGGCTGCGCAAAGGGGGGGGGGGGGGGCGGAGGTTAGGGTTAGCCACCAGTAGGGAAGGTTAGGGTTAGGCTGTGAACATGGGTGGTTAGAGTACTCTGCGCACCCTTGTCTGCATTGCCATGATTGGGATGCCGGCGTCGGTATACTGACCGCCGGCTTTTCATACTGAACCTACATGATAGATAGATATATACATATATATATAGAGAGAGAGATATACACATAATGTACAGTGTATATATATATATATATATATAAACAATACTGCCAGCCTTACTTTTTATTGCTCTCGGTCACACACCACCCAAATAACGCTGGACCCTGGCTCCGTGATCCACAAGCTGCCAGGGATCCCAGTCCTTCCCTGCAGCTTGCGCCCCCAGCAAATAGACGGGCGGCAGGATGCATGGTTCATACATTATTGGACAGCTGAGCCGTCGCTCAGCTGCCCGTCTGTGGCTTTGCTCTGATGCGCCTACCTTGCCGCCGCTGCAGTGGGGAGCGGGGACGGGACGTAGCGCCGCACCGCAGATCGGCTCTGCGGGGAAGGCTGCTTCAGCGCTGCCCACCATGTAAAGTTATAGTAACACTTCTAATATAGCAGCGCTGAAGCTGGACGCAGCGGCTGCACACTGGCGCGGGTGGATTGGCGCCTCTCTCATATTTTGGGGGGAGCGAGCTGCCCCCTTGCCCCCCCCATTCTGGCGCTGTGTGGCTGGCTCCATTATACTCTGTGACTCCCTAGAGGGCTCTGTGGGTTAACTGTGTTTTACCCCATTTTCCTGTGTGGGGGTGTTTTCTTTCACATTAATTATGTCAAAGGAGTGTGTATCATGCACAGCAGAGTGTTTTTCTCAATCTGGGGGATCATTGCCATGTACTCAGGATAGTACACATTCTCAGGCTAGTGGATCTGAACCAGTACGGTTAGATTCATTATAAGGGATGATTTCTAATAATTTATCCCAAAATGAGGAGATGCAATACTTAAGGCAATCTGTTGATGGCCTGATGAATTCAGTGGTTATTCCAGCGTCTCAGACCCCTGCCATTTGTCCACAGAAACGTACTCTGGCCCAAATCATGCTGGTTGATACCGATGATGATGTATCAGACCCAGGGGAGGGTGAGGTGGACTCAGGAGGGGGGATGCAGCTTTGTCACAGGGAATACAGGCCCTGATAGAAGCTATTAGAGATGTCCTGCACACCCCTGACAAAGTGACAGACGACGATGAGGAATCTTATTTTAATGTAAAAAAGAAATCCTCAGCTACTTTCCCTGCATCTAAGGAATTAAATTCCCTATTCGAAGCTACTTGGGTAAATCCTGACAAGAAGTTTCAGATCCCAAAATGGTTACTCACATCCTTCCCGTTTCCTCAGGATGACAGGAAAAAATGGGAAAACTCACCGATAGTTGACGCATCGGTTTGTAGGCTGTTACGTAAGATAGTTTTACCTGTTCCTGGGGCAGCTTCCTTGAAGGATGCTGCAAATTGCAAGATTGAGACCACTGTCAAATCTCTGTACACAGCTGCGGGGGTGTCCCAGAGACCCACTATAGCTTATGCATAAATCTCTTAGGCCATTGCAAAATTGTCAGGTAATCGAATTGACGGGTTGGATTCCTTATCCAGGAGAGAGATAATTTTACTCCTACAGCATATATAGGATTCTGCTAACTTTATGGTGGAGACCATAAAGGAAATTGGTTTACTCAATGCACTGGCCACTGCCGTGGCAGTGTAAGCACGCAGAGGCTTGTGGCTACGCCAGTGAACTGCGGACGCGGATTCCAGGAAAGGCGTGGAAAACCTTCCTTTCACAGGTGAAGCCCTTTTTGGCGATGAACTGGATATGTGGATATCCAAGGATACGGCGGGTAAGTACATGCCTTCCTTCCGCAGCTCCCCTGACTAGAAAATCCTATACTGCTCCAACTCTGCAGTCCTTTCGGACATCGAAATGTAAAAACAAAGGTTCTTCTAGGGCCTTCAGAGGCAATAGAGGTAAACCCAGAAAAGCAGCAACTGCAGGTTCACAGGAACAGAACCCCGGTTCTGCTTCCTCTAAGCCTTCAGCATGACGGTGGTCCGCACCGCCTGAAAGACAGGCAGGTGGGACCCCTTTTGAGATTCTTCAGTCACATATGGGCAATGTCATGTCAGGATCCCTGGGTCAAAGATCTTATAGCCCAGGGCTACAGACTGGAGTTTCAGGAACACCCACCTCACATATTCTTCAAATCAGGCTTACCAGCTTCTCAAGAAGGGAGTATGACTTTACAGGAAGCAATTCTGAAACTGGTAGAGATTCAGGTCATTGTTCCAGTTCCACTTCAGCTGCAAACCCATGGTTATTATTCCAACCTGTTTGTAGTTGCGAAACTGGTAAGGCCCATTTTAAACCTCAAGTCGTTAAAACCGTACTTACAGGTGTTCAAATTCAAGATGGAGTCTCTGAGAGCGGTGATCTCAGGTCTGGAGGAGGGGGAATTCTTGGTGTCTCTGGATATCAAGGATGCGTACCTTCATATTCCGATTTGGCCGCCTCTTCAGGCTTATCTAAGGTTTGCATTACAGGGTTGTCACTACCAGTTCAAGGCCCTGCCATTTGGCCTCTCTACGGCACTGAGGGTGTTCACCAAGGTAATGGCAGAAATTATGTTTCTTCTCCGCAAACAGAGTGAACATAATACCGTAGCATGGACGATCTGCTGATAAAGGCACCATCCAGGGAGAAGTTGTTAGTCAACATTGCTCTCTCAAACCGGCTACTCCAGGATCATGGGTGGATTTTGAACCTACCAAAATCTCATCTGGAACCAACACGGAGGCTTCCGTTCCTGGAGATGATATTGGATACGGAGGCGCAGAAGGTATTCCTTCCGTTGGAAAAGGTATTGGTGATCCACTCGATGGTGCGAGATGTTCTAAGACAAACCCGGACTTCGGTGCATCTATGCATTCACCTTCTGGGAAAGATGGTAGCCGCTTACAAAGCGCTGCAATACGGAAGGTTTCACGCAAGGCCCTTCCAGCTGGATCTGTTGGACAAATGGTCCGGATTGCATCTTCACATGCACCAAAGGATCCGTCTGTCGCCAAAAGCCAGGATTTCTCTTCTGTGGTGGCTACAGACTTCTCACCTGACTGAGGGCCGATGGTTCGGGATTCAAAATTGGATTCTGCTAACCACAGATGCAAAAAGCTAAGCGCTCTGTTGAGTGGTAATGTACAATGATTGTCAGCAGCCGCTTGTGAACGGAATTGCCAATCCCTTAAGACACACTAGTAACAAACAAAACCAAGTGGCGCTTAACAATCAAGTAGTTGGAGACATTTAATTAAAAATATAAAATACAACAACCTCCCGGGGGTATATTACAATATTAAAACGTAACAATAATACTGATATGTAATATAACTGAGCGTCCAGCGTGTAGCTTGGACACCAATTATAACAGAAAATAAAAAGTTCAATTGCTGATGACCCCAAAGGGGAAAGTGAGCAGTGCAATGTTCAGTGCATACACTTAGATAGGAACCTGAAATATGAATGTCTGTGCATTAGAGATCACTCACGGCTATATGGATTAAATTGTGCTGCGTGGAGCCCAGGACAATGTTCGTTATTCAGCCGGTGAGAGGCCGGTGGTATAGCGGTGAATGTGTATGCACGTGTAACGCCGGGCAGGAGCTGACTGTAACTGCTCCCTGGTGCTATCCCGTTGGCCAGGGAAGATAAAGGCACCAGAGCCTCAGCGGTGTGCGGAATACATGCCGCAACGTGCAGGAAGCCCGAGTAAACCTCCGCCGCCGGACCGGTGCAGAATCAGCCGACTCCGTGTCACCCGAGCATGGGCAGTTGAGTTGTTACACCGGAGCTGCAGCAGTCGTTAGGCGGGTGCGCTGATTGACAGCCGACCTCTCTCAGCGGCGATGTGTGGCAGTGAGGAGAAAGCCTGAAGCGGTCTCTGTCCGTGAGCCCGTACCGGACCTGTTGGTGAAAAGGCAGTGACCGCCCTTGCCGCCGGGCCAAGGTGTAAATGGCTTGGTCTGTGCAGGTAAGCAGATGGATTGCTGCAGGCTGAATTCTCCAAGCGGACTTGGCTCCAAGGCAGACTTTGCTAGAATGCACAGCAGTGCTGATCCTCAAAGTGAATCACCTGTATCCTTAACGCGTCTATATTGATACCATAACACATAATAGCAACAATTGATACAAGACCTAAACAATAAATAGACTGAACATGAGACTGGTAATGGATAATTTTTACCTGGAAAATGTATTATAACATTTTATAATTTCTATATCGTTTTTCATATATATAATCTATGTTATCTTAACAATTTAAAGTATACAATGCTTAGGAACAACTTACTGTATGTAAATTCGTGTTTCTACACACTGTACTAATCTTTAATAGCAACCAAACATATTCTAATGTATTAGTTTGACATTTGAGGAGGGCCTAAGATAGAGAGGGAGAGGAAAAAATTAGAAGAGAAGATAAAGGAAATATTATCAGCTTAATTTTAAAAAGTAGAGAAACAGCCACTTAAGTGGTACTGATATAAATAGTTAGGGGTCTATTCATGTAGAAAATGAAATCAGAATTGCTACTTATCACTATACATCGCATCGCTTCGATGCGATGTATAGCCGTGATAAGTAGCAATTCATGTATACTTACCCTTCCGTCGATGCGCTGCGGTGTCTGGGGCTCCCGCGGTGACGTCTTCTCCGGCGGTCCCTCCCTGCGATGCGCGGAGTCCAGCGACAATCCCTTTGCGCATGCGCAGCTCAGTGACCTCCCGGCAGGCCGCAGTGGTTGCTGGGAGGTCGGGGGGCGGAGCCAGCACGAGGTGCAGAGCAGCGATCAGGGAAGCATTGAGCTTCCCTGACGTCTCCGCACCGCAGTTCAGGTTACGCCGTCCTCAGATGGCGAACCTGAACTCCATGGAGAAGCGGAAAGCAGAGCTTTCCGCACCTTCATGAATCGCACTCACCATACAAAGGTATGGTGATGCGATTCAGGCACAGAGCGGGGGTACCGCTGGAGAAGTCAGAGACTTCTCCACGGTAACCAGCTCTGTGAATTGCGGTAAGCAGAGAAAAGCCCTGTTTACCGCAAAACAGGGCTTTTCTCTGCTTCATGAATAGACCCCTTAGAGAGAGACACGACTATACAGCAGGAAAAACACTGTAGAAAACCAAAAGTGGTGGACACTATTACACAAGGAAGATGCAATATAGGGAACCCCTAAAACAGGATAATGAGAACAAATCTGGATACCCTCATGATACAGTCTTCAAACCAGGGGAACATGAATAAACTTCTAAATAAACTCAAGATCGATAGTTTCATTAAGACCCTGGGGGTTAAGTGTCTGTAATCTCAGAATCCAAGCTGCCTCCTGTCTATTCAGGATTCTGAAACGGTCACCTCCCCTGCTGGTGGCTGGGACATGTTCCAGCCCAACCGGCAGGAGCACCGTAGGGTCTCCTCCGTGAGACTCCAAGAAGTGTCGAGGAACACTGTGATTCGTGCATTTAGTTAAAATGTTTCTTCTGTGTTCCATAAACCTAAGTTTTAGAGGTCGTATGGTTCGACCTACATAATATAATTGACATGGACATATTAGTAAGTATATCACATATTGAGTACTGCAATTAATAAAAGTATGGATTCTATATTCTTTTTTAGAAACAGTAGAAACAACACTTTTAGTTTTATTCAGAACAAAAGAGCAAGTAGTACATCTCACATGATTACACCTATAAAAGCCTATAACATCTGGTCCAATTAGAGTTCCTTGTGTGCTCTTTGAGACCTGATTCGAGTGCCTTTGAAGAAACTGGAAGCCAGAATATTTTTCAGGTTCCTTGCCTTCTTAAAGTCTATCACTGGAGTTTCATCTAAATGGTCCTTAAGAACGGGGTCAGTGAACAATAATCTATAGTTCTTATTGACTATGCTCCTGATTTTACTAGCAGCTACATTAAATTTGGACTTAACAACTAGACTATACTTGTCTTTATGCCTATTATTTTTTATTTTATTTTTATTTTTGTTATTAATATTATTATTTTTATTGTTTTTAGTAGTACTAAAGGAATCTCCTGTATAGAGATGGTATTCTCAGCATTAATCTCAAGATTAACACCACCTAAGTGACTAAATGTCCGTGTGTCAGCATGGCTTTTGCCATCATAGACAGTGAGGGTATCTTTTCTAACAAGTTTAGAGGCATATACCAGAGCTTCATACAATATTACTTGTTGATAGTCACAACCTTTGAATATTTCCACCAGATCCATAACTTTTTCTTGATATTTTACATCAAATGTGCAATTTCTTCTAATTCTATGTATCTGGCTTTTTGGTACATTCTTAAGCCAGTTTTTATTATGATTACTGGAATATGGTATATAATTACATACATCCACTGATTTTTTTAAACGGAGATACTGTGACTGTTTCCTCTACCACCTCCACCGTAACATCCAAAAAATTAATCTGTGAGGGATGGTGAGTGCACGTGAAGGTTAAACCATAAGTGTTGTTATTAATATAACTAACAAACTCAGTGACTGAAATAGAATCCCCTTTCCAAACAAAAAACAGGTCGTCGATATAGCGACCATACAGGACCAGGTTCGCAGCATGGGCGCCTCCCCAGATGTAGGTGTTTTCGAAGTCGCCCATGTAAATGTTCGCAAAACTGGGCGCGAACCTAGTCCCCATCACTGTACCTAGGACCTGCAGGTAGTGACAGTGATCAAATAAAAAATAATTGTGAGACAGAATAAAGGAAATGGCAGACAGAATAAATTGACGCTTCCTCTCTGAGATACCCATATCCTCACATAGACTTTTTGCCACACATTCTATCCCTTTTTTGTGTGGGATATTTGTGTACAAAGCTTGAACGTCACAAGTGATGAACAAAAAATCTGAATTCCATTTCAAACCTTCCACTAGTTTAATAAACTCAGTAGTGTCTTTAATATGAGATCTCAGAGAGGATGGGTATGGCTGTAAATAATAATCAACATAATAAGACAAATTAGATGTAAGACGCTCGATCCCTGAAATAATAGGCTTGCCTGGGGGATTGTGCAGTGTCTTGTGTACTTTGGGAAGGTGATAGTAAATGGGAGTGATTGGGTGGAGGGGGTAGAGGAACTCAAACTCATCACGTGTGAGAACGTCGTCAGCACAAGCCAGTGTCAGCATATTTTTAAATTGTTTTTGATAATCAGAGGTTGGATCATATCCTAGAGTTCTATAGAAGGTGGTATCAGACAGTTGTCTTTTTGCCTCTCTAACATAATCCTCAGTGTTTTGCACCACCCCTCCTCCCTTGTCCGCTGGTTTAATGGTAAGAGCCTGATTGTCCGAGAGTCTCTTATGAGTTTTTCTTTCGTCAGGCTGTAAGTTATACAGGCAGGGATGTACTTTATAATCAAATAAATTGCTGAATTCTTCCAGGGTTGTATGGTAAAAAATATCTATAGCACTAGTTTTATGTTGGGTGGGGAAAAATTGAGATCTTTTTTTAAAGGTAACTCTGTTGATATCGAATAGCAATGTCTTAGCCTGCTGATCTAAATTATCGGGGTGCATATTTTCAAGCAACAATTCATTCAGCATATTGAGACCAGAAGCATCATCCTGGTCCAATATGATTTCAGAATTGTCTTGACTGGTAAGCTTATTCTGTTTTTCTGTTGTCACAAAAAATCTCTTTCTACACAATCCTCTGACAAATCTATTGAGCTCAATGAAGAGCTCAAAAAAGTTGGGGCGTGTGGTAGGTGCAAAATTCATCCCTTTAGAAAGAAGTTTTTCTTCAGTCTTAGGGGGTCATTCCGAGTTGTTCGCTCGTTGCCGATTTTCGCTATATTGCGATTAGTCGCTTACTGCGCATGCGCAAGGTTTGCAGAGCGCATGCGCTTAGTTATTTTACACAAAAGCTAGGTATTTTACTCACGGCATAACGAGGTTTTTTCATTGTTCTGGTGATCGTAATGTGATTGACAGGAAGTGGATGTTTCTGGGCGGAAACTTGCAGTTTTCTTGGCGTGTGCGAAAAAACGCTGGCGTTTGAGAAAAACGCGGGCGTGTCTGAAGAAACGGGGGAGTGTCTGGGCGAACGCTGGGTGCGTTTGTGACGTCAAACCAGGAACGAAACTGACTGAACTGATCGCAATGGCTGAGTAAGTCTGGAGCTACTCAGAAACTGCTAAGAAATTTCTATTCGCAATTCTGCTAATCTTTCATTCGCAATTCTGCTAAGCTAAGATACACTCCCAGAGGGCGGCGGCTTAGCGTGTGCAATGCTGCTAAAAGCAGCTAGCGAGCGAACAACTCGGAATGAGGGCCTTAGTTAGAGATGTGGAGGAAAGATTAAAGATGCCAGCTGGTTTTAACGAAACCTTTGGTTTTTGTTGCCTCTTGGCTCCTCTTCGACCTCTTGGTCGATATCTCGTCCTCTTTTTGGTGTTTTCATTAGAGGGTCGTAATGATTGTGTGTGAGATACCTGTTCCCTCTGACACTCGGCTCTCTCCTGTCTCTCCTCCCTCTGTCTAAAAAATGACGGCGCTCCTGGGGAGACTCTTCGTCAGAAGCTGCTAAGGTGGGTTCTTGATGCCGTGATGTCGTTTTGGGAGGTACAGTTGTCCACCCTGACGACATCCGTGCATTGGAGGATTGGTGGTTACTTGCTGATGTGTGGGTATTCCGAGTATTGTACTGCGTAAACCTATGTTGAGGCTTCTTTGTGGCTTGGGATGGTAAACATTATTCTCACTGTGGCTAGACTGCTGTCGGACCTCTGATCTAGATCCATCCCCTGTTCTATTTCTAGTATGATAATTTTTAATAGTGTTTGTATTGTAATCTCTCAAATCCCGTGAGAATTTCTTCTCCTTCCTCTCTATTATCTCCTTCTCATAGTGTTCTAATCTTTTATTCATTACTGTTTCCCTATCTTTATAGTAATCCTCATCTTTATATTTCAAAAGTATATCTTAAATTTGCTTAATCTCATCCTCAATTTCACTTAGTTTATTTCCTCTATAATCGATTAGTAGTTGCATTAGTGCAAACAAGCATTTATCTAAAAATTTTTCCCATTGTTCTAAAAGATCAGGATCATTATTAAAAGATGAGCTCTTGAAAATTCGCAGACTCCGAGGTATTTTATTATGTTCCATATATTTTGATAGGGACATTTTGTCCCACCAATGTCTCAATTCAGATTTTAGTAGCTCTTCCAGTCTGTTTGAATTTTTCAAGAACTCATCATGTGGCGTTTCCTCAGTACTAAAATTCCCAGTCTCATAGTTCTTTAACACTTCTTGTCTCCGTTGGATTTTATCAGTATAGAAATCCATCTTATAGTACTAGTCACCAAGCTGCTATAGTTAGGCAAAACACGCACAGGGCGTATGAAAAAAGAAGAAAAAACTAAGCGCTCTGGTGGGTGGTAATGTATAATGATTGTCAGCAGCCGCTTGTAAAGGGAATTGCCAATCCCTTAAGACACACTAGTAACAAACAAAACCAAGTGGCGCTTAACAATCAAGTAGTTGGAGACATTTAATTAAAAATATAAAATACAACAACCTCCCGGGGGTATATTACAATATTAAAACATAACAATAATACTGATATGTAATATAACTGAGCGTCCAGCGTGTAGCTTGGACACCAATTATAACAGAAAATAAAAAGTTCAATTGCTGATAACCCCAAAGGGGAAAGTGAGCAGTGCAATGTTCAGTGCATACACTTAGATAGGAACCTGAAATATGAATGTCAGTGTATTAGAGATCACTCACGGCTGTATGGATTAAATTGTGCTGCGTGGAGCCCAGGACAATGTTCGTTATTCAGCCGGTGAGAGGCCGGTGGTATAGCGGTGAATGTGCGTGCACTTTGGTTTTCTACAGTGTTTTCCCTGCTGTATAGTCGTGTCTCTCTCTAACTATTTATATCAGTACCACTTAAGTGGCTGTCTCTCTACTTTTTAAAATTAAGCTGATAATATTTCCTTTATCTTCTCTTCTCATTTTTTCCTCTCCCTCTCTATCTTAGTTTGACATTTGGGGAGGGCCTAATACATTAGAATATGTTTGGTTGCTATTAAAGATTAGTACTGTGTGTAGAAACACGAATTTACATACAGTAAGTTGTTCCTAAGCATTGTATACTTTAAATTGTTAAGATACTTTGGCCTCTGAGGACCTTCAGTTTGGTCAATCAGTTCTGTAGGAACCTCAGCACTCTCCCGCCCGGTTTAGGAGCTTTGGTACATCCCCATGGTACTAATGTGGACCCCAGTATCCTCTAGGACGTAAGATAAAATAAGATTTTAATTACCTACCGGTAAATTCTTTTCTTGTAGTCTGTAGAGGAAACTGGGCGCCCGCCCAGTGCTTCGTTTATTCCTGCACTGTTACTTGGTTAAGTATTGTTGGTTCAGCAGTTGCTGTTCCTGGTTTTATGTTTGGTTAGTTTGTCTTTCCTCTAGTTTGTGTGTGCTGGTTCGGAATCTCACCACTATCCTTTTATATCCTCTCAAAGTATGTCCGTCTCCTCGGGCACAGTTTCCTAGACTGAGTCTGGTAGGAGGGGCATAGAGGGAGGAGCCAGCTCACACTATCAATTTCTTAAAGTGCCTATGGCTTCTAGTGGACCCGTCTATACCCCATGGTATTAATGTGGACCCCAGTATCATCTACAGACTACGAGAAAAGGATTTACTGGTAGGTAATTAAAATCCTATTTTTATTTATACATTTCATCTGTTTTAGTTATTATTCCTGTTTTAGGATGGAATTCAATTATCCGCAGTAAATTGATCTCCAGGTGGTGATTCTATAACGGCACTATAGGGGGTTTTGTTTCATCTGTCTGGAGGAGGAGAAACAAAATCTGCGAAACAGTAAGTGCCATTTTTTTGTGGCAGCGATCATGAAAACAAATTGATTCGGGAACATATACCAGATCCTGTGTTTATTCCATGATAGTGGGTAAGTTGTACTGCAAAAATAGTGGGCGTTTATTGAATAGCCCGATAAATACATCAGTAAAAACATTGCCATAAAGCCCATTTGTTTTTTTGCACAGTAAAATGTACTGTGAACAATCGAATTACCCCCTAAGTATCCATAAATTTTAATTAATGTCTTAAAATTTGTTGTGTGGAATTATACAGATTGTAGATACATGTATGTGAAACTCTCAACTGATGGCAAAACATACTGTATACTATTGTTTTCATATATGCACCCATCAGACCTAACAGTTACCTTTTTTTTTTTTTTTAATATGCAAAGGATTTCAGAGAGTTATATGATTGGTGGTGAATACCATAGGGGAGGAGTCAGTGTGCCCCATCCGTAGTTATGGTCATTGTCAGGTCATCATGAGACAGTAACAGTACACCAGAAAATAGTTTCTGCAGTGGTATTAATGCAAGAACCACACAGTTTAATACACTTGTGCTTTTAGTTCAGTTGCAGGTTCAAGAAAGGAATGTATTTTTTTTTTGTGCTTATTTTGTAAAATTGTATTCAACAAATTATATAAAGCAAATAGATTAATGGTATTTATTGAAGACGCATCTTCTGGCGGGGGGGGAAGGGATGTGAGACAGGTATAATTTCTGTGGGTTCATATAACAATTAGTGCTATTAATGTTGGATAGTAAACAGTGCTAAAGCTGACAAATGGGCACAGGACTTTAAACAAACAAAACTCGGCTGTGAAGGAGTTAAGCAAAACTTTTTTTGTGACTACACTTTATGATTTTTTTTTTGTGTGTGTGTTGTACAATATCATTTAAAAGTGCTCAATACATCAGCAATATAACAAATGCATATAACAAAACTATTTTGAGAATGGTGCGGTTAGGTATTGAGTCTAAA
The DNA here is from genome assembly GCF_028390025.1 of Pseudophryne corroboree. Lineage (NCBI taxonomy): Eukaryota > Metazoa > Chordata > Amphibia > Anura > Myobatrachidae > Pseudophryne > Pseudophryne corroboree. The sequence continues at coordinate 344,294,719 of NC_086448.1, read as the reverse complement.
TATAATATAGATAATATATAATTCTTATTCTGTACAGCAGTTGAGAAACCTGAATTACACATTTGAAAACACAGGACAGCTTTGAGGCATTCTTGTGGCATCTGCCCAGTAATCAGAGGCAGCTGTGGCACCAAAAATGTGATTCTAAACTTCTAGAGCCTACCCAAATACAGTATACGGTGACCTTATCACACGTACTGGCAATTCACTGTAATCTATGCACTTGTACAGTACGTTAGATTTAGGAAGAAAATACTGAGTATAGTAGAAAATATTGCTAGTAACACGAAATACATAGCAGATGATTGATAATACCAGACATGATAAACTTGTTAAAATCTTACAATTTTAGAAATCTAAATCATAAATGACGTCAAAATGTGTGACCCTGTTCTGTATCTCCGGCAGGTTCTAATCTTTGTACTTTATCTTCTTGTGATACCAAATGTCTCATTCCAACCTTTATCTCTTGTGCAATAGCATAGCTGGGAGTATCTTCTGGCACAATGCCATGTTTCTGGAATACAGCAAAACAACACATTATGTTGAGATATACTGTATGTCACTAAAGTATACCTTAATTTCAATGGTGTAGTTTAATGGCATTGTTACAAAGTTTAAAAATGCAAACACACAGGTGGTCATTCTGAGTTGATCGCACGTAGCAACTTTTTGCTGCTCGTGCGATCACCTTGACGCCGCATATGGGGGGAGTGTATTATAGCATAGCAGGTGTCAGGAATCTGCATTCTCCGTCGCATCACTACTGTGGAACTACAGGTTCCAGCAGTTCAGTTCTGTTCCAGTTTTCAGTCTACTGCAGCCCGGAGTACACAGTGCTTCAGCTAACCCACAGCTGATCTGAACACCTAATCCAGCAGGGTGTGTTCTCACAGAGATGCAACATCCAATCATCACAGACCAAGGGGTATAAACTCCAGTTCCTGGCTCAGTCTCATCGCCTTGGACAACGCGTCACATCCTTTGAACAGGCGTCTCCTGTCCTCTGTCTGCAGAGATTCCCCAGTGTATTGGACCTGTGGAACTACAGGTTCCAGCAGTTCCATTCCAGTTCCGTTTCCAGTTCCAGTCTACAATCCCCTGTTTACAGCGATCTCCTATTTCTGGCATTTCCAAGTTGTTTCCCTGTTCCAGTGTCCCTGTGGAACTACAAGTACCAGCATCCATTCCAGCTTTCCTACGTGTCATATTTGGTGTGTTCCTGTCTCCAGTGGTTCCCCGTGTTCCTGTTTCCAGTGGTTCCCCCTTCAGACTCCAGCCACAGCCTGCTACTAATCATCTGCAGTAAGAGACTCTCCTCAGGTGTTATTCATTGCCTAACCTATGCACCTTGTTACCAGCATTCCATTCTGTGCATTGCATCCAGCACTTAATAAACATGCTGAGTTACGACTGTCTCCTGCCTGGGCCTTGCTTGGCTAAAGAACTTTTATGTTACAGAGACTGTGTGCTTTTTACAATTACTGGAGTTCTGTTTGTTTCAATCATAGTTACCAGTGACTTTTGAATATTTATTTCCTGTTATTTCTGGTTTTGCATTCCACTGCAATTGCATTTCACTGCACCTGTTATTCAATTGCTTTGTGATCCCTGTGACATAATAAATATCAGCGCATATGCGCAGGACTATTCTTCGGTCTCCTCGTGTAATACGTCACACCTACACTGACCCACTAGTGCCCCCTCCGAGACAGACTAAATCAGAAACCTGACAGTTTGTCCAAGGCCCATGGACCCGGACGGTGGTCAGAGTGTGGGGTCAGGGTCACTCCAAAGTTTGGTGTCACGACTCAGTGATCAAGAGTCAAGTATCAATGGACCTAACCCGGTTCCAGCCGTCGGTCCAAAGATTCCACTGGTTCCAGCCAGCCCGAGTAGCTCTGTTTCCAATGATGAGCTACCTCCTTCGGTTCCAGCCGATTCCAGTAAGACTATTCCGGTTCCAGCCAGTTCAAGCTCTTCCGTACCCAATCCGGTTGCATCCGTCAGTCCGGATCAGCCTCCTTCGGTTCCAGTCGATTCCAGTAAGCCTCCTTCGGTTCCAGCCGATTCCTGTAAGCCTCCTTCGGTTCCAGACGATTCCAGTAAGCCTCCTTCGGTTCCAGCAGATTCCAGTAAGCCTCCTTCGGTTCCAGCCGATTCCAGTAAGCCTCCTTCGGTTCCAGCCGGTTCCAGTAAGCCTCCTTCGGTTCCAGCCGGTTCCAGTAAGCCTCCTTCGGTTCCAGCCGATTCCAGTAAGCCTCCTTCGGTTCCAGCAGATTCCAGTAAGCCTCCTTCGGTTCCAGCCGGTTCCAGTAAGCCTCCTTCGGTTCCAGCCGGTTCCAGTAAGCCTCCTTCGGTTCCAGCCGATTCCAGTAAGACTCCTCCGGTTCTAGCTGGTTCAAGCTCTTCCGGACCCAATCCGGTTCCATCCGTCAGTCCGGATCAGCCTCCTTCGGTTCCAGCCGATTCCAGTAAGCCTCCTTCGGTTCCAGACGATTCCAGTAAGCCTCCTTCGGTTCCAGACGATTCCAGTAAGCCTCCTTCGGTTCCAGACGATTCCAGTAAGACTCTGCCGGTTCAAGCTCTTCCGGACCCAATCCGGTCCCATCCGTCTGTCCGGATCAGCCTCCTTCGGTTCTAGACGATTCCAGTAAGCCTCCTTCGGTTCCAGCCGATTCCAGTAAGCCTCCCCTTCGGTTCCAGCCGATTCCAGTAAGATTCCACTGGTTCCAGCCAGCCTGAGTGGCTCCAATGATGGGCTACCTCCTTCGGTTCCAGCCGATTCCAGTAAGACCCCACTGGTTCCAGCCAGCCTGAGTGGCTCCAATGATGGGCTACCTCCTTCGGTTCCAGCCGATTCCAGTAAGACCCAACTGGTTCCAGCCAGCCTGAGTGGCTCCAATGATGGGCTACCTCCTTCGGTTCCAGCCGATTCCAGTAAGACCCCACTGGTTCCAGCCAGCCTGAGTGGCTCCAATGATGGGCTACCTCCTTTGGTTCCAGCCGATTCCAGTAAATTCTGTCTCAAATGACCATGAATGGTCAAGTTGTTCTGATGACAAAAGTCTTTCTTCTGAAGATGAAAGTTGGGAAGACTTTTGAGGACCTCTGCTTTTGTGTATTCATAGGTTCTTTTTCAAGGATCCTCCAAGTTCCAGCGTGGGTGTTCGGTGCCCACTCATAAAAGGGGGGGTACTGTCAGAATCTGCATTCTCCGTCGCATCACTACTGTGGAACTACAGGTTCCAGCAGTTCAGTTCTGTTCCAGTTTTCAGTTTACTGCAGCCTGGAGTACACAGTGCTTCAGCTAACTCACAGCTGATCTGAACACCTAATCCAGCGGGGTGTGTTCTCACAGAGATGCAACATCCAATCATCACAGACCAAGGGGTATAAACTTCAGTTCCTGGCTCAGTCTCATGGCCTTGGACAACACGTCACATTCTGTGAACAGGCGTCTCCTGTTTGCAGTCCTCTGTCTGCAGAGATACCCCTGTGTATTGGACCTGTGGAACTACAGGTCCCAGCAGTCCCAGTTCCGTTCCAGGTTCCAGTCTTCAATCCCCTGTTTCCAGCGATCTCCTATTTCTGGCATTTCCGAGTTGTTTACCTGTTCCAGTGTTCCTGTGGAACTACAAACTCCAGCCACAGCCTGCCACAGTTCATCAGCAGTAAGAGACTCTCCTCAGGTGTTATTCATTGCCTAACTTGTGCACCTTATTACCAGCATTCCATTCATTTCTGTGCATTGCATCCAGCACTTAACAAGCATGCTGAGGTTAGGACTGTCTCCTGCCTGGGCCTTGCTTGGCTAAAGAACTTTTATGTTACAGAGACTGTGTGCTTTTACAAGTATTACCGGAGTTCTGTTTTCCAAGCCATTTGCATTTATCAAGTTATTTCACGTTTGTGTTACCAGTGACTTTATTTGCTTTAAACCTTCTGCATTCTGCCATCAACTTGTCACCAATATATATTTGTGTTGCCAGAGACTTTTTATCATTACCTTGGATTCAGTTACCGTTTATCATTTCAGTTCTGCTACTACCAATGCTACGTACCATTTATTATTATATCATTGTTCTGTGACCTTTGTGTTTATTAAACAGCGCATATGCGCAGGACTTTATTCAGTCTCCACGCTTCATATGTCATTCCAACACTGACCCACTAGTGTCCCCTCTGGGAACAGACAAAATCATAATCCTGACAGCAGGGCTGCGATCACTTGTGCAGCCCTGCTATGCTAAAAAAGTTTCCTGCAAAACAAGACCAGGGTCAGACCTACTTACCCTATGCGACGGATCCAGCGACTAAGGTCCCGGGATTGACGTCAGACATCCGCCCTCCAAACACCTGGACACGCCTGCGTTCACATCTCCACGCCCGGAAAACGGTGAGTAGACGCCCGGAATGCCTCTCCACTGTCAATCTTCTTGCGATTGCGCTAGCGATCACTTTCTTCTGGTCGTTGCCTGGCAACGACAGTCGTCGGGCAACGATGCGCTTGCGCATTGCGGCCGCCACGCATGTGCTGTTCTGTCCCGTTCGCACCGCAGCGAAGAACCGCTGCGTGCGAACGGGTCGGAATGACCCCCACAGCTCTCACCTCCACTTATCAAACGCCCACACCAAATAAAAAACACTAAGGAAGAGGTTTCCATACTCAGTCCTCAAGGCACCCTAACAGTCCAGATTTTTAGGATATCCATTGCTGAGCACAGATGGTTAAATCAAATGAACTGATGTCCTAATTAAGGCACCTGTGCCCTAACATGATTATCCTTAAAACCTGGACCATAAGGGTGCCTTGAGTATTGATTTAGGGAACCTCTGCGCTAGTATGTAGCATGTTCCCAATCCAATGGCAATGTTTTACCTGCCCAAATACACAATGGGTGGTATCCGATTAGCTGCTTTAAATTACCGCAGCTAAAGGCCTCGCCTGGGGCTATCCTATTAGCCCCGATAAGCCGTAGTGAGCTGCGGTTTATCGGAGATTCTGCAAAACCAAATCACCGTAAACAGCGGGCAGTTTCTCACGAAAACGCACAAGTTTCACTGAACCTGTGTATTTCGGGATAAAGGGCTTTTTTTTTTACGGGCGATCTAATAGGACAGCCTGTAAAAAACAAAACCGTGAAACAGCTGGAAAAATTGTGAAAAACATCAGCTTTTTGCGCCCGAAGTTTTACCGGAGCTAATAGGACCGCCCAGTATATGCTATGTCATTCGTAATGTACAATAGTGCACCATGCAAGCTTTTCTGTTAATCTGGACTTGCATCTCGAGATCCCTACCTCTTGCATCCTTTTGTTCTCCCAAGTGCTCCTGAAATACACTTTTTTTTTGTTTTTGTTTTGTCACATATTATTGTTTTTATTTTGTTGCCTTTTGTATTACAATGGGATCTAGAAGGTTTACTTTGGATCTGTCTGTTAAAAAAAAAAAAGTTAATAAAGGATAAGTTTTTAATTTTTTTTTAAATAAAAGTACTTTGGAGCCCCTGGTGTGTCTCATTTGCTCTGATCCAGCCATTCAGAGTTTGCGTGCAGGTTCGGTAACTGACACCATAGCTCTCTATGCAGGCGACATGCCGTTATTTTTGGAGGATGCAGGTCCGTCATTGGCTCACCTGGTGATGGTTATTGGGGATGGTCCAAAATCTGAATCTGATAACTGATCCAAATCTTCTATTTTTCCTTTCAGTGGCTCTTTGCCACCTTCCCCTGTCTTTTCCTGATCTTTACAGTAGACTCTCTCCTTTCAATACCTGTGTATTTCCTTTTCGATCGATCCAGCTGATTTTTTTTACAATTAATGTTAGGCCCATTACCTTACATGTATGGAAGAAACTTATGGTTATGGGTCGCATTACTTTATAAAAAATGGTTTTTAACCTAAATACCTGTTATGTTTTACAACAAGCCCCTATTTATATTCTCAGTAAAGTTTTTTTTTTTGTAAAATGACAACTATTTCCTCTTTTGCTTAGGATGATAACATGCCTCAGATTGCTCTTCCAATGCTGACTAGATCTAAATCTGCAGGGAGCTTGGATTTTTCCAACATACGACTCTACTATATGGTGGCACAATTGTCCCACTTGGTGTCCTGGTTGACAGCTGGTGTGGATATTACTCTGGCAGGATTTTTGGTTGAGCAGGGGTGTCCCAATTGGTTCCTTTGCAAATATTACTCTCCATGAAAACGCTGGAGTAGGCCCCTCCCTTGCTTCAACAGGCTTGTCTGGTATGTCAGTTTGCTCGGGTTGTTTAGGAATGTGGATAAGGGAGCCTGAGACCCTGCTTTGGTACAGGGGTGGCCTTTCTGATCTGGGCGGGCTGGGTTTGGAGTCTTTTTGGACCTCTCATGGCAGGATGACAATTGTACCATAATGGTGTTCTTCACTCATTTTGAGCATCTCTGTCTGGAGTCTGGCCATCCTTGTACGGTCTTCAACAAATATCTCAAGCTCCGTCATGCCCTGCGCGCTCAGTTTGGAACTGGCCCCATTTTGATTGCTCCTTCCCCTCTAAAGCTTGCGCTCCTTTAGTGGCCCTCTCGAAAGACAGTCTCCTGCCTTTTAGTTATAGTGATCTCACTTTCTGTGATTTGCCAGATGCTCTAGCCTCCTTCAGAGTTAAATGGGAACTAGATTTGGATCCTCATCAGGGTGAACAATGGGCCCAGTTATAGGGTTCCATACGACCTACTTTCCCATGTATACATTTTCAGCAAATCCATTATTTTATTTTACATAGGGCATATTGTTAACCTGTTGCTGTAGCTCGGTATGATACTACTGTCTCAACTAATTGTCCCAAGGCTTGGATTCTGGTCTGGGTGACATCCATTTCACCTTTCCTGCGTTACCACCCGTGGAAGCTAAAATCTGTCTGTTTGCTTTAGATATTGAATAATTGTTTCGTGTTACCACCTAAAGATATGTTTCGGGCCTGTCTACCCTGGCTAAAGTGATTATTACTCGCTCCTGCTATGCGCCTGACCTTCCGGATATACATTAGTGGATTTCTTTGGTTATTGACACAATTGATCCTGAGCGCTTCATGTTTACCAGATGGCAGGCCTTCCCCAAATTTCATAAACACTTGCATAAATGGGCTCTTTTCCCATTGGGACTTCGTAGGCCTGCTGGTGATTCCTCCTGAGTTTTTTGTTCTGATGTGCATTTTATTTTTAATTTTTTTTATAATATTAAGGTCTGTGGAATTCTCATTCAGTTGTGTTTTAGCACATTTAGGTGATACTAAAATGCGAAAAAAGAGTGAGAAAACTGACTGGCGGTGCGGCTGAAGGGGCAGGCTGGTATGGGGCTGCACAACATGACTTTTGATGTCATGTGGCATCGCGCACAGCCGACCGTCTGAATTGAGTGCCCAGGTGCTCAGCGCTGCCCAAAGAAAATAAGAAACCATGCATACACATCTTAATCCCAAAATTCCAGAATTGGAAGCTCCAATCCCTATATTCAAATCCCGGCAAATTTGGGGATCCCGAGATTGGCCACCCTAGGACAGATGTACAGTATATCATCAAAAGCATATCATCCGTGAACAAGTCCTTTCTATATCGTAGATTATCTACAGTATATCTGTATTTGTATAATTTCTTACCAGCAAAAGTTCATCCCTATAGTGAAGGCTTTTTTTAAACTCCTCCAACGTTATTTGCAGGATGTGAAACTCCTATGCAGAAAACAAAAGCAAACATATAATGTGTACATGAAATACAACATATCAGAACGAGCTTATGGGAACTGACATTTGGACACTATGGGGCAGATGTATTAACCTAACCTGGAGAAGGCATAAGGAAGTGATTAACCAGTGATATGTGCAAGGTGATAAACACACCAGCCAATCAGCTCCATTATGTAAATTAACAGTTAGGATCTGATTGGCTGGTGCATTTATCACCTTGCACATATCACTGGTTTATCACTTCCTTATGCCTTCTCCAGGTTAATACATCTGCCCCTATGTGATGTAACCTCTATATTTGAGATGCGGCAGCTAGGCAGCGTTCAAATGCTTGAAAACTATTTTAATATATGCAAAAGAGCAATATGCAACGTAATACTGTAACTACATTAATACTATAACTATCACATTACACATCTTGTTTCTATTGTAAACAGGGTCGGACTGGCCCACAGGGGAACATGGGAAACCACCGGTGGGCCCTACTGCCTGTGGGCCCTCCTCCTCCTCTACGGATCAAGTTCCAGACTATCCTAGTGCACTGGATTTATGCTTTATACATATGTTACATTATACTTCACAATAATTTGGTTTATTATATATTTAGCAAGGGGCTCAGAACATGTAAAGGTTAGTCAGACCCCTGTGGTGGCTGGCCATGCCCACACTGGAACCTGGCTACACCTTTAAGCATGGGCCCCTACAGTAGCATCCCCCCGGTGGGCCCTTCATGTCCCAGTCCGACACTGATTGTAAATACTGTCTATTGGTATTACTGTATCTTTACTTAGCAAATACAACTAACTACAGGCATACAGTTTAGGTTTATTTCATAAAGTATTCATATTATTTCTCTATCGTCCTAGTGGATGCTGGGGTTCCTGAAAGGACCATGGGGAATAGCGGCTCCGCAGGAGACAGGGCACAAAAAGTAAAGCTTTTCCAGATCAGGTGGTGTGCACTGGCTCCTCCCCCTATGACCCTCCTCCAGACTCCAGTTAGATTTTTGTGCCCGGCCGAGAAGGGTGCAATCTAGGTGGCTCTCCTAAAGAGCTGCTTAGAAAAAGTTTAGCTAGGTTTTTTATTTTACAGTGATTCCTGCTGGCAACAGGATCACTGCAGCGAGGGACTGAGGGGAGAAGGAGTCAACTCACCTGCGTGCAGGATGGATTGGCTTCTTGGCTACTGGACATCAAGCTCCAGAGGGACGATCACAGGTACAGCCTGGATGGTCACCGGAGCCGCGCCGCCGGCCCCCTTGCAGATGCTGAAGTCAGAAGAGGTCCAGAATCGGCGGCTGAAGACTCCTGCAGTCTTCTAAAGGTAGCGCACAGCACTGCAGCTGTGCGCCATTTTCCTCTCAGCACACTTCACACGGCAGTCACTGAGGGTGCAGGGCGCTGGGAGGGGGGCGCCCTGGGAGGCAAATGTAACCTATATAAAGGCTAAAAATACCTCACATATAGCCCCCAGAGGCTATATGGAGATATTTAACCCCTGCCTGATTTCTCTAAATAGCGGGAGACGAGCCCGCCAGAAAAGGGGCGGGGCCTATCTCCTCAGCACACGGCGCCATTTCCTCTCACAGCTCCGCTGGTCAGGACGGCTCCCAAGTCTCTCCCCTGCACTGCACTACAGAAACAGGGTAAAACAGAGAGGGGGGGCAAATTTATGGCGATATTTTGATATAACAAAGCAGCTATAAGGGAGCACTTATTATAAGGCTATCCCTGATATATATATATATATAGCGCTTTTGGTGTGTGCTGGCAAACTCTCCCTCTGTCTCCCCAAAGGGCTAGTGGGTCCTGTCTTCGTTAGGAGCATTCCCTGTGTGTCTGCTGTGTGTCGGTACGTGTGTGTCGACATGTATGAGGACGATATTGGCGTGGAGGCGGAGCAATTGCCAAATATGAGGATGTCACCCCCTAGGGAGTCGACACCAGAATGGATGCCTCTATTTATGGAACTACGGGATAGTGTCAACACGCTAAAGCAGTCGTTTGACCACATGAGACGGCCGGACAATCAATTAGTGCCTGTCCAGGCGACTCAAACACCGTCAGGGGCTGTGAAACGCCCTTTGCCTCAGTCGGTCGACACAGACCCAGACACAGGCGATGACTCCAGTGGTGACGGTGACGAATCAACCGTATTTTCCAGTAGGGCCACACGTTATATGATTTTGGCAATGAAGGAGGCGTTACATTTAGCTGATACTACAGGTACCACTAAACAGGGTATTATGTGGGGTGTGAAAAAACTACCTATAGTTTTTCCTGAATCAGAAGAATTAAATGACGTGTGTAATGAAGCGTGGGTTGCCCCTGATAAAAAGCTGATAATTTCAAAGAAATTACTGGCATTATACCCTTTCCCGCCAGAGGTTAGGGAGCGCTGGGAAACACCTCCTAGGGTGGACAAGGCGCTAACACGCTTATCTAAACAAGTGGCGTTACCCTCTCCTGAGACGGCCGCACTTAAAGATCCATCAGATAGGAGGATGGAAAATATCCAAAAAAGTATATACACACATGCAGGTGTTATACTACGACCAGCTATAGCGACTGCCTGGATGTGCAGTGCTGGGGTAGTTTGGTCAGAGTCCCTGATTGAAAATATTGATACCCTGGACAGGGACAATATTTTACTGTCGTTAGAACAAATAAAGGATGCATTTCTTTATATGCGTGATGCACAGAGGGATATCTGCACACTGGCATCACGGGTAAGTGCTATGTCCATTTCGGCCAGAAGAGCTTTATGGACGCGACAGTGGACAGGCGATGCGGATTCAAAACGGCATATGGAAGTTTTGCAGTATAAAGGGGAGGAGTTATTTGGAGTCGGTCTATCAGATTTGGTGGCCACGGCTACAGCCGGGAAATCCACCTTTCTACCTCAAGTCACTCCCCATCAGAAAAAGGCACCGACCTTTCAACCGCAGCCCTTTCGTTCCTTTAAAAATAAGAGAGCAAAGGGCTATTCATATCTGCCACGAGGCAGAGGTCGAGGGAAGAGACAGCAACAGGCAGCTCCTTCCCAGGATCAGAAGCCCTCCCCGGCTTCTACAAAAGCCTCAGCATGACGCTGGGGCTTCTCAAGCGGACTCGGGGACGGTGGGGGGTCGTCTCAAAAATTACAGCGCGCAGTGGGCTCACTCGCAAGTAGATCCCTGGATCCTGCAGATAATATCTCAGGGGTACAGGTTGGAATTAGAGACAGATCCACCTCGCCGTTTCCTGAAGTCTGCTTTACCAACGTCCCCCTCCGAAAGGGAGACGGTTTTGGAAGCCATTCACAAGCTGTACTCTCAGCAGGTGATAGTCAAGGTACCTCTTCTGCAACAAGGGAAGGGGTATTATTCCACTCTATTTGTGGTACCGAAGCCGGATGGCTCGGTAAGACCTATTCTAAATCTGAAATCCTTGAACCTGTACATAAAGAAGTTCAAGTTCAAGATGGAGTCACTCAGAGCAGTGATAGCGAACCTGGAAGAAGGGGACTTTATGGTATCCTTGGACATCAAGGATGCGTATCTCCACGTTCCAATTTACCCCTCACACCAGGGGTACCTCAGGTTCGTTGTACAAAACTGTCACTATCAGTTTCAGACGCTGCCGTTCGGATTGTCCACGGCACCTCGGGTCTTTACAAAGGTAATGGCCGAGATGATGATTCTTCTTCGAAGAAAAGGCGTATTAATTATCCCATACTTGGACGATCTCCTAATAAGGGCAAGGTCCAGAGAACAGCTAGAGATGGGATTAGCACTGTCTCAAGAAGTGCTAAAACAGCACGGGTGGATTCTGAATATTCCAAAATCCCAGTTAATGCCGACAACTCGTCTGCTGTTCCTAGGGATGATTCTGGACACGGTTCAGAAAAAGGTTTTTCTCCCGGAGGAAAAAGCCAAGGAGTTATCCGAGCTTGTCAGGAACCTCCTAAAACCAGGAAAGGTGTCTGTACATCAATGCACAAGAGTCCTGGGAAAAATGGTGGCTTCTTACGAAGCAATTCCATTCGGCAGATTCCACGCAAGAATTTTCCAAAGGGATCTGTTGGACAAATGGTCAGGGTCGCATCTTCAGATGCACCTACGGATAACCCTGTCTCCAAGGACAAGGGTGTCTCTTCTGTGGTGGTTGCAGAGTCCTCATCTATTGGAGGGCCGCAGATTCGGCATACAGGATTGGATCCTGGTGACCACGGACGCCAGCCTGAGAGGCTGGGGAGCAGTCACACAAGGAAGAAACTTCCAGGGAGTATGGACGAGCCTGGAAACGTCTCTTCACATAAACATTCTGGAACTAAGAGCAATATACAATGCTCTAAACCAGGCAGAACCTCTGCTTCAAGGAAAACCGGTGTTGATCCAGTCGGACAACATCACGGCAGTCGCCCATGTGAACAGACAGGGCGGCACAAGAAGCAGGAGTGAAATGGCAGAAGCTGCAAGGATTCTTCGCTGGGCAGAGAATCATGTGATAGCACTGTCAGCAGTGTTCATCCCGGGAGTGGACAACTGGGAAGCAGACTTCCTCAGCAGACACGATCTTCACCCGGGAGAGTGGGGACTTCATCCAGAAGTTTTCCACATGCTGGTAACCCGTTGGGAAAGACCAATGGTGGACATGATGGCGTCTCGCCTCAACAAAAAACTGGACAGGTATTGCGCCAGGTCAAGAGATCCGCAGGCAATAGCTGTGGACGCGCTGGTAACGCCTTGGGTGTACCAGTCGGTGTATGTGTTTCCTCCTCTGCCTCTCATACCAAAAGTATTGAGAATTATACGGCAAAGAGGCGTGAGAACGATACTAGTGGTTCCGGATTGGCCAAGAAGGACTTGGTACCCGGAACTTCAAGAGATGATCACGGAAGATCCGTGGCCTCTACCTCTAAGGAGGGACTTGCTTCAGCAGCGTCCCTGTCTGTTTCAAGACTTACCGCGGCTGCGTTTGACGGCATGGCGGTTGAACGCCGGATCCTAAAGGAAAAAGGCATGCCGGAAGAAGTCATTCCTACTTTGATTAAAGCAAGGAAGGAAGTAACCGTGCAACATTATCACCGAATTTGGCGAAAATATGTTGCGTGGTGCGAAGATCGGAGTGCTCCGACGGAGGAATTTCAACTGGGTCGATTCCTACATTTCCTGCAATCAGGATTGTCTATGGGTCTCAAATTGGGATCTATTAAGGTTCAAATTTCGGCCCTGTCGATTTTCTTTCAAAAAGAATTGGCTTCAGTCCCTGAAGTCCAGACCTTTGTTAAGGGAGTGCTGCATATACAGCCTCCTGTGGTGCCTCCAGTGGCACCGTGGGATCTCAATGTGGTTTTGGACTTTCTAAAATCTCATTGGTTTGAACCACTAAAAAAGGTGGATTTGAAATATCTCACATGGAAAGTGACCATGCTTCTAGCCCTGGCTTCGGCCAGGAGAGTGTCAGAACTGGCAGCTTTATCTTACAAAAGCCCATATCTGATTTTCCATTCGGACAGGGCAGAACTGCGGACTCGTCCGCATTTTCTCCCTAAGGTGGTGTCAGCATTTCATCTGAACCAGCCTATTGTAGTGCCTGCGGCTACAAGTGACTTGGAGGACTCCAAGTTACTGGACGTTGTCAGAGCATTAAAAATATATATTGCAAGGACAGCTGGAGTCAGAAAATCTGACTCGTTGTTTATATTGTATGCACCCAACAAGATGGGTGCTCCTGCGTCTAAGCAGACGATTGCTCGTTGGATCTGTAGCACAATCCAACTTGCACATTCTGTGGCAGGCCTGCCACAGCCTAAATCTGTAAAGGCCCACTCCACAAGGAAGGTGGGCTCATCTTGGGCGGCTGCCCGAGGGGTCTCGGCATTACAACTCTGCCGAGCAGCTACGTGGTCAGGGGAGAACACGTTTGTAAAATTTTACAAATTTGATACTCTGGCTAAGGAGGACCTGGAGTTCTCTCATTCGGTGCTGCAGAGTCATCCGCACTCTCCCGCCCGTTTGGGAGCTTTGGTATAATCCCCATGGTCCTTTCAGGAACCCCAGCATCCACTAGGACGATAGAGAAAATAAGATTTTACTTACCGATAAATCTATTTCTCGGAGTCCGTAGTGGATGCTGGGCGCCCATCCCAAGTGCGGATTATCTGCAATAATTGTACATAGTTATTGTTAACTAATTCGGGTTATTGTTGAAGGAAGCCATCTTTCAGAGGCTCCGCTGTTATCATACTGTTAACTGGGTTTAGATCACAAGTTGTACGGTGTGATTGGTGTGGCTGGTATGAGTCTTACCCGGGATTCAAAATCCTCCCTTATTGTGTACGCTCGTCCGGGCACAGTACCTAACTGGAGTCTGGAGGAGGGTCATAGGGGGAGGAGCCAGTGCACACCACCTGATCTGGAAAAGCTTTACTTTTTGTGCCCTGTCTCCTGCGGAGCCGCTATTCCCCATGGTCCTTTCAGGAACCCCAGCATCCACTACGGACTCCGAGAAATAGATTTATCGGTAAGTAAAATCTTATTTTTTACGTGTTATTTCTTTATGCACATTTCTGCTAAAATGTTACTTGCTGTTGCCATATCAAGCCCTAATCTGCACATTCTAAGACCTTTCAGAACTATTTTACCAACACAAAAAAAGGGCGCTGTGGTTACTACTATTTACACAGCATTGTTATATTTCCTTTTTTGTAGAGCTAATAAATAAGAAAACAACCGTTAGCTCACCTCCTTGTCACTGGGAAAGCAGCGCATGTATCATACAAGTTTTATTAAAAAATGTTTTTGATGTGAATTGAACTTAATAGTGAATGCATCTTTTTTCATCATAACAATGTTTGAGTTGCTTGCGCTTATGACTTGGTCAGGTGTAATTGTATCTATGATGTATGTCTGATATCTTGACACATAGACCCGGACACGGGGTGATTTAGACCCGATCGTAGATGTGCTAGATTTAGCACATGTACGATCAGTTTCTCTGACATGCAGGGGGACGCCCAGCACAGGGCTAGTCTGCCTCGCATGTCAGGCCCTACGCCACCCCCCCCCCCCCATTCCCCCAACGGGTGTGAAAGCCACGCTCTGGGTCGCAGCGGCTGCATGTGATGTCACGCAGCAGCCGCGGCCTGCCCCTGTGCAGAGGTCTGGACATGACTGCGTTGTCCAGACCGCGCCCCACCAACGTCGTTCTAACGCCCCCTCCCGCCCCGTGACCACCTCTGCCTGTCAATCAGGCAAAGGCGATCGCACGAGTGAGATGCTTTTGCATCTCACTGGGTCTTACTGGATGCGCACTCCAGAATGGGCTTCAGGTCTGAATTAGGGCAACAGCTTGAGATGCCCAAATGTGTATAACTCTGCATCATTACACCAAACACTGGAAATGCCAGGATTAAAATATTATATACAGATGTGTCCTCATACACTGTAGCCTATTGATGCATCAAGTCCTGGGCAATTCAGATGCACTAAGGCGTAAATGTATTAGGGTGCGAGAAGCCGAAGATCCGGGATTTTGTCCAACAATGGCTGTATTTTTAAAGCGGCAATCATTTACAAAGCAGAACCAACCTGGTTTTGCCTTTTAAATGATTGCAGCTTTAAACATATGGCCATTCTCAGACGAAATCTTAGACCTCCGGCTTCTCGCACCCTAATACATTTGCCCCAAGTGTCTCTTCCACTAAAAAAAAAACAAAAACACTGAAAGTGACAAAACTGCTCTGCTAGATTGCACTGATCAATTTGATGTGCGACATTTGTACATCTTTATATGAAGTGCTACAATGCAGTAGCCGTGGATGTTACATACGCCAACTTCTGTTGGGCTTCATCTGTAACTTTGCACATGTTTAAAACTAATTTGCGTATGGTTAAAGTTGCAGCCCAGTGTCTGTAGTACACCGTGAGTGGTGCTTATGTCTGTGCTGCAAATAAGATGCTACACCTCTCAGAGTGGCTCAGCTGCGCCTAGCGGCTTTTGTCGTATGCATACCTCCCAACATTTTCATCTTCTGAAGAGGGGCCTCCGCGCACGTGCCCAAAAAGGGGTGTGGTCTATTTAAAAGGGGGTGTGACACTGCCGCCATCGTGAGTCACGCCCCCTCGTTTGCCGTCACTGAATCAGGCATGCCCAGAGCACAGTGTCTATTCACCTCTGCTCTGTTAAGCAGAGCAGCAGTTACAGGAGCCTCCCAACTGCCCCTTCCCACCACGGGACACTGAGGCCTGCTGGTGGGACAGCGGGACAGTCCCAAAAAACGGGACTGTCCCACGAGAGTTGGGACAGTTGGGAGGCATGCGTATGGCTAGAAGTATGAGGAACATCTGTATATTAGAGACAGTGCGTTTTGCAGTAAACATTGAGTGAATTATAGTGTACTCTAGGTTTGTCAATGCCATTCTGTATTCATAATTGATCTTGTCATAGTATTAGAACCCTATTTATTAGTAAGTGCTTACTCACAGTGTAGCAACCAGCATAGACATGTGCACGGTGTGCATCTGACTCTGTACATCCCGTAGGCAGGCACAGCAAATACTGAACTATACTGTAGAAAGCGCCTTATTGAGAGGTGCACACAGCTGCGCTTGCAACTGTGATTTTGAACGCAGCAGACTTGTTAAGAAATGCTGATTACACTGGCAGCGTCTTACATACGCCACTTACGTACAATAGACACAACATCCTGAACTGGGGCCTGCCCAAATGACAACAAATTTGCAGTGGAAGACTAGGACACGCCCAGGAAACAGTGGCGACACACCTACATTTTTCCAGTCGCACTCCGTTACCACCCCCAAATGATAACTACCTATCACTCGCTTTGCAAATCTCTGCAGTCACTAATCAACCGCCCTTCGTCTTAAGAAGTACATTAAGACTCAGTGCTGCAACTCATTTGATATTAAAGGACCTTGCAAGCGTAAATTTTACATTTTTTGTCATGTTTGCAACCCTGTTGCATGAACACCGTGTATTACTGAGGGTTAAAATTTTACATATGATAGTTACTTTATGTTGTCTACCATCCTATCAAATTTCATAAAAATCAGAGATGGTCGGGTTGAAAAGTTGTTTTATTTTGCGATTATTTGCCATCGAACGGCACCCCCGTCCATCACCCATGGAGGTACACTATACTGCAGTCACTCATGCACTGTCACCCAAAATATTTCCTATCACCACACCTCTTCCTATAATCATTTATTGTTGCTTTAAATGATATCCTGTTCTTGTTCTACATGAGTGGTCTGTTTCCGTGGATGAAGAGGGGAGACTGCGCACCTCTTGCTCAGAGCCTGCACACACCTATAGCATTAGGACATCTCTTACAACTAATTAATAATTCTGTTTCAATAGCATTTAAAAATAACGATGTATGGTAGTGATTATTTTTTTAGTTACTAATCCTTCATATCTGTATATGTAGAGACAGACTCGTAGGCATTCTAAAACTATAAAAAGAAACAAGGCCAGATAGTATAATTTTTGAAGAAGATAGAAAATGTAGCTAAAACATGGCCCCAGGTATATCAGTGGCACACCCTCACTGTACATTTAACTGTATATTATTATTATTATACACTAATATCTGTTATTTCTCTTACAACCTAGAGGATGCTGGGGACTCCGTAAGGACCATGGGGAATAGACGGGCTCCGCAGGAGACATGGGCACTAAAAAGAACTTTAGATATGGGTGTGCACTGGCTCCTCCCTCTATGCCCCTCATCCAGACCTCAGTTTGATACTGTGCCCAGAGGAGACTGGGTGCATTACAGGGAGCTCTCCTGAGTTTCCTGAAAGAAAGAATTTTTGTTAGTTTTTTTATTTTCAGGGAGCCTGCTGGCAACAGGCTCCCTGCATCGAGGGACTGAGGGGAGAGAAGCAGACCTACTTAAATGATAGGCTCTGCTTCTTAGGCTACTGGACACCATTAGCTCCAGAGGGAGTCGGAACGCAGGTCTCTCCTAGCTGTTCGTCCCAGAGCCGGAAGATAGAAGCCGGGTGAGTGTGAGAAGAAAGAAGACTTCAGAGGCTGGCAAATAAAGTATATATATAGGCTCTGCGCTGTATATTAGAGATCCCCCGCCAGTTTTTTTAAAGGAATCGAGCGGGACCGAAGCCCGCCGCTGAGGGGGCGGAGCTTGATCCCTCAGCACTCACCAGCGTCATTTTCTCCACAGCACACCGCTGAGAAGCTGGCTCCCCGGACTCTCCCCTGCTGGACACGGTGACAGAGGGTTTTAAAGAAGGGGGGGGGGCACATAATTTGGCGCAGTGAATATAATATAATAAAAGCGCTATCTGGGTATTTTTTCCAGGGTCATTGGCGCTGGGTGTGTGCTGGCATACTCTCTCTCTGTCTCTCCTAAGGGCCTTGTGGGGGAACTGTCTCCAGATAGAGAATTCCCTGAGTGTGTGGGGTGTCGGTACGCGTGTGTCGGCATGTCTGAAGCGGAAGGCTCTTCCAGGGACGAGGTGGAGCAAATGAGTGTGGTATCTCCGTCGGCAACGCCGACACCTGATTGGTTGGATATGTGGAATGTTTTAAATGCAAATATGAATTTATTACACAAAAGGTTGGACAAAGCAGAGTCCAGGGAATGCACAGGGGGTCAAGCCCTGCCTTTCACCATGTCGCAGGGACCTTCTGGGTCTCAAAAGCGCCCACTATCCCAAGTAGTAGACACTGATACCGATATGGATTCGGACTCCAGTGTCGACTACGATGATGTAAAGTTACAGCCAAAATTGGCTAATAGTATTCATTATATGATTATTGCAATAAAAGGTGTGTTGCATATCACAGATGACCCCTCTGTCCCTGACACAAGGGTACGTATGTATAAGGAAAAGAAACCTGAGGTAACCTTTCCCCCATCTCATGAACTGAACGAGTTATTTGAAAAGGCTTGGGAATCTCCAGACAAAAAACTGCAGATTCCCAAAAGGATTCTTATGGCGTATCCTTTCCCGGCTAAGGACAGGATTCGGTGGGAATCCTCCCCAAGGGTGGACAAAGCGTTGACACGCTTATCCAAAAAGGTAGCGCTGCCATCTCAAGATACGGCGACCCTCAAGGATCCTGCTGATCGCAGGCAGGAGACTACCTTGAAGTCAATTTACACACATACTGGTACCTTACTCAGACCGGCGATAGCGTCGGCTTGGGTTTGTAGCGCGGTAGCAGCGTGGACAGATACCTTATCTGCTGATATAGATACGCTGGATAAGGAAACCATTTTATTGACCCTGGGTCATATTAAAGATGCTGTCCTATATATGAGAGATGCTCAGAGAGACGTTGGCCTACTGGGTTCCTGAGCCAACGCTATGGCGATTTCCGCTAGACGAGCCCTATGGACCCGACAATGGACGGGTGATGCCGACTCGAAGAGGCATATGGAGGTTTTACCTTACAAGGGTGAGGAATTGTTTGGGGAAGGTCTCACGGACCTAGTTTCCACAGCTACGGCAGGTAAATCAGCTTTTTTGCCTTATGTTTCCTCACAGCCTAAGAAAACGCCACATTATCAGATGCAGTCCTTTCGGTCGCATAAACCCAAGAGAGTGCGGGGATCTTCCTTTCTTGCCAGAGGTAAGGGCAGGGGGAAAAAGCTGCTAGCCACAGCTAGTTCCCAGGAGCAGAAGTCCTCCCCGGCCTCTACAAAATCCACCGCATGACGCTGGGGCTCCGCTGAGGGAGTCCGCCCCAGTGGGGGCACGTCATCGACTTTTCAGCCACGTCTGGATTCACTCACAGGTGGATCCCTGGGCAATAGAAATTGTTTCCCAGGGTTACAAGCTGGAATTCGAAGAGGTGCCTCATCGCCGGTTTTTCAAATCGGCCCTACCGCCTTCTCCCCCAGAGAGGGAGATAGTTTTAAATGCAATTCAAAAGTTGTGTCTTCAAAAAGTGGTGGTCAAGGTTCCCCTGCTTCAGCAGGGGATGGGGTATTACTCAACCCTGTTTGTGGTCCCGAAACCGGACGGTTCGGTTAGACCCATTTTAAATTTAAAATCCTTAAACCTATACTTAAAAAGGTTCAAATTCAAGATGGAATCGCTCAGGGCGGTCATAGCCAGCCTGGAAGGGGGGGATTATATGGTGTCCCTGGACATAAAGGATGCATACCTTCATGTCCCCATATATCCGCCTCATCAGGCGTCCCTGAGATTTGCTGTACAGGATTGTCATTACCAATTTCAGACGTTGCCGTTTGGGCTTTCCATGGCCCCGAGGATTTTCACCAAGGTAATGGCGGAAATGATGGTGCACCTGCGCAAGCAGGGTGTCACAATTATCCCGTACTTGGATGATCTCCTAATAAAAGCGAGATCAAGAGAGCAGTTACTGAACAGCATATCGCTTTCCCTGAGGGTGTTGCAGCAGCACGGCTGAATTCTCAATATCAGCAAAGTCACAGTTGGTTCCGACGACCCGTTTGCCTTTCTTAGGCAGAAAGGGTGTCGGTGCATCACTGCACTCGAGTTCTGGGAAAGATGGTGGCGTCTTACGAGGCCATTCCGTTCGGCAGGTTCCATGCAAGGACTTTTCAGTGGGACCTTGTGGACAAGTGGTCCGGGTCACATCTACAGATTCATCAGATGAACAGCCTGTCCCCTAGGGCCAGGGTATCTCTCCTGTGGTGGCTGCAAAGTGCTCACCTTCTAGAGGGTCGCAGGTTCAGCATTCAGGACTGGGTTCTGATAACCACGGACGCGAGCCTCCGAGGTTGGGGAGCGGTCACACAGGGAAGAAACTTCCAGGGTCTCTGGTCAAGCCAGGAGGCTTGTCTTCACATCAACGTACTGGAATTAAGGGCCATATACAACAGCCTTCGTCAAGCGGAGACTTTGCTTCGCGACCTACCGGTTCTGATTCAGTCAGACATCACCGCAGTGGCTCATGTAAACCGCCAAGGCGGAACAAAGAGCAGAGTGGCAATGGCAGAAGCCATCAGGATTCTTCGCTGGGTGAAAAATCATGTTAGCACTCTGACAGCAGTCTTCATTCTGGGAGTGGACAAACTGGGAAGCAGACTTCCTCAGCAGACACTACATCCAGGAGAGTGGGGACTTCATCAGGAAGTCTTCCCAGAGATTGCAAGTCAGTGGGGACTGCCTCAGATAGACATGATGGCGTCACACCTCAACAAAAAACTACCGAGGTATTGCGCCAGGTCAAGGGACCCTCAGGCGGTAGCAGAGGACGCCCTGGTGACACCGTGGGTGTTCCAGTCGGTCTATGTGTTTCCTCCTCTTCCTCTCATCTCCAAGGTCTTGAGAATCGTAAAATGAAGAGGAGTACAGACAATTCTCATTGTTCCAGATTGGCATCGAAGGGCCTGGTATCCGGATCTGCAGGAAATGCTCACAGAAGATCCGTGGCCTCTTCCTCTCAGAGAGGACCTGTTACAACAGGGGCCCTATCTGTTGCAAGACTTACCGCGGCTGCGTTTGACGGCATGGTGGTTGAACGCCGGATCCTAGCGGAAAAGGGCATTCCGGATGAGGTCATTCCTACTCTGATAAAGGCTAGGAAGGACGTGACAGCAAAACATTATCACCGTATTTGGAGGAAGTATGTCTCTTGGTGGGAGTCCAGGAATGCTCCTCCGGAAGAATTCCATCTGGGCCGTTTCCTTCACTTCCTACAGACTGGAGTGAATTTGGGCCTAAAATTAGGCTCCATTAAGGTTCAGATTTCGGCCCTATCCATTTTCTTTCAGAAGGAATTGGCTTCTCTTCCAGAAATACAGACTTTTGTGAAGGGAGTGCTGCATATCCAGCCTCCTTTTGTACCTCCAGTGGCACCCTGGGACCTTAACGTGGTGTTGCGGTTCCTTAAGTCTCACTGGTTTGAGCCTCTTAAAACAGTGGAATTAAAGTATCTCACTTGGAAAGTGGTCATGTTGTTGGCCTTGGCATCGGCAAGGCAAGTGTCGGAATTGGCGGCTTTATCTCACAAAAGCCCCTATCTGATTTTCCATGTGGATAGAGCAGAGTTGCGGACTCGTCCTCAATTTTTGCCCAAGGTGGTTTCATCTTTTCATATGAACCAACCTATTGTGGTGCCTGTGGCTACGCGGGACTTGGAGGATTCCGAGTCCCTTGATGTGGTCAGGGCATTGAAAATTTATGTTGCCAGAACGGCTCGGGTGAGGAAAACAGAGGCTCTGTTTGTCCTGTATGCAGCCAACAAGGTTGGCGCGCCTGCTTCTAAGCAGACTATTGCTCGCTGGATCTGTAACACGATTCAGCAGGCTCATTCTACGGCTGGTTTGCCGGTACCAAATTCTGTAAAGGCCCATTCCACTAGGAAGGTGGGCTCTTCTTGGGCGGCTGCCCGAGGTGTCTCGGCATTACAGCTTTGCCGAGCAGCTACTTGGTCGGGTTCAAACACATTTGCAAAGTTCTACAAGTTTGATACCCTGGCTGATGAGGACCTCATGTTTGCTCAATCGGTGCTGCAGAGTCATCCGCACTCTCCCGCCCGTTTTGGAGCTTTGGTATAATCCCCATGGTCCTTACGGAGTCCCCAGCATCCTCTAGGACGTAAGAGAAAATAAGATTTTAAACCTACCGGTAAATCTTTTTCTCCTAGTCCGTAGAGGATGCTGGGCGCCCGTCCCAGTGCGGACTGCATTCTGCAAGACTTGTATATAGTTTCTGCTTACATAAGGGTTATGTTACAGTTTTGATCAGTCTTGGGCTGATGCTGTTTTGTTTCATACTGTTGACTGGTTCATATATCCATGTTATACGGTGTGGATGGTGTGGGCTGGTATGAATCTTGCCCTTAGATTAACAATAATCCTTTCCTGGTACTGTCCGTCTCCTCTGGGCACAGTTTTTCTAACTGAGGTCTGGAGGAGGGGCATAGAGGGAGGAGCCAGTGCACACCCATATCTAAAGTTCTTTATAGTGCCCATGTCCCCAGCATCCTCTACGGACTAGGAGAAAAAGATTTACCGGTAGGTTTAAAATCTTATTTTTCGTGTGTAATTAGAATTCTGAAGTACCTTTGAGTTGTTTTCATGTTCTTTATGATACTCTGATATTTTTTCCTCCATTTCTTCAATGATGTCTTTTAAATTGTCCACTTCATACACCAGATTCCGGTTTTCTTTATCAAGCTGAGCAATGTAAACCATGGCTTCCTTGTATTTACCTGTCACATCAGCCAGAGATTCCTGGAAGAGTGGTATGTACATCAATAGATAATAAAATGTACATACAGTAGTTAATCTTATCCCATTGTAAATACCAAATTACTTTCTAACAAATATTTAAAATGCCCGCTCTAATATATATTGTAGACGCCTGCGCATCTTATTACAATGTGCCATGAATGTGCGCTATACATAGCAAAACACTGCATCCCATAAGAGAAAACAATACACCCACACATTATCTGAGTTCCAAAGCTCATTGATGTATATATTTGTTATTAAAAGGATATGTATTCAATATATTACAATGTACAGTATACATATAGTTACATGGTTACAATTTATACAGTAAGCAGTTAATACATACAGTTACAGGCCAGCAATACAATTACCATATCTTTCAATGCATCCTCCTCTTAATATATATCTTTCTCTCAGCAAATAAATACAGGAACTGGTCTGGCAGCACCTCCATCATCGTCTGGGACAAAACAGCAACTAACTCCTGTGCGTGTGTCTGATCAGCAATGTGTTATCTAGTTTGGGGGGGGGGTGCACACATCTAGTCTAAGGGAGGGAACTTTCTCATTCATGATGAGTCACTGGTCTGTTCGTATGCTAAACAGGTTCAGCCTTAAAGACATCAAAAGGGGCTGGCCTGAGTTTCCTGTCCACCACCTGTTTGGAAATGTCTATTGTCCTAATAAGAGTGATTTTAGCTTTCATACATTTAATCATAACTCCTTGTTGCAATGTCCTACAACTTAATAACAAGTATCAAATGAATCTATACATTAATCTGGTTGCTTAAATACCAAATATGACAGGTCTATCTTGCTTCATTCCAATAATACACATACATGACATTACTTTATTATATAATTTTAAATCATTATGATGTCTGGCGCTGGTTATAATTATGTGCTGTATGAAATAAGTGTCGAATCCATCTCTGTGGCATGTCCGTGTAAATGCGTGTGTTACCATATATTGCTGTGCTCGCTGCGCGTATTTGCAGGCATAGCAACTTATATGTCTGGAGTCTGTATGTTCTTTCTATGTAATATTTTTGACTTCGACAGTCCACCCTTTGGCAGTAAATAATAACTGCCATCAATTATTAACATAAGAAAAAATATTTCAGACAATAATCGATGACCTAGACACAAGTATTTATTCATTTCACAAATCAGACACTTGACTATATTTGGGGAAGACAGGGAGGAGGACGAGACATCCTCTATATGCACTCGGCGGTCACGGGACCACTGGTTGGGTGTGGGACAACATTCAACCTATAGAGTATGCTGGGACAGTGCTTTGGCCTATAATGTCTGATTTGCGACGAACATTTCACACATACATGTACCTACGTCTTTGTACACTGATGTTTGGATTCGATTGAGGTTCTGCTGGGTAGATGAGGAAGACACAAACAAATCGTGAAAGTGACATAAAATTTTCATGATCTTCATATTCCTATCATTTTCTGAACATTGTTTCCATTTCTGGAACGTATGCTAGGTCTGTTTAATCATTGAACAAGGGTTATAAGTAGTGTCCTTCCTAATAACATAAACCTTCGGAGTTCGGGGAGAGCCACTCATAAACCTTTCTTCCACATATATTAATGAGCTCTTTATCTGCAATGTGTGAATAGCCATTGTCTGATTGTTCCTGATTACCTCCGATCTCCATAACTGCTAGACCTTTGATTTTTCTCTGGCTTTAACAAACTGATCGGCTAATCCTGGGATCCTACAAGGAAATTACTCCTTCCTCCAGAACCAGTTCCAGTCCCACACTTGACTCCTCATAAAAAAACCTCACAAAAATAGAATGGCCTGAAAAAAAATGTTTGTCAGCGGGAAAGAGAGAAAAGAGAAATAGAACAAAACAACTCTTGTTCATAACGAATCAATTACAATGACTGGTCTTTTCTGCAATCCTTTAGTACGCTCAGATAGTGTTCAACAGTGCCACCTCTCAGTCTTCACGGAACAGAGTCTCTGGTGATACTTTTGCGATCTCACTCCATTTACGAGTTCCTCCCGGACTACCGACTTTCCTGCAATGGGAATCGTGGACCCAAGTCTCTCTCTCGGCTACTTTCACTGGGATAGTGCTGTCGCCAAAACTTGGTACGGTCCTTCCCACCTGTCTATTAGGCAACCTGAGCGTAAGAACAATCACACAGTCTCTTGGTTCACAATCAAAACAGTTAGTATTTGGCAGACCAGCAATCAACAGTTTCAAGTTCTTTTGTCAAGTTCTCAAATGCTGGCTCATCTCGATAAAGTACTGTACTGTCATCTCATTGGTGTATTTCTGATCATTGTGCGGATCAATAATGACATGAGGTTGTCTTCCAAAAACAACAAAAAAGACACAAATACCAAAACAAAAACAAATTTCGAAGAGGGTGATTCGTTAGGTGAAGATCTGGGAGTGGTTCCGATGCTACATAATACTGGTGGCAGTGTCTATGATCACAATAGTACAATTTCAAGCTTTGCTCCTACTTCTAGGGGTACCATTATCTACACACAAATTTCTGCTCAATTTTTCTTTGCGGTAAACACAGCAGCATCCGTGGCGGCAGGAAATGTCTTTACCCAGTTTGAGAAAACATCAGTGCACACCAATACATAACAATAATTCCTAAAGGGTGATAACTGTACGAAGTCATTGTGTGTTTGCAATGTAGAGTACCATGAGCATAACTCAAAAAAGATAAAAGAAACATCTCTAGAGGAGAGAGAGAAGAAAATTAAAAAGAAAATGTCAGGCTTGCCATTCACCAACAGGCATATCAGTGCTTATACAACATTTCCCTTCACCAGTATTCTCATCCTTCCTCCACCCTTTGTGCATGACAAGGCACACTGCAGTAATACTGATGTTATCATGCTGTTGGGATATACTGGGTTTGGGCAGAAATTCTGAAGGACCTAGGCATGTGGAGTTTGAACTGTAAAAGATGAAGAGGAAACTATGGAGAAACAAAATAGAGGTTGGTGACAGGTGAGTTTGTAGAGGTGGAGGAGATTTTATAGAAAATTGACAACTGGATTGGGCACTACGGGGAAGTGATTCTCTACTTGGTCTACTCCCCTTAAAAAAAATTCTGTTTGTCGTATCGCTATTGGGACTATCCCAGCCATCAATCCAGTGTCCTGTCCATCCTAAGTTCATAGGGAACCCGGTATCTGTGAGATGATTTCCTCTACCTGTGATGGACAGGCATCTAGAACAGTGAAATGTAACATTAGTCTTCGTGGGTGTCGAACATACTTTGTACTTCCTGAGCGGGAGCACATTATATGTATATCATATCTAACAAAGCTCCTGTTAAGTTAATCAGGGGCCATTTCTGCTAGGAAAAAGAAGCAAAAGTTTAGAGGCCCCATCTTAACCCCAGCAAGTTTGTCAAAGGGTAATGTTGCATTTATTTTGTTCTTCCCATTAGCCGAATCTGTGTTTTCTATATGGCTTATGATTCCTTACTATATGTCCCTTGGTCCCGTCTATGTGTTTAATAATGTGGCTTGTGTTTTCTGTCTAGTGTCCTACTACTCCTACAATCTCTGGCAAAATGCCCTTTCTTCCTACAAATGTAACATATTATTGACCATTAGGGATCTGGGGTTTGGACTGATGGGTCTTTCCTGTATGTGCCAGTATACTTACCGTCCTCAACCTCTCCACCTGTTGTTCTCTGCACCTAGCACTATTCTTGTGATGTTCAATAGCACACTCTTTAAGATTAGCTACTGAGACCCCTTTCCAATTTGGCAAAGAAGTCTGCACCCTGACCCTCAATGCCTTATTGAGTCCGTCCATTAGCACAGAGACAGCCACCTCCCATTTGCCAAATTAGTGTTTACCAGTGATCTTATCCAGATGGAGAGTTTTCTATTACTGCAAAAGAAAAAAGTTTAACAAGCTTCTAGGTTATGCGAAGTATTCATTCAATCCTTCTCATCCCGTATTAAGGGTCTGTACATGGTCCAACAAACATTTCCAAGCTCATCTTGACTAGGGGCATTACTAGGAATGAATACTTCTTATATGGTAACTGAAAGAAATACCCGGGGGTTACCTTGTCTCTGTCCGCTTTCCTACTGGCAAATACTAATGTGCGGACAGGTTTTTTCTCCATTTCTGACGTTAATTTCTTGATTTTTGTTTTATTTTTGGGTTTTACTATATATGTACACGAATGATACCATACTTACCAGTTCCACTGGTCTCAGCCACTTCCCCCACAGGCTACTGGTCTACTTTTGCCGGTTGGATACTCCTCTGAGTGCATGAGAAATGGCTGAAAACAATCAGGTCACCTTCTCCTCCTAAATAAAACTTCAACATTCATTAGTACATATATAGGTTACAGTCATATTTTTCATATTTTTTATTATTTTCTATAGTTTGTATGCTGGCCGTAACTGCTTCCACATCTACATATGGCGGTGTACTTGCTTTCTCTTTTTCTTCCTACTTGTTTATTGTTGCTACAAGTTCAAACAGTTCTTATATTTCCATTCTTGTCTTATATGACTTTAGTTAGACATACCACCTGCAATACCTTAGGATCAAACTCACCAACCCCTCTTGCTGCCACAGGTTTAAACAATTTGTATGTCTGACCCTTTGTTTTCTGGATTTAATCAGACATATTTTAATACCTACATTCTGCAGTACCTCTGGTTCAAAGATGCCCACCCTTGGGAATGATACCCTATCGTTGTCAGTCATACGTACCCATTCGTCACAGTAAACTTCAGCGTGTGGACCATATTTTCCACACATAATAAACCTTGCTGACCCTCTCGGCCGCAATTCTGACCTTCTCGATCCCAAGTCTGACCTTCTCGGTCCCGACTTTTCTTCCTGAACCCTGGCTACCATACGTCCCTTAGTTGAGCAACTGGTTCCCATAATTTGTGGGCTTGCCTTCTCGGCTAATCCCACAAATACCAAAATACTCAATATAAGGCGACAGTGAAAGTTCTCCGAGCGCTTCCACCCACTTTCGCCCACGTTGGCCGGTACTACCATACACTGTCGATAGCAAAGGTGATGTACCCAACTTAGGGCCCCTAATAACCTATATTTACTGGAAGTTTTTTAGGAGTAACTTACCCTTTCCAGTAAATATCTGTCATTGGAGATTTTCCTGAGAGAGACCAGCAAAAACTCCCTTTATGCACTTGTACACAAATCACACTTGCGTATGCTCTATACAGCGCTAATGATACCACGGTTTTACGCAAAAGCTCGTAAAAGGGTATTAAGTTGCGCTATGTATCGCGCCCACAAACATGCGGTCCAATCGCACAGCGTATAGGTACTTGTCACCTATCCGCCCTACGACCACTGGAATCTAATCACAAGCCGCGAAACCGCAGCCGGAGCATATCAAAAAAACTATATGGGTCACAAAGTTCACAATTCCCTACCATGCTCCTGTGTAAGTCTCCTCACGACTGACGTATTCCAATCTATACTAACGTGAGTCAGCCGCCTCACACCGCCAAGCCTCCACTCACTTGGTGTACCACACGACGGGATCCCGAATTCCCAGGGTTCAATATGTTCACTCTTACTTTCACTCACTCAAATACGCTTTGTTTTTCTGTACAGAAAATTTTCACTCGTTCTGATCGGCAGCTTTACCCCCAGAAGCAATACAGTTTTTAAACTAAATTTAGAGTAACCTGCTTTTGAAATCGGATAGTTATGTGCTATTGTATTAAACGTCTACTATCACACCTTAATTGAACAAATATCGTGTGGTTTTATCATACGCACACAACCCTACGCAAGCTTGCGTAATTAAGTAACCGTGCGTACCCCTATGCCACGTGTGCGGCCTTGCGCCACGTGCACATTTTTGTATGCTGTCCTCTGGTTCCGTACCACGTGTACCAATGTGCGTACGCAATAAAACAAATAACACAACTCTATAAATGTGAGCAATACTAACTATAATCGCTCACTTAACACAACACCCAGTTTTTTTTCTTAACAACCAGGCCAGAACTGCGTTTCATGTCTATAATTACTCCCTTAAATACATTTATTTAAAATGTATCTGTATAGCAAACAAATGTATCTGATTTCACACAGATCTATAATGACTGCAATAATCTATAATTTAAATGATATGATTCAGATTGGATAGCTATCTTGCAGAACATACACTGATATAAATATACACATAATTATAATAATATTATATATAGGTATCATTCACTGGCCTTCTATGAGACACCTTAAAGATATGTGCTTTTCACTGCTAAAAAAAAGCAGTTACACGGGTTAATTTGCATTTCAATGGCTATCCTCCCTAGTAAGCAGATTCTACAAGTCTTGGAAGAAAAAGAAAAAACAAAACTCTTTCTTTCCTTTTTCTATCTGTGTGCAACTCCCCACTTTATGTAAAGTAATTACGCACAGACAAGAAGGAAAAAAAATAAATTATCTCACCATTTACTCTCACTAGGCCCAATTGAAACTATTTGTAATGGACTATGGCATGGGTTAAATAAATGCATTGGTAACTCATAAATGGTGCTTGATGTGACAAAGGAAACTGATTGTTCTGAGCAGACTGAAAATCAGCTATTTAGAAAGTGACCTTCCTAAAATGGCCACTGCTCCTCCCCCTGCCACATCCATGAGGTTTACACAAGATGGTGGACAAGCCATGTGGTTAGTCCAAAATGGAGGGCAGACCATGCGGCTTCCTTTGTCACAAAGAAATCACAAATTATACAAGCACCAGAAGTTACTGTAGGCCTGTGTTTAAAAAAAAACCAAACCTATATCAAGGCTATGCAGCAACTTTTAAATGTACTTTTAAATCTACTAAACAGATAAACAATCCAATCTGAATCAAACACAATATGACTTATTTGAACTTTGTTTTGCAACAATAAAAATACATTTTAGCATTTTAAATATTATGAGAAACACATTGTCCCTTGAATTTTCATATCATCGGCTTACTGATAACACAACAATACACTTGGATGTTATTCGTCAGCGCCGCGATGCGTCCATCGGTAGCCGGTAGATCACAGCCGTGTTTGTAATGTACAGTAATGTTACAATTTATACAGTAAGCAGTTAATACATACAGTTACAGGCCAGTGATACAATTACCATATCTTTCAATGCATCCTCCTCTTAATATATATCTTTCTCTCAGCAAATAAATACAGGAACTGGTCTGGCAGCACCTCCATCATCGTCTGGGACAAAACAGCAACTAACTCCTGTGTGTGTCTGATCAGCAATGTGTTATCTAGTTTGGGGGGGGGGGTGCACACATCTAGTCTAAGGGAGGGAACTTTTTCATTCATGATGAGTCACTGGTCTGTTCGTATGCTAAACAGGTTCAGCCTTGAAGACATCAAAAGGGGCTGGCCTGAGTTTCCTGTCCACCACCTGTTTGGAAATGTCTATTGTCCTAATAAGAGTGATTTTAGCTTTCATACATTTAATCATAACTCATTGTTGCAATGTCCTACAACTTAATAACAAGTATCAAATGAATCTACACATTAATCTGGTTGCTTTAATACCAAATATGACAGGTCTATCTTGCTTCGTTCCAATAATACACATACATGACATTACTCCATTATATAATTTTAAATCATTATGATGTCTGGCGCTTGATGATATTATAATTATGTGCTGTATGAAATAAGTGTCGAATCCATCTCTGTGGCATGTCCGTGTAAATGCGTGTGTTACCATATATTGCTGTGCTCGCTGCGCGTATTTGCAAGCATAGCGACTTATATGTGTGGAGTCTGTATGTTCTTTCAATGTAATATATTTGACTTCGACACCATCAATTACTTCATTATAACACACTGGTCTCAGTTCAAATGTAACATAAAAATTAAAATTATCGACTTATTATATTTAACAATAAAACAGACAAAACATTATTTCTAGCTCTTATCTTTATAATGACCAGGCCCTGACCATCACACTGCAGTGAGCTGCAAAAACACAGTTTCCAATCCAAATACATAAGACACGCAAACTCCAAATCTCTGGAGGTTTAAGTTCCAGGCTCTTTAGTGACTTTCTCATGGATTTAACATGCATGACACAGATTTCTGGTGGCTTTAAAATGCAACCCAACAGTGTACATACTGTCAGGGTCGGGGGTTTGTTTATAATTGTTTTTTAGGCATTTAGGTGCTTACAGTAGTACATAAAAGGGATTAGAAACATATAACGCTCTTCAAAACAATGAGATACAGAAATAACAACATCAACATATTTATGAGAAGGATAGGACATTGATAAAGCGATGTTTTACTATGGAGGAGTCCTACCGATTCAGGTTAAAGTAGGTGAGAACAATTGAAAAGATTAAACTAGTCAAGTAAATTACAACATAACAATTACCTGACATGAAGGAGGAGTATGAAAAAGAAGGAAGGGGGATAAGGAAGGGGATTGGATAGCGAGTCTGGGTTGGGAGGGTAATGGGGAGTAGATGAAATTTGTATGAATTGGGTTATATCATTCGAGGCCTGGGAGAGGTATATTAGGATGGGCATACTAAGGACACCACACAGAATGAGATTTCTTAACAGTGTCAATTTGTAGGCTAGTAGTGTATTCCATTTTTGCGATGAACCAGATTCTGTTAAATAGTTCCTGCCGACTAGAAGCATTTAATCATTTACAATTGTGGGCTATTTGGTATTTAGCTGCGCATAATATATATGGAGAGGAAATATGCTAAATTGGGGCACAAAGGAGCAAGTTGATGGGGGATGGAGTGGTTGGAAGAGTAGCAAGTTGAGTTAGTAGGGCACGGACCATGTTCCAGAATGATGTGATGACTAGGCACGTTCACCAGATGTGAAAATATGAGCCGTTGGCCACAGTTTCTCCAACATAGATTGGAGGTTTTAGGGTACATTTTTTGAGGCGTTCAGGGACTAAATACCAACGATCATACACTTTATAAGAGTTTTATCGAATGGAAACACTGATAGAGGATTTAGAGACAGCTGTATGGATGGTGTGCCACTCATCTTCTTCAAGGTGTATGCTCAGATCTGATTCCCAATCCTGTTTGTGGATCTTGAGTGGAGGATGCTCCAATGCCAATATAGAGTTATATAAAATTGACATAGTACCCTTTTTTTGCAGATACAAAGTCTTTCTATTGGGGAGGGGGTTCAGTACGAAGGTGCAGGACATAATGAGGTGATAAAATGGCGGATTTGTAAGTATTGATAGTGAAGCGTATTAGAGATCCCATATTTTTCCTGAATTTTGGGAAAGGACTTAGAGGCAAAGTCCTCAATAATATGATGAAACCTTGTAACATTAGATAACCCAAGGAAGAGCCATTGCGGGCGAGAGGCAAGGTGGAAATGTAAGGTTGTTCCATATAGGAGTGAGAGGAGATGGGTTAGTAGATCATCTAATTTTTTTTTGTTAAGCATATCCCTGGTGCCAACAATAAGCTCGATGGTAGGTAATAAAGAAACAATTTGTGGATGATATTTACGTGATAGTCATGGTAAATGTGAGATGGAAATAAAGCCTACCAGATCACTTTCTAAATCAACCCATCTTGTAATGTGCCGTGGGGAATGCCAGGCGACCATCTGACTTAACCTAGTAGAATTATAGTATCATTGGAGGATAGGGAGGCCCAGACCTCCATTTTGTCCCGACGGATGTGTGACTTCTTGTAGCCAAGAGAGGATTGAAGCACATGAAGGGAATGGGATGGGATTTGTACTGGCAGCGTTTGTAAGAGGTATAATAATTTGGTGAGAATGCTCATTTCTCCGACACGGTCCACAAGTTATCTACAGGATAACAAAGGGATGTGACGAAGTGGCAGTGGATTTGCACCAATCGGCCTCCCAGCATACAACTAGCCCAACCATATATCCCCGCCTCCTTGCTCAGGCAAATCAGTTTTTTGTTTGGTGCGGCAGGAGAAGGACCATGGTCAGAGGGCTGCTGGTTTTTAGCATCCCTAAGCTTTCTTATTTTTTTTTTTTTAGTCTTACTATTTTTTTTAGTGATCATTCTAAACAGCGTCTTATACGTACCTTAGAAAGAGTCGCTCCAACAACTCTCCGCCAGGTTGCGACAACGCTTACCCATGAGTACAGTGCTGTTTCGGCTGGCGTCTGTGTCGGATATACTAGCAGGTCCAGCAGATGATACCAGGCTGTGGCCAGAGCACGGGGAGAAGGTAATGCATCGGTTCCGCTTAGAAGGGGAATGCGGACACAGCCCCACTGTTTTGGGAGGAGACCACCAAACAGTCGCTGATGCAGCTGCCACCCCGGGTGTACCAGTACTAGGCCTTAGGGATCATAGGCTCCAGGAATAATATAAGGCCGCGATCCCTAGGGTTGATGTCAGCAGTGGGGAGTCAGACGCTCTCCTGGTTGCGCCTCCCCCCAGTTCATGACCAGTTTCCTCCGAGTCTCCCACCATGAAATGTTTCCCGCTTCAATCTCAGATGCTGTACACGTAGGGGACCCAGTCGCTGCATAGGCGGCTGTGTTCACTGAGCGTCTGTGTTCACTATAGGTTCATGGAGCGGCAGTGTACACTAGTAGCGTCTGGATCCACTCAGCGTTCGCTAACGTATTGATCGGTCCTGGAAGCGAGGTGAGTCTCCCTGTATACCACTCTACTGAGTACGGGTTATACAGCACTAAAGTCTGTATCTACCTTTTGAGTACGAATAGTTAGATAAGTGCCTATTGTATACGATTCTGTATACTTTTACTGTTGTTTCTTTCGCATTTGCGTCTGAATACTTTAGATCTGTTTAAACGTGATGTAGTAATATGTTCTCCTACATCAGTGATTTTCAACCTTTTTTTTCTCGCGGCACACTGAACAATATTTTAAAATTTCCAAGGCACACCATCAGTTCCTAACAGAAAGGAAAAAAAACACACACATTGGCCCTCATCGTAAAAAAAAATCCACACATACATTGGCCTACACAGGAAAAACAATCACATTGTTCCCCACATAAATCATATTGCTCCCTACATAAATTCTATTGCTCTCCACATGAATTATTCACATTGTCCCCCCCATAAATCCTTATTTTCCCCACATAAATCCTATTGTTCCCCACAAGAGAAAACAAAAAACAAATATTAGCCACTACCGGTCAGCTGTCCTCCTTCCTGTCCCTCAGTGGCGGGGATTGTTCATAGTGGAGTGCTACAAATACTGATCAGCGGGCGTTCAGGCAGATGTGGGTGGGCAAGGAAAGCTGTGTATACAGGCAGGAACTGGAAGATGTCTATGCAGGCGGGTGGGCTGGCTGGGTGGTGAGACGCTGCTGCCGTGACCTATGATCACACCGCCGCGTCTTCAAGGCATACGTCACGGCTGGAGCAGGACTGATCCTCTAAGAAGAGCCCAGGCCAACAGTTCACTCTGAAGGTGCAGGAAGCTGCACTGGCTCCGCGAGATACCTTGCAGCTGGTCGCGGCACACTAGTGTGCCACGGCACACTGGTTGAAAAAGCCTGTCCTACATAGTTAAAATGTAGATGTAGTTGATGATGTGCTCATATTGCTTAATATACTAATGTATAACATGCGATTGACTGCTAGTGTGATTCCTGACTTAACTATATTTCTGTCAGTTCGTTTATTCCGATCCTCAATGCTGGTGCATGAGTAGGGTCGGATTGTATGTCACTTTAAGAAGTTTGAAGTGATTACAGTCACAAATTGTGTAGTACACTGTGGAAGTGTTGATTATTTATCATGTCTAAGAGCGGCAAAGGTGAGGAAGGTACACTCACAGCAACACCAACACTCATATTTGTCTTGCAAAACTGTGTTATCCTCTCAGGATCTGGTTCAGGATGGTTTATGTGCAAATTGTTTTAGCTTTCATCATGGGCTAATGAAAAATATTAGGGAACATTCAGGTGCAGATTAATCAACCTTAGGCTATGTTTGCACAGACTTCATCCAGTATAGCTGAACAGATAATTCCTCCAACTCCTATACCAGGGATAGGTTACACTATTAACCCTTAGATGCTGCTCCCCACCTATGGTGTATCACTTCCAGCAGCAGCTTCTCAAAAGAAACAAGCTGATAAACCGGCATACGAAGAGGAGGAGGAAGGTCTCAGCTCAGTGGATATAGCGGAGTTAATTAAAGCAATGAAAGCCTTTCTGTCCTTAGAGGATTCAGCAGAGCCTGTATTAAAAACCAAGACACCTGTGTTTAAACATCCCAAAATAGTTAAAACCTAGTTTCCAGGGCCAGATCAGCTGACGGAAATTATGGAAGAGGCTTGGGCTACGCCTAATATGAAGTTTAGAATTCCTAAGAAATGGAATTCCAATTATCCTCTTCCAGCTGGGGATTGTTTAAAAAGGGAGGTGGCTCCTAAAGAAGATACGCATGTAGGTGGTCATTCCGAGTTGTTCGCTCGCAAGCTGCTTTTAGCAGCTTTGCGCACGCTAAGCCGCCGCCTACTGGGAGTGTATCTTAGCATAGTAAAATTGCGAACAAAAGATTAGCAGAATTGCGAATAGACACTTCTTAGCAGTTTCTGAGTAGCTCGAGACTTACTCGGCAACTGCGATCAGTTCAGTCAGTTTCGTTCCTGGTTTGACGTCACAAACACACCCAGTGTTCGCCCAGACACTTCCCCGTTTCTCAAGCCACTCCCGCGTTTTTCCCAGAAACGGCAGCGTTTTTTCGCACACTCCCATAAAACGGCCAGTTAACGCCCAGAAACACCCACTTCCTGTCAATCACATTACGATCACCAGAACGAAGAAAAAAACTCGTAATGCCATGAGTAAAATACCTAACTGCATAGCAAATTTACTTGGCGCAGTCGCACTGCAGGCATTGCGCATGCGCATTAGCGACTAATCGCTCCGTTGCGGAAAAAAAATAACGAGCGATCAACTCGGAATGACCACCGTAATTCGATTAGTACGAAAATCTACATTACCTTTGCTTTCAACATCATTAAATGATGTCACGGATAGGAGAATGGATGGTTTTCAAAAAAAAATTTTTTCCCCTGTCTGGGGCAGTCATAAGGCCAGCCATGGCTTCAGCTTGGATGGCAAAGGCAGTGGCTGCCTGGGCTGATACATTGGAGGGGGATTTTTCTATAGCTTCTAGAGAGCAAAAATCTCATATACAGTAGCTCATATAAAACAGGCTGCAATGTTCCTGGAAGATGGAGCATTGGAAATGGGTATTATTGCATCCAGGGCATCAGCTTCAGCAATAGCTGCTTGCAGAGCAGTTTGGCTACGTACGTGGAAA
The DNA here is from genome assembly GCF_028390025.1 of Pseudophryne corroboree. Lineage (NCBI taxonomy): Eukaryota > Metazoa > Chordata > Amphibia > Anura > Myobatrachidae > Pseudophryne > Pseudophryne corroboree. The sequence goes on along the minus strand of NC_086448.1, from coordinate 344,258,466 downwards.
GCTGATTCAGAATCTAAGAAGGTTTTGGAATCGTTACCTTTTTCTGGAGATATTCTTTTTGGTAAAGAATTGACAGATATTCTGGAGTCAGAAGTAGACTCCAAGAAGGACAAGTTTCCTGCCACATACAATTTCAAACCTAAAGTTTCGGCCCTTTTCGGTCTCAAGGAAAAGCTAAAGGAAAAAGTGATGGCAAGCAGGCCCAATACAACTAGTCTGGTAAGACTAAAAAGCATTGGGCTACCAGAGGACCGGTTGGGAAGACAGATAATGAACCATCAGCCTGATGGCGCTGGCCTCCACCTGGGGGACGCCAGGGTGGGGGGCCAACTTCTTCAGTTTGCACAGATCTGGCAGGCAGTCTACAACAGATGCCTGGGTACAGGAAGCGGTATCTCTAGGTTATGCTTTTGCCTTCAAGTAGCACCCTCCTCAAAGATTTTTTTTGTACCAGCCCATTTTGGGTAAAGACGAAGGCCAGGGCTTTGTTAGAGGCAGTTCAGAAATTGCTTCACTTAGGAGTAGTCATTCCAGTTCCTCCTGCACAACGAGGACAGGGTTTTTACTCCAACCTGTTTTTAGTTCAGAAGCCAAATGGGTCCTTTCAGCTCATTCTCAATCTCAAAGTACTGAACAAATACATTTGGGTACCTCCGTTTTACATGGAGACGTTACGTTCCATAATTTTGGCCATCGAGCCAGGGGATTTTATGGTATCCCTGGACATACAGGATGCTTACCTACATGTTCCTAAAGCACTGTCCCATCAGTGCTATCTCAGGTTCGCTATCCTCCAACAGCATTTTCAGTTCCAGGCCTTGCCTTTTGGGTTAGCCACAGCTCCCAGAGTATTTACCAAGATTATGGTGGTAATGACAGGTTATCTCCGTCAGCAGGGAATAAGAATTTTTCCATACCTCGACGATCTATTAATCCTGGAACAGGCGCAGGATTTGCTCTTATGTCATCTGCAACAGACAATAACGTGTCTGCAAAACCACGGGTGGCTCATAAACTGCGCAAAATAGTCTCTGGTTCCGTCACAACTGATGACTCACTTGGGGGCTGTACTGGATTCAGGTCTTCAGAGAGTAAGTTTACCTCTGAACAAGATATCCAAGGTTCAGTCAAGGATTCAGGACTTGTTACACAGTCAGAAGGTATCCATTCACTCAGCAATGCGCGTGATGGGGTTGATGGTGTCAACATTCGACATGGTGGAGTATGCACAATTCCACTCGAGGCCTCTGCAGTGTCTAATTCTTGCCAAATGGAATGGGTTGCATCAGATGATAAAAACACAGACCATGTCCCTTACGATAGAAGTAAGAAGGTCATTAGACTGGTGGCACAGACATCCCATCTGGACAAGGGGAGACCCCTTTGGATATCAGATTGGGAAGACTCCAGTCTCCAGGGCTGGGGAGCAGTGTCAGGAAGGTTGTGTTTTCAGGGGCAATGGACTCAGGGAAGAAAGTTGCCTGCCAATAAACATATTGGAACTTCGGGCCATATACATGGCACTGATTCAGGCAAAGGACATTTTTCGGGGAAAACCAGTCCAGAACCGCTCGGACAATGCGATGGTGGTAGCGAACCTCAACCATCAGGGAGGAACTCGCAGCCGAAAAGCGATGGAGGTAAGTCACATACTAAAGTGGGCAGAACTTCATCATCCAGCCTTGTCCACAGAGTTCGTTCAGAGAGTCCTAAACTGGGAAGCGGACTTTCTCAGTCGACACGCCATTCATGCAAGGGAATGGTCTCTACACCTGGAGGTCTTCCAGACTCTAGTAGACAAGTGTGGGTTGCCAGATATAAATCTCATGACATCCCGTCTGAACAACAAAGTTCTCACACACGGGTCAAGAACAAAGGATCCTAGAGCGATCTTCGTGGATGCCCTGTCGGTGAGATGGGACTTACATCTGGCTTATGTGTTTCCTCCAATCACCCTATTACCCAGAGTGGTGAGAAAGATAAAGCAAGGGAAAGGTGCCGTGATACTAATAGCTCCGGCTTGGCCCAGAAGGCATTGGTACACAGATCTGCAAAGAATGTCAATGGTTGCTCCACTTCTGCTCCCTCAATGTCCAGATCTACTGATGCAGGGTCCATGTTATCACAGACATCTGGATCGACTGTCTTTGACGGCGTGGCTCTTGAAACCTCTTTCCTGACGTCAAGAGGATTCTCACAACAGGTAACTCAAACTATGCTCAGAGCAAGGAAACCTTCCTCAACTCGCATTTATCACCGAATATGGCAAACCTATATTCATTGGTGCAGTGAACGAAAAATGGACCCTAAGTCTTTCAGAGTTTCCAGGGCCTTAGCATTCCTTCAGGCAGGAATGGATAAAGGTTTGAAGGTGGCTTCCTTGAGAGTGCAATTGTCAGCATTGACTGTATGGTTCTAAAAGAAAATTGCCAATTTACAGGGTGTGCATATTTTTTTCCAGGGAATGCTGCGCATTCAACCTCCTTTTGTTACGCCTACAGTGCCTTGGGACTTAAGTCTAGTCCTGAAAGCCCTTAAAGTTGCCCCATTTGAACCACTTAATAAAGTGGATCTTAAATGGTTGATAGCTAAAGTTCTCTTTCTACTGATTATGGCGTCAGCTAGAATAGTATCAGATTTAGGGACATTATCATGTCGTTTCCCATTACTGATTTTTTTTATCCAGATAAAGAAGTTCTCAGAACTAGATCTGGGTATCATCCGAAGGTGGTGTCTAAATTCCACCTTAATGAAGAAATTGTAGTCCCGGCTTTCCAGGTACCGGGCCTTTCTGCGGGAGATGCATCGCTGGACGTGGTCCGTGCATTAAGTATCTATGTGGAATGTACCAGTGCCATCAGAAAGACAGATTCTCTCTTCATTCCCTATGGATTTCACAAGAGAGGATGGCCTGCTGATAAGCAGACACTGGCAAAATGGCTTCGGATAACGATTTCAGAAGCATATTAGGCTGATCTCCCTGTTACGGCTAATATCTCTGCTCACTCTACTCGTAAGGTAGGTCCATCGTGGGCAGCACAATGTGGTGCTCAGCAGAACAGAAATGTAAGGCAGCCACATGGTCTTCCATTAACACATTCATTAGACATTATGCCTTGGCTACCTTTGCCTCTCATGACTCTGATTCTCCTGTCCAATCAGGAGCGTCCCCACCACTAAATTGCTTTGGGAAATCCCATTGTTATCCTGTTGATAACCTGTGGACCCTGCCGGAGAAATATATACGTTATGGTAAGAACTTACAGTTGAGAACGGTATTTCTCCTAAGTCCACAGGGATCCCACCCTGACGCACCTGATTCGAGGATCCTTTTACTCACTAACCTCTTAAGGATGTGCATGTGTGTTCTTATCGTCTGATTAGGACTATCTATGATGCTCCTGCCTTGAGCTTTGGAATACAACTGATTTGCCTGAGCAAGGAGGCGGGGATATATGGACGGGCCCGTTGCATGCTGGGAGGCCGGAAAAGCTTTGACCGATTGGTGCAAATCCGCTGTCGCTTCATCAGATCCCATTGTTATGCTGTGGATCCTGTGGACTTAGGAGAAATACCGAAAGTTCTTACCATAACGTATATTTCTCTATCATCCATAAGGGATATTGGGGAATTAGTACGATGGGGTATAGGCAGGGTCCAAGGAGCCAGTGCACTTTAAATTTCCTCAACTGGGTGTGCTGGCTCCTCCCCTCTATGCCCCCTTCCACAGGCAGTTTAGCTAACAGTGCCCTCAGGACAGCATGCACACTCTGGGGCTCCAGAGAGTTTTCTTCAGTTTCTTTTATAACTTTATTATTTTCGGTATGCATTTTGGGCAACAGCATACCTGCACCATGGAGGTTAGGAGGGGGGGTGGTCACCGGCCTCTGTAAGGTGTCAAAGCCGCTTTCCCGCTGCAGAAACACCATCCTGAGAGTTTGTTGTGCAGCGGGGCACTGCGCCTTAGCAGACACAGTTGCAGTACGCCGCACACCCCTAACATTGCCTGAAGGTGACGACAGTGGTGAGTACAAACCGGAGGCCCCGCTAGGGAGTCCCCTGGTTAAAAGTGCTGCAAAGACACAGGGGCGGCATACGGGACCCTCCTGGGGGCCCCTGCTATAGCCCTGCTGTGTACACTGGCAGCGGTAGTGAAACCTAACACTTGCTGTGATGTTTTACACTTATATGGAGATTTGGTCAGTATAAATATCACTGAAGCTCCAGCACCATTACAGGGGGCGGAGCTTCCTCAGAGTGGGACCAGCAGCGTTTTGGCGCCTTCCACTGCTTACAGCTGCAGCAGCAGGCACACTCAGTTCCTACAGACACTCTGGTTAAGCAAGAAAACTGGTACAGGGGTGTAGCAAGGGGGGATAGCTGCTATTGTATACAATCTGTCTCCTGAAAAGGGCTAATACTCCGGTGTTACACCGTGATATAACAGCTTGCAGCCTCACGGGGGCTGTTTAGCTTGGGTGTGCAGTTCCCTTCTCTCTGTCTCACTCTCACATACTGCAACAAGAAGTTTGGTAACTGCTCTTATGCAATTAGTAATGTCATCCAGGTGCATGAAAGGGAGGGGTTATTCTGAACAAGAAACATTGGTATCCCCCAGCACACTGGATGACATTAGGGGTATCTCCAGGTAATATTGCTCCCAATTAGTTGCATTTGTGTATGTGCCATTATCATATGGCCATGTACCAAGCAAATATACAGTATGCTTTTATAAGTTTGAGGATTAGTTGGGGCGTGGTACTCCCTGGTCTGGTGGGACTGGGCTGCTCTGGGGTAGCACAATGTAACATTTAATTTAGCACTTTTATATATCACTTTCACCAGTGCCGGAACTAGCGAGCGGTGGGCCCAGGTGCGACAAAATACTTTGCCCCCCCCCCCCCCCCATCCCATCCCACCCCCTCACCCCTGGAGAGGATCTGGTGAGGGGGACCTGCTCAGGGCCAGAGAAATGGATACCTAGCAACAGTGCCGTAACTAGTCATTTTAGCACTGTGTGCAAGAAACTGCATCGGAGCCCCACCCCTGCATGTAAAACAGGGGCAGTGCGCGGCGTAGGCGCGCGCAAAAATACATAGTGGCTTGGCTTCGTGGGGAAGGGGTGTGGCCACAAAATAATACCAATTCACAAAACAGTGCACAGTAGTCTCCATTATTCAAATTACGCCGCACAGTAGCACCACTACACCAGGTAGACACCCTTTTTCACCTTACGGCGGACAGATTCCTCTTTTTACACATTACGGCAGACAGCGTCCCCCTTTTTACACGTTACGGCAGACAGCGTGCACTTTTTACACATAACGGCAGACAGCGTCCCCTTTTTACACATAACGGCAGACAGCGTGCCCTTGTTACACATAGCGGCAGACAGCGTACACTTTTTACACATAACGGCAGACAGCGTGCCCTTGTTAAACATAGCGGCAGACAGCGTACACTTTTTACACATAACGGCAGACAGCATGCCCTTTTTACACATAACGGCAGACAGCGTCCCCTTTTTACACATTACGGCAGACAGCGTGCCCTTGTTACACATAGCGGCAGACAGCGTACAGTTTTTACACATTACGGCAGACAGCGTGCCCTTGTTACACATTACGGCAGACAGCGTCTCCCTTTTTACACATTACGGCGGACAGCGTGCCCTTGTTACACATTACGGCAGGCAGATTCCCCCTTTTTACACATCACGTCAGGCAGATTCCCCTTTTTACACATTGCGGCAAAAATTCCCCCTTTTTACACATTACGGCAAAGATTCCCCCTTTTTACACATTACATCAGGCAGATTCCCCCTTTTTACACATTGCGGCAGGCAGATTCCCCTTTTTACACATTGCGGCAAGCAGATTCCACCTTTTTACACATTGCGGCAGGCAGATTCCCAATTTTTACACATTGCGGCAGGCAGACTCCCCATTTTTACACATTGCGGCAGGCAGATTCCCCATTTTTACACATTGCGGCAGGCAGATTCCCCCTTTTTACACATTGCGGCAGGCAGATTCCCCATTTTTACACATTGCGGCAGGCAGATTCCCCATTTTTACACATTGCAGCAGGCAGATTCCCCTTTTTACACATTGCGGCAGGCAGATTCCCCATTTTTACACATTGCAGCAGGCAAATTCCCCATTTTTACACATTACGGCAGGCAGATTCCCCATTTTTACACATTGCAGCAGGCAGATTCCCCATTTTTACACATTGCGGCAGGCAGATTCCCCATTTTTACACACGGCAGACAGTCCCAAGAAAGACAGAAAGAAAGAAGAATTATACTTACCCTCTCCGCTGGCTCAGGCTCCTCGGTGCAGCTTCTGACGATTCCCGGGCAGGAGAGAAGGAGGAGGAGGGAGCCGCAGTAGCGCTGTGTTATTGGTGGAGGCGCTGCTGCTGCTGCCCCTCTGCTTCACTATAGGCTGTTCTCGGAAGACAGCCTATAGTGAAACAGAGGGACAGCAGCAGCAGCGCCTCCACCAGTAACAAAGCGCTGCTGCGGCTCCCTCCTCCTTCTCCCCCGTGGCCGCTGCAGTGCGCTCCTCTCCTCTCCGGGCGGCTGTGTGCTGCGGGCAGCGGTTGCCCGCAGCACACAGCGGCATGTAATGAGTCAGTTTTTACTCCTTACATGCTTTGGGCCCCTGGACAGAGGCGAGCTCCAGTGCAACGCACTGGTTGCACTGGCGGTAGTTCCGCCTCTGACTTTCACATGATTTTCTACTAATTTCACTTTTTTAATTTACACCTTTCATGTGAATCTTCTTTTGTATATAGCTGCAGCTTCCTAATTTTCACTTGCACTTTACCTTACACTGGTGTGCTGCGCTGGGGTGTCTGGCCCTTGCCGGTTTGTGGGGTGTCGTGCACCGCACTTAGACTTAATATTAGGTACCCTCAGTACTCAGATACTCCTTGAAGTGGCCTGGGGGCTTCTCATACTTTTGCAAATGTGTGTAACTGAGATCCCTCTCACATACAGTAAGGGCAGGCTTGATATTATATTACTTGTATGTGTGTATAAGTGTTGTTTACTGTAAACATGGTAAAATACCAATTATGCAGTGTATGCCACACCAGATTCCCTCCCTCTACATCTGATTCCATATCATGTGAACAATGCAGCCAGTCCTCACAACCCAGTGAGGGGGCTGGGGGGGAGGGTCAAGAGCCTTCCTGGCTAGGTGCCATAAAATCCAGGATGTCAGATATTTCATCTCAGCTCACTGTTAATACTCAAAAACTCAAGAACTGCAGCAGGCTGTTGCAGACTTAGCTGCAAGGGCAGCTGTTCTACAGCCCTCCCTCTCTAGATCAGGACCACAAAAGCGTGGGTTACCTGCTTTACTCTCAGACTCTGATGAGGAGACACAGGAGGAGGGGGAGGAATTGGATCCTGTTACTGGGGATTCCCCTTCTACACAGGGTATTGAACCTCTCATTCTAGCTATTCGGGACGTGTTAAAACTCCCTCTAGAGGATGATGCGGCACAGCAGTCATTTATCTTAACACAGAACAAACTCATTGTCACTTTCCCTTACTCTGCAGAGTTAGATGACCTGTTTAAGTTAGCCTGGAAAGATCCAGATAAAAAAAAATACCAAGTGTCAAGACAGTTTTTGCGCACTTTCCCATTTGCTCCTGAAGGCAGGAAAATCTGTGAAGAACCCCCGGCTGTTGACGTATCAGTCTCTCGCCTATCTAAAAAGGCAGTACTGCCAGCTCCGGGCTCCTTTACCGTAAAGGACCCTGGGGAAAGAATAATAGAGACTACACTGAAGTCTACCTGCACAGCAGCAGGGTGTCGAAGTTGAAAATATTATAGCCACACGCATCACATATAAACATCACACAGATAGCCTCCATGCGTGTGCTTGTTCTGCCGTGCGTGCGCATGCTCGCAAGTTACGTCTAATCGCTCACGCGGTCCTGCGTGTTAGCACGTGGTATGAGTAAATACGGTAGCATACGCATTCGCATGGAAAAGCCACAAAGACATATTTTATATTTAATCCACATAGTACATAATTTACACATAGCCTACATGCACCACACCAGCAACTTACATTTGCTTGAAAGGTATAACAACAGAGGGATTCAACTTTACAGGATATGAGGGGATAGAATTAGGTTAGTAGGTGGTGTTTGGTATCCAGCTGTACAGTATCTTAAGAGCAATATTCCGGTAGCAGTTTGCAGAAGATAGCACGCTCCTGCGCATAGATATGCACAGGAACAGGATATTAATATTACACTGTATTTACTGTACTCTTGATATTCGGCGGGAACCCAGTGGAGAACATCTGCAAGTGCACCTGGACCAGGCATCGCCCACCTATTAAAACCGAACTATGACCCCTCCTGTACTGTACATGACCAGCCCTTTGACCTATGGGTGAAGAGATTACAGTTTCCATTGTTTCATGATTTGGACTAATGTATAAAAGCCAAGCCTCCTGGCCGGTCAGACACATTCTCTGATGGTCATCTATCCAGATTGACTGATGACCGGGACTGGGTGGCGCAGGCGAACAAACGTATGTATCCATTGATTGTAGCTTATTCTCTTATGTGATTGTATTTCTTGTTGTATCCCCTATTGAGTAAATAGTTGGTGGGTTGGACCTCAACATTATATATACAATTGGTGTCGCATTCCTTTCCTGTTAGGGGTTATGCAGTGTATTCCGCCGCACGTGTAGCTACTTTGTGCTTACAGCGTGACGGCCTAAAACATTTAGGTTTACACTCAAAAGGAGATTGCCCATGTGGGTGACCTCCGGCGAGCGTACGGAACAAGTGTGTGTTGTTCTAGTGAGTAATAGTTATTTTATTGCTCACATTTGTTGAGATTGTGTGGTTTATTGAATTGCTAATGCACATTTGTACATGTGATACGAAACATGAGGTCAGCGTACAGAAGCGTGCACACCACGCAGGGTCACACACGTGGCGTAGAGGCACGCATGGTCGCGTGTTTACGCAAGGTTGCGTAGAGTTGCGGGCGCAAGGTATAATCGCACGATAGCTGTTCAATTTAAGGCGGGATAGTATACATTTAATACGGTAGCACATAACTATCTGATTTCAAAAGCAGATTACCGTAATATTTTGTTTAAACTGTACTGCCTGTGGGGTAAAGTAACCAATCAATGGGAGTGATTATTTTCTGTACAGAAAAACACTGTGTATTTGTGTGAGCTGAAAGGAGGAGTGAATGGTTGTTGAACCCAGAAATCGGGATCTCGTGGAGACGCTGAGTAAGCAGAGGCTTGGTGGCGTAAGGTGAGCTAACTTACGTTAATACATAAATAGAGAAATACGCAAGTCGTGAGGAGACTTGCACAGGAGCGTGATATAGAATTGTGAATTGTGAGTATAGAAGTGTGAATTGAAGTTAAGGTTTTGTGTTATGCTCCGGCTGAGGAGCGCAGCTTGTGGATTTGACTCCAGTGATAGTAGGGCGGATAGATAACAAGTATCTATACGCTGTGCGATTGGACCTTGCGTTCATGTGTCCGATACGCGGCACAACGTGATACCATTTTGCATGCTTTTTGCGTAAACTGCGTCATCATTAGCGTCGTGTAAAGCATACGCAAATGTGATTTGTGTATAGTAAAAGGGAAGTTTTCGCTGTTTATCTCTCAGGAAAATCTTCAACGGTAGATATTCACTGGAAAAGGTGATTGGTCCTACAAAATTCCAGTGAATAGAAACCAGTTAGGGTCCTCACTGGGTACGCGGTGTTCACTATTGGAGTGAGTTGTGGTACATCAGTGGAGAAGGAGCGGGTGGAAAGCGCTCGGAGGACTTTTACCGTCATCTCGATTGTGCAGTTGAGGATTGTGTACGAAGGCAAAAAGTCAGCGATGGAATCCAACTGCACAAGTGGGGCGTTCGGCAGCCAGGGTTCAGGCTGGAGAGCTGCGATCCAGGGGGTCAGCTCGGTTTATAATGTGTGAGAAATAGACGTTGTGGTAAGAACTTACCGCTGATAACGTGATTTCTCTTATGTCCACAGGTATCCACAGGATAACATTGGGATATGCCGGAGCAACAGCGGAAATGGCATCAAACGGTCACAAGCTTTCTGGCCTCCCAGGATGCATCCGGGCTCCACCATATAATCCCGCCCACTGACTCAGTCAAATCAGTTCTTTCCACAGCGATTAGGCAGGAGCATCACGTAGAAACCTATTTAGGCGATAAGAACACACATGCACACCCTTCCATACAAGAGGGAAGAGGTTTAGTGATTGTCAAGATCCTCAAATCAGGTGCGTCAGGGTGGGACCCCTGTGGATACCTGTGGACATAAGAGAAATCACGTTATCAACGGTAAGTTCTTACCATAACGTATATTTCTCTGGCTGGCTCCACAGGTTATCCACAGGATAACATTGGGATTCCCAAAGCCAGTTTTAGTGGTGGGGACGCTCCTGATTACACAGGAGGACCTTTCGCCCGAATTCTGCGTAATGAGAGGCAAAAGTATCCAAGGCATAATGTCTGATGAATGTGTTTATGGAAGACCATGTGGCTGCCTTACAAATCTGTTCTGCTGAAGCACCCTGTTGTGCTGCCCATGAAGGACCTACCTTACGTGTAGAGTGTGCAGAGACATTAGCCAGAGTAGGGAGATCTGCATGAGAGTAAGCTTCTGATATTACCATTCGGAGCCATCTTGCCAGCGTCTGTTTACTAGCAGGCCATCCTCTTCTATGAAATCCGTAGAGGATGAAGAGAGAATCTGTTTTTCTGATGGCACTAGTACGATCTATGTAGATTCTTAATGCTCGGACTACGTCCAGCGACGCTTCTCCCGCAGACAGTCCCGATACCTGAAAAGCTGGGACTACAATCTCTTCATTAAGGTGAAACTTTGAAACCACCTTCGGAAAATAACCAGATCTACTTCTGAGAATTGCTTTATCTGGAAAAAAACTTAGGAAAGGAGACTTACACGACAGCGCTCCTAAATCTGATACTCTTCTAGCTGAGGCCATTGCCAGTAGAAAGAGTACTTTAGCCGTTAACCATTTAAGATCTGCTCTCTTAAGTGGTTCAAACGGAGGTCCCTGAAGGAATTTAAGAACTAGATTCAAATCCCAGGGAGCTGCAGGAGGAACAAATGGAGGTTGAATGTGTACAACTCCCTGAAAGAAAGTACGCACATCCTGTAAATCAGCAATCTTTAGCTGAAACCATACAGTTAACGCTGATACTTGAACTCTCAAGGAAGCTACTTTCAAACCCTTATCCAATCCTGCTTGAAGGAAATCCAAAATCCTGGATCTTGGATTCAAACTTTTTTCACTACACCAATGAATATATGCTTGCCATATTCGATGATAAACACGAGCTGAAGAAGGCTTTCTTGCTCTAAGCTTAGTTTGAATTACTTGTTTTGAAAATCCTCTAGCTTCTAAGATAGAGGTTTCAACAGCCACGCCGTCAAAGTCAGACGATCCAGATGGCTGTGACAATAAGGACCCTGCATTAGCAGATCTGGACGTTGAGGGAGCAGTATCGGTGCTTCCACGGACATTCTCAGTAGATCTGTGTACCAATGCCTTCTTGGCCAAGCTGGACCTATTAGAATTATGGCTCCCTTAGCTTGCTTTATTTTTCTCACTACTCTGGGTAACAGAGATATTGGAAGGAACAGATATGCCAGATGAAATTTCCATTTTACTGACAGTGCGTCTACAAGGACCGCTCCGGGATCCTTTGTTCTTGATCCGTACCTCGGAACTTTGTTGCTTAAACGAGACGCCATGAGGTCTATCTCCGGTAGATCCCATCTGTTCACTAAGGTCTGAAACACTTCTGGGTGTAATACCCATTCGGATTCCTGAATGGTGTGTCGACTGAGAAAATCCACTTCCCAGTTCAGTACACCTGGGACAAACACTGCTGACAATGCTGGAAGATGGAGTTCTGCCCATCTTAGTATGGGAGTTACTTCCTCCATCAATCTTTTGCTGTGAGTTCCTCCCTGATGATTGAGGTACGCTACTGCTGTTGCATTGTCTGAGCGAATCTGGACTGGTCTTCCTTGCAGACTGTCCTTTGCCTGAACTAGAGCCATATAAATGGCCCTTATTTCCAACAGATTTATTGGCAGGCGACTTTCCCTTATGGTCCATTTTCCCTGGAACCAAAGGCTTTTGAGTACCGCTCCCCAGCCTTGAAGACTGGCATCTGTTGTCAGGACTTGCCATTCTTTTATCCAAAAGGGTCTCCCCTTGTTTAAATGGTCTGTCTGTAGCCACCATGCTAGAGACCTTTTTACGTTTACTGGAAACTTTATCATCTGCTTTTTTATTGTCTGATGATTTCCGTTCCATTTGGTCAGAATAAGGTGCTGCAGTGGTCTGGAGTGGAATTGTGCATATTCCACCATATCGAAGGTTGATACCATCAGACCCAACAGTCGCATTGCTGCATGGACTGACATTGTCTGAGTGCGCAACGCTTCCTGAGTCATTACCTGCACCTTGATTATCTTTTTCTCTGGTAATAAAACTCTCTGTAGACCTGAATCCAATATGGCCCCCAAATGAACCATCCGCTGTGACGGATTCAGTGACGACTTCTCCCAGTTTATGAGCCACCCGCGTCTCTGTAAACAAACTACTGTCTGTTGAAGATGGCTCAAAAGTAACTCCTGCGAATGTGCTAGGATTAACAGGTCATCGAGGTATGGAAATATTCTTATCCCCTGTTTGTGGAGATAAGCTGCCATAACCACCATCATTTTGGTAAACATCCTGGGTGCTGTTGCTAGCCCGAAGGGCAAGGCTTGGAACTGAAAATGTTCCTGGAGGATGGCAAACCTGAGGTAACACTGATGAGATCGTGCTATAGGCACATGTAGGTAAGCATTCTGTATATCCAGAGATACCATGTAATCTCCCGGTTCCATAGCCAACATTATGGAGCGTAATGTCTCCATGTGGAACCTTGGAATCCAAATGTATTTGTTTATTTTGAGATTGAGAATTGGTCGGAATGACCCATTTGGCTTCTGAATCAGAAAAAGATTGGAGTAAAAACCTGTCCCTTTTGTGATGGAGGTACTGGGACAATCACACCTGACTGCAGTAATTTTTGGACTGCTTCTTGCAGGGCATTGGCCTTTGACTCTATACGAGACGGGCTGGTGCAAAAAAATCTTTGAGGAGGCTGCCTCCTGAATGGGAACCCATGCCCCTGAGATACCACCTTCTGCACCCAAGCATCTGTTGTCGACTGTTGCAATCTGTGTGCAAAATGAAGGAGTCAGCCCCCAACCCTGGAGTCCTCCAGGTGGAGGCTCGTCTCTTCAGGCTGATGGTTTCTGTTCAGGCTTGGAAGCTGGCTTTCTACTAGCCCGTTGCTTCCTACCCCTGGCCGATCTATTGGACTGGGGTTGCTTAGACTCCTCTTTAGCTTTCGCTTTGCCTTGCCACCTAAATCGCCGAAACTTTGAACCCTTAGTCTTAGGGTTATAACTAGCCGGAAATCTGACCTTCTTCGATTCAGCTTCCGATTCTAGAATATCAGACAATTGTTTTTCCAAACAATATATTACCAATGAAAGGCAATGCTTCCAATTCTTTCTTGGATTCAGCATCTGCTTTCCAAGTACGTAGCCAAACTGCTCTACGCACGGCTACTATCAAGGCTGATGCTTTAGAAGCAATCGTACCCATATCAATTTATGCTTCTTCCAAATATTGGGCAGCTTGTCTTAAACGGCTTAAATCAGGCATGTCCAAACTGTGGCCATCCAGCTGTTGTGAAACTACATATCCCAGCATGCCCTGACACAGTTTTGCTGTCAGAGAATGCTAAAGCTGTGTCAGGGCATGCTGGGATGTGTACTTTCTCAACAGCTGGAGGGCCGCAGTTTGGACATGCCTGGCTTAAATAATACTCTTGCTCCCTATTAGGAGGAGAGAGGCCATTCTCTAGTTCCTCTATCCATTCACCCATTGCCTTTGCTATCCAGGCCGAAGCCATAGCAGGTCTTACCACTGCTCCTGAGAGAGAAAATATATTTTTCAAGAAGCTATCTACCCTTCTATCGGGTCTGTGACATCATTTAATGAGGTAGATGACAGTGGTAAAGCAGATTTATGCACAAGTCGCAGTACATGTGCATCTACTTTCGGAGGAACTTCTCTTTTCGAACAATCCGCAGCTGGAAATGGATAATAAGAATCCCACTTTTTCTGAATCTTATACTTTTTACTGGGCGTCGCCCAAGATTCTTCCATCATTTCCGTCAGCTCATCTGACGCTGGGAATTCAGGTTTAACCTTCTTTGTTCGTTTAAACACATGTGTTTTAGATTTTGGCACTGTTTTGGCTGATTCCTCCAAAGAGAGAACAGCCTTCACAGCATCAATAAGTTCAGCTACATCCTCTGAACTAAAACTCTGCGACTGATCATCATACGGAGTATTTGAATATACTGTATCATCATCTGTTGTATCATCTTGTGTAGTCTGCAACATAGACGCATCTGTCTTAGTCTTACCTGTCCCTTGGTTACTTGTAGAGGCTACTGGAACAAAACCGTAGGAAGGGAGCTGCATGTATGGGTTAATAGTGTAAACTATCCCCTGGGGTGGTGCTGCCGGAGTTAACCTGTCCGCTATTGAAGACAAAGTCTGCGAACATACTCCATGGTGGCTCTGCTGGTTGTTGAACCAATTCCTGTTTTTTACTTTGCTGAAAAGCAAAACAGTTCGCACATAACCCCTTATAAGTGACCAACTGGCCTATACCAATTAACCCTGTTTTACAAGATAAACATGTTAGGGATGTAGGAGTGCCTGATAAATTCTCCTCGTCACTTTTGTCGCTCACAGACATGGTAATATTCTGTTTATAACTACACAATTTGTGACTGAAAATCATATATATATATATATAGAAGTGAGATCAATCTGACCACAACCATGCACCTGAATTGAGATTCAGAACAGGACTGACAACATGGAAAAGTCAGCACACATACTAGCAGTCAGTCACATGTTAAAGCATTAAACATTGTCATATGAGAATACAATAACCATCATAATGACTTATAAGTAAGTAGGAAAATTGTATTTCTGATTTTAACTGTTTTTTTTCAAACATCACATGCAGAACAACAGTAATATACAGGTCTCATATGCAATATGTACCAAAATTAACAATTCATACTAACAAGTAGAGAGAATTTTTAGTACTGTATAGCCCTTCCTCCATAGAGCGGGATACAGGGAGACTCACCACACTTCCATATCCATCAAATACGCTTGCAAGACGCTGAGTGGATTCAGACGCTACTGGTGTACACTGCCGTTCTGATAACTGATGAAGGACACGGACGCTCACTAACGGACACGGACGCTCAGTGAATGCCACATGTATGCAGACGCTAAGTCCTGCGACTCGGTCCGACAATCTAGTATACACAACCGCAGCGTCTAAGCTGCGTCCGAGTACCCTCGTGGTAGCATCTGAGACGGAAGTGAGGTCATTCAGTTCATGGACGGGAGACGCGTGGAAACTGGTCATGAACTTGGGGGAGGGGCGGCCAGGAGAGCGTCTAATTCCCCCCGTAGACTTAAACTTTAAGGATCGCGGCCACAACCTAGTCCTGACGCCTACAATCCCTAGAGCGTAGCGCTGTCGCACCTGAGAGTGTTCAGCGCATCAACACACTGTTTGTAGTCTCCACCAATACAGTGTAGCTGTGTCCGGAACCCCTAGTAAGAGGAAATCCATAGACTTACCTTCTCCCCATGCTCCGGCCACAGCCTGGTTACGTCTGCTGGACCTGCTAGAACATCCGACACAGACGCCCGTCGAGACAGCACTGTACCGCGAAGGTAAGCGTTGTTGCGACCTGGTGGGGAGTTGTTGGAGCGACTCTTTCTAGTATGCGTTTAAGACGCTATTAAGAAAAGTCACTCAAAAAAAACATAGTAAGACTATAAAAATAAAATAATAAAAGCTTCAGGCTGCTTTATTAACAACAGCCCAGTGACCATGGTCCGGCTCCTGCCGCACCAAACAAAAAACTGATTGGACTGAGTCAGTGGGCAGGATTATATGGTGGAGCCCTGATGCATGCTGGGAGGCCAGAAAGCTTGTGACCGTTTGGTGCCATTTCCGCTGTCGCTCCGGCATATCCCAATGTTATCCTGTGGATACCTGTGGACCCAGCCAGAGAAATATGGTCCACACGCGGAGGCTTTTTGCGATGAATGGGTGCGTATGACTGCTGAAGATAGGGCATCATTCCCTAGGGTGGGTAGCTTTGAATCAGAGGTACTGCAGTGCATAAGGATTATAATATGATCAAATCTAGAAAACAGAGGATCAGACATACCAACTGTTTAAATCTGTGGCAACAAGAGGGGGAGGTGCAAAGGGAACTGGCTCGCACAGCAGGTTCCAAACCTAGCGGGAAAGCGATTGCAAGCGCACCATCACCGCCATATGTCGATGGGGAGAAATTGGCTACAACCAATGGTGCATCGGTAAAGGATAGCAAAATGATTAATCAATGTATTAACCCTAACCCTTGCCAGTTGTATCCCGTTTTGAATATTCCACAAGGTTGTGAGGAGGATGACGAGCCTATCATGATATCAGCACTCTCTTTAGCAGCTACCATACAGGATACCGAGGTGGGCATGGCCCAACCGGTGAAAGTAGTGGCGATGCCCCCCAGCGGGGGGGTGAGTGAGGTCGTGTCCACCGGTAAGTACGGCACCATACATTACACAGAGACAATAGCTTCCCGTATTATAGAGTCAAATAAAAAGGATGTGGTTGAGTTAAAACCAGTCAGGGTGATTACAGTCCCCAATGGCAGAACTGATAATTAGGGAGTAGCTCCCATCAGGAACATTGCAATGCATTGTCCTTGGTCCCGATCAGAACTGAGCTCAATTATGTCAGAATTCCCCAATCCCAGAAAAGATCTAGTCAGATGCCAGAAATTCATTAAAGAATTGGGCAATGCCCATGAGCCCACGTATAAAGATTGGCGGACAGTGCTAAGAGCGAGTTTACCCTCAAACATTGACATCCCAAAGTTCATAACTGATTGTAAATTAGATGTAGAAGTGCCTCTCACTGATGAGTACAACCAGGAGAATGTAAAACAAATTAATCTACAATTAGGACTGTATTTCCCTACTATTGTAGAGTGGAACAAAATTTTCTCCATAAGACAGAAGGACAGTGAAATGGCATCCGAGTATTTCCATAGAGCACTGCAGGAAATGGCTAGATACACTGGGATAGAGGATATTAATGAGAATACCAACCACAGGGAGGTAGCTGTCTCTGTACTAATGGATGGTTTAAAGGAGGCACTGAGGACGAGGGTGCATACCTCTCTGCCAAATTGGAGAGGTATCTCGGTAGCTGTGCTGAGAGAGTCCATCATCGAGCATGATCACAACATCAGTAAACACAGGGAGTCACAAGGGGATAAGCTGATGATGGTAAGTATACAGGCTCTTACAGGAAAGTTTGAACCCCAGACCCCTGATCGTAAGTCACGGTCAACAACGTGTTATCTTTGCAAGAGTAAAGGGCATATTGCAAGGGATTGTAGAAGTAGCAGAACACATAACGTATATATAGACCCCCTAGACCTGAATACGAACCACGCTACAAGACACATAGTTGGGATCAGGGACCACATAGAAGGGATTATGAGCCGCATAGAGGGGAAAAAAGGAGGTACCCACCCACGAGGGACTGGCAGACCCCCGAAAGCTCACAGTTATCCCCCTCACATATTGCAGCTCCCAATGCCCGGTGGGAGGGTCCCACTACACAATAGAGGTTAGGCCACCCCTGTAGTCTGCAGCCAGTGAAATTGATTGCTGGCCTTGGTAGTGAACCTGAGGTCATGGTTGATGTAGCTGGTGTACCACTACCTTTTCTTGTAGACACAGGGGAGGCCAGATCAGTACTAAATTCCACCACAGGTGTAAAAATCACGGGTAAAACGATTTTGGCAATGGGAGTAACGGGAAAGGTGCAGCAATATCCTTTGAGTAGACCTGCAGAGATTACGATAGGGCGATTGCAAACCAAACATTCTTTCCTGTTGGCTGCAATCTGCTCCGACTAATCTACAGGGCAGAGACTTGTAGTGTAAAATGCGGTGTGTCATATACTGTACCCCTGAGGGTGTGTTCTTAGATATCCCTGAGAACCATGCACAGGAGGTACAAGATATATTAGACACCCCTCAAAGGCTAATGTTACACTCCACCGTTATAGACACATGTCCATCGCAGGTAGAGGAAATGATCTTGCAAATACCAGGTTCCCTTTGGACCAAAGATGGACAGGACACTGGATTGATGGCGAATGTAGCCCCAGTAGCAGTACAAGTAAAAGATGGCAGGATAGCTCCAAAAATCCCACAGTACCCTCTGAAACCAGAGGTAGAATTAGGAGTATACCCCGTCATAGAACGGCTGCTACAGCAGGGCATCATCTTCCCTGTGAAAAAGAGTGGGGGGAGGGGTTACAGGCTAGTGCAGGATCTAAGGGGGATAAACAAGATAGTTGAGAGTCAATTCCCTGTAGTGCCCAATCCAGCTGTCATCCTCATGCAGATTCCCTCAACCTCCAAGTTCTTCACCGTTATTGATTTATGTTCTGCATTCTTTTCTGTCCCTCTCCACCCTGACAGCCAATACCTCTTTGCTTTCACATACAGGGGACTACAGTACACCTGGACTCACTTCCCCAAGGTTTTATTGACAGCCCAAGTATTTTCTCCCAGGCCTTACATGACTGTTTGCAATCTTTTCAACCTGAGAGTGGGTCGGTGATAATACAATATGTTGATGACTTGTTGTGCTCTGACTCATTCGAGTCATCCTTGGCAGACACTAATCAGCTTCTGTTTCATCTCTCCCAGACAGGACACAAGGGCCAGTATTTACTAAAAATCCGAGTTTGGCCGATTTGTGTTTTTTTTTTCTAAGTCCCAATCAGGGAATTCACTAAGCACCAATCTCGGCAGTGTCTGGTCTATTCGTAATGGTTTGAATGACAACGTTCCGAAATACGAATGAATAGACCATCGGTCAAACGCGGCTGTTATTTCATAGAATACGGGAATTCACTATTCATTCGTATTTGGGTGTTAGTCTCTGAGTGCTCAAATGCGGTCGTATTTTTTCGCGATTCGTTAAAAAAAGCGGCTTTTTTCAGTCATGTTTACATGTGTTGCAAATAAAAAATCACTCACACCTGAATTAGGATGCCTATAAAAGGATGTTAGGCCCATTTCAATACACCTACACTCAGAAATGGCAGCAGGACTGTGGGCCAGTGATCTTTTGTGTGCTGTGGGATTCCTCAGACTCAGACATCAGCCTGTAAGTACCCAGGGCCAAGAAACTGAACATGGTCAGCAGGTTGTACAGGTTCCGCGGAGGCTGCGCAGGCCTCATTTTTTTAGGGGGCGTTTAAACTTGAACGCATTGTCCGATGATAAGGTCATACAGATGTTCCATCTAAATCGTAACAACATTTTCTGTCTGTATGACCTTGTCAAACTGGGCCTAGACCCTGAGACAGCACGCTCTCGCCCTGTCTCAGGCCTGCACAAACTCCTGGCTGTGTTGCACTTTATGGCTACTGGCAGCTTTCAGGCTGTGTCTGGGGATGTCATAGGAATCTCACAGCCCTCATTTTCAAGAATCTTAACACAGGTGATGTATACCTAACGACCTCTTCTGTTTTGTGTTTGTTTTAATTTCTCGGTGGCCAGTTCTGGAAAAAAAAATCTCATGTTTATTGTTCTTTAAAATGTTCACACAGGTGTTGGCTGTTTTGCAGCCCCACATCGAGGCCTCAATCTGCTTCCCTACCCAGGAGTCTCAGTGGCATGCCGTCAGGGTAGATTTCTATGAGCTGGCTGGCATGCCCAATGTGCTTGGAGCCATAGATTGCACACACATTCAGCTGAGACCACCTATGGGCAGGCAGCACATATATACAAACCGCCATTTCTCTATCGTCCTAAGTGGATGCTGGGGTTCCTGAAAGGACCATGGGGAATAGCGGCTCCGCAGGAGACAGGGGGAATAGCGGCTCCGCAGGAGACAGGGCACAAAAAAGTAAAGCTTTACTAGGTCAGGTGGTGTGCACTGGCTCCTCCCCCTATGACCCTCCTCCAGACTCCAGTTAGATTTTGTGCCCGAACGAGAAGGGTGCAATCTAGGTGGCTCTCCTAAAGAGCTGCTTAGAGAAAGTTTAGTTTAGGTTTTTTTCTTTACAGTGAGTCCTGCTGGCAACAGGATCACTGCAACGTGGGACTTAGGGGGAAAGTAGTAAACTCACCTGCATGCAGAGTGGATTTGCTGCTTGGCTACTGGACACCATTAGCTCCAGAGGGATCGAACACAGGCCCAGCCGTGGAGTCCGGTCCCGGAGCCGCGCCGCCGACCCCCTTGCAGATGCTGAAGCGTGAAGAGGTCCGGAAACCGGCGGCTGAAGACTCCTCAGTCTTCATAAGGTAGCGCACAGCACTGCAGCTGTGCGCCATTTTCCTCTCAGCACACTTCACTGGGCAGTCACTGAGGGTGCAGAGCGCTGGGGGGGGGCGCTCTGAGAGGCAAATATAAACCTTATACAAGGCTAAAAATACCTCACATATAGCCCATAGGGGCTATATGGAGATATTTAACCCCTGCCTGACTGGAAAAATAGCGGGAGAAGAACCCGCCGAAAAAGGGGCGGGGCCTATCTCCTCAGCACACGGCGCCATTTTCTGTCACAGCTCCGCTGGTCAGAACGGCTCCCAGGTCTCTCCCCTGCACTGCACTACAGAAACAGGGTAAAACAGAGAGGGGGGGCACATTAATGGCTATATATATATATATTAAAGCAGCTATAAGGGAGCACTTAATATAAGGATATCCCTTGTATATATAGCGCTTTGTGGTGTGTGCTGGCAGACTCTCCCTCTGTCTCCCCAAAAGGGCTAGTGGGTCCTGTCTTCATTAGAGCATTCCCTGTGAGTTTGCGGTGTGTGTCGGTACGTGGTGTCGACATGTATGAGGACGATATTGGTGTGGAGGCGGAGCAATTGCCAAATATGCAGATGTCACCCCCCAGGGGGTCGACACCAGAATGGATGCCTTTATTTGTGGAATTACGTGATGGTTTATCTTCCCTTAAACAGTCAGTTGAGGACATGAGGCGGCCGGACAATCAATTAATGCCTGTCCAGGCGCCTCAAACACCGTCAGGGGCTGTAAAACGCACTTTGCCTCAGTCGGTCGACACAGACCCAGACACGGGCACTGATTCCAGTGACGACGGTAGAAATTCAAACGTATTTTCCAGTAGGGCCACACGTTATATGATTTTGGCAATGAAGGAGACGTTACATTTAGCTGATACTACAGATACCGTAAAACAGGGTATTATGTATGGTGTGAAAAAACTACAAACAGTTTTTCCTGAATCAGAAGAATTAAATGACGTGTGTGATGAAGCGTGGGTTGCTCCTGATAAAAAGTTGATAATTTCAAAAAAGTTATTGGCATTATACCCTTTCCCGCCAGAGGTTAGGGCGCGCTGGGAAACACCCCCTAAGGTGGACAAGGCGCTCACACGCTTATCCAAACAAGTGGCGTTACCCTCTCCTGAGACGGCCGCACTTAAGGATCCATCAGATAGAAAGATGGAAGTTATTCAAAAGAATATATACACACATGCAGGTGTTATACTACGACCAGCTATAGCAACTGCCTGGATGTGCAGTGCTGGAGTAGTTTGGTCAGAATCCCTGATTGAAAATATTGATACCCTAGATAGGGACAATGTTTTACTGTCGTTAGAACAAATAAAGGATGCATTTATCTATATGCGTGATGCACAGAGGGATATTTGCACACTGGCATCTCGGGTGAGTGCTATGTCCATTTCAGCCAGAAGAGCCTTATGGACACGACAGTGGACAGGCGATGCGGATTCAAAACGTCACATGGAGGTTTTGCCGTATAAAGGGGAGGAGTTATTTGGAGTTGGTCTATCAGACTTGGTGGCCACGGCTACTGCCGGGAAATCCACTTTTTTACCTCAAGTCACTCCCCAACAGAGAAAGGCACCGACCTTTCAACCGCAGCCTTTTCGCTCCTACAAAAATAAGAGAGCAAAGGGCTTGTCGTACCTGCCACGAGGCAGAGGAAGAGGGAAGAGACACCAACAGGCAGCTCCTTCCCAGGAACAGAAGCCCTCCCCGGCTCCTGCAAAAACCTCAGCATGACGCTGGGGCCTCTCAAGCGGACTCGGGGACAGTGGGGGGCCGTCTCAAAAATTACAGCGCGCAGTGGGCTCACTCGCAGGTAGACCCCTGGATCCTGCAGATAATATCTCAGGGGTACAGGTTGGAATTAGAGACGGATCCTCCTCATCGTTTCCTGAAGTCTGCCTTACCAACCGTCTCTTCCGAAAGGGAGAGGGTGTTGGAAGCCATTCACAAGCTGTACGCTCAGCAGGTGATAGTCAAAGTACCCCTATTACAACAAGGAAAGGGGTATTATTCCACTCTATTTGTGGTACCGAAGCCGGATGGCTCGGTAAGGCCTATTCTAAATCTGAAGTCCTTGAACCTCTACATAAAAAAGTTCAAGTTCAAGATGGAGTCACTCAGAGCAGTGATAGCGAACCTGGAAGAAGGGGACTTTATGGTATCCTTGGACATCAAGGATGCGTATCTACACGTTCCGATTTACCCCGCACACCAGGGGTACCTCAGGTTCATTGTTCAAAACTGTCACTATCAGTTTCAGACGCTGCCGTTCGGATTGTCCACGGCGCCTCGGGTCTTTACCAAGGTAATGGCCGAGATGATGATTCTTCTTCGAAGAAAAGGCGTATTAGTTATCCCATACTTGGACGATCTCCTAATAAGGGCAAGGTCCAGAGAACAGCTGGAGACAGCTTTAGCACTATCTCAAGAGGTGCTAAGACAACACGGGTGGATTCTGAATATTCCAAAATCCCATTTAATCCCGACAACTCGTCTGCTGTTCCTAGGAATGATTCTGGACACGGTTCAGAAAAAGGTTTTCCTTCCAGAGGAAAAAGCCAAGGAGTTATCCGATCTGGTCAGGAACCTCCTAAAACCAGGAAAAGTGTCAGTACATCAATGCACAAGAGTCCTGGGAAAAATGGTGGCTTCTTACGAAGCAATTCCATTCGGCAGATTCCATGCAAGAATATTCCAAAGGGATCTGTTGGACAAATGGTCAGGGTCGCATCTGCAGATGCACCTGCGAATAACCCTGTCACCAAAGACAAGGGTGTCACTTCTGTGGTGGTTGCAGAAGGCTCACCTATTAGAAGGCCGCAGATTCGGCATTCAGGATTGGATCCTGGTGACCACGGACGCCAGCCTGAGAGGCTGGGGAGCAGTCACACAAGGAAGAAACTTCCAGGGAGTGTGGTCGAGCCTGGAAAAGTCTCTTCACATAAACATTCTGGAACTAAGAGCAATCTACAATGCTCTAAGCCAGGCGGAACTTCTCCTGCAAGGAAAGCCGGTGTTGATTCAGTCGGACAACATCACGGCGGTCGCCCATGTAAACAGGCAGGGCGGCACAAGAAGCAGGAGTGCAATGGCAGAAGCTGCCAAGATTCTTCGCTGGGCGGAGAATCACGTGATAGCACTGTCAGCAGTGTTCATCCCGGGCGTGGACAACTGGGAAGCAGACTTCCTCAGCAGACACGATCTTCATCCGGGAGAGTGGGGTCTACATCCAGAAGTCTTCAACATGTTAATAGACCGTTGGGAAAGACCAATTGTAGACATGATGGCGTCTCGCCTCAACAAGAAACTGGACAAATATTGCGCCAGGTCAAGAGATCCACAGGCAATAGCTGTGGACGCACTGGTAACTCCTTGGGTGTACCAGTCAGTGTATGTGTTTCCTCCTCTGCCGCTCATACCAAAGGTATTGAAGATCATACGGCAAAGAAGAGTAAGAACAATACTAGTGGTTCCGGATTGGCCGAGAAGGACTTGGTATCCGGAACTTCAAGAGATGCTCACGGACGAACCGTGGCCTCTACCTCTGAGAAGGGACCTGCTACAGCAGGGTCCCTGTCTTTTTCAAGACTTACCGCGGCTGCGTTTGACGGCATGGCGGTTGAACGCCAGATCCTAAAAGGGAAAGGCATTCCAGAAGAAGTCATTCCTACCTTGATTAAGGCACGGAAGGAAGTCACCGTGAAACATTATCACCGCATTTGGCGAAAATATGTAGCGTGGTGCGAGGATCGGAGGGTTCCGACGGAGGAATTCCAACTGGGTCGTTTCCTACATTTCCTGCAATCAGGATTATCTATGGGTCTCAAATTGGGATCCATTAAGGTTCAAATTTCGGCCCTGTCAATATTCTTCCAAAAAGAATTGGCCTCTGTCCCTGAGGTCCAGACTTTTGTCAAGGGAGTACTGCATATACAGCCTCCTGTGGTGCCTCCGGTGGCACCGTGGGATCTAAATGTAGTTTTAGATTTCCTCAAATCCCATTGGTTTGAACCATTGAAAAAGGTGGATTTGAAATATCTCACATTGAAAGTGACTATGTTACTAGCCCTGGCCTCTGCCAGGAGAGTATCTGAATTGGCGGCTTTATCTTATAAAAGTCCTTATCTAATCTTCCATTCGGATAGGGCAGAACTGCGGACTCGTCCGCATTTTCTCCCTAAAGTGGTATCAGCATTTCATCTGAACCAACCTATTGTGGTGCCTGCGGCCACTAGCGACTTGGAGGACTCCAAGTTGTTGGACGTTGTCAGAGCCTTAAAAATATACATTGCAAGGACGGCTGGAGTCAGAAAATCTGACTCGCTGTTTATATTGTATGCACCCAACAAGTTGGGCGCACCTGCTTCTAAGCAGTCGATTGCTCGTTGGATTTGTAACACAATTCAACTTGCACATTCTGTGGCAGGCCTGCCACAGCCTAAAACTGTAAAAGCCCACTCCACAAGGAAGGTGGGCTCATCTTGGGCGGCTGCCCGAGGGGTCTCGGCATTACAACTCTGCCGAGCAGCTACGTGGTCGGGGGAGAACACGTTTGTAAAATTTTACAAATTTGATACCCTGGCAAAGGAGGACCTGGAGTTCTCTCATTCGGTGCTGCAGAGTCATCCGCACTCTCCCGCCCGTTTGGGAGCTTTGGTATAATCCCCATGGTCCTTTCAGGAACCCCAGCATCCACTTAGGACGATAGAGAAAATAAGAATTTACTTACCGATAATTCTATTTCTCGGAGTCCGTAGTGGATGCTGGGCGCCCATCCCAAGTGCGGATTATCTGCAATACTTGTACATAGTTATTGTTAACTAATTCGGGTTATTGTTAAGGAGCCATCTTTAAGAGGCCCTTTCTGTTGTCATACTGTTAACTGGGTTTAGATCACAAGTTGTACGGTGTGATTGGTGTGGCTGGTATGAGTCTTACCCGGGATTCAAAATGCCTCCCTTATTGTGTATGCTCGTCCGGGCACAGTACCTAACTGGAGTCTGGAGGAGGGTCATAGGGGGAGGAGCCAGTGCACACCACCTGACCTAGTAAAGCTTTACTTTTTTGTGCCCTGTCTCCTGCGGAGCCGCTATTCCCCCTGTCTCCTGCGGAGCCGCTATTCCCCATGGTCCTTTCAGGAACCCCAGCATCCACTACGGACTCCGAGAAATAGAATTATCGGTAAGTAAATTCTTATTTTCGAACACTCCACAAATGTGCAGGTGGTTTGTGATGCAAATCTCAAAATAAAGAGTGTTGTTGCTGGTTACCCTGGGGGCTGCCATGACTCCTTCATCCTCAGTCAGTCATCCCTCTTTGATAAGTTTGAGGACGGACAAATGCCAGATGGATGGCTGCTGGGTATGTAATTTGATATGTGTAGGCCTGCGTATACTTTGTCCAAATACAGGTGCAGATGTATTAACCTGTAGTAGGCATAAGGAAGTGAGAAACCAGTGATCTGTGCAAGGTGATAAAGGCACCAGCCAATCTGCTCCAATATGTAAATTAACATTTAGAAATAGATTGTCTGCTGCCTTTATTACCTTGCACATATCACTGGTTTTTCACTTCCTTATGCCTTCTACAGGTTAATACATCTGCCCCACAGTGTGTTACTTATGTGTTGCTGTATCTTAACATGAATCACGTTACTATATCTGTCTTTTAGGTGATGGAGGATATGGCTGTTTCTCTTGGCTTCTAACTCCATTGTCCCGACCTGATACCCCTGCTGAACACAATTACAATAATGCACATAAGTCCACGCGGAATGTGATAGAAAGATGTTTTGGTGTGCTGAAATCTAGGTTTCGGTGTCTGGATAAGTCTGGTGGCCTTTTGTTGTATAGTCCAAGGTGACTCAAATTGTGTTCTGCTGCTGCTTTCTTCATAACATGTGTTTGCAACAACATCTGCCACATGTTGAGGAGGAGGAGGAGGAAGAAAGCAGCCAGCAAGCAGAGGAATTAGAGACATCTGGTGATACTTGGAGTACTGATGTAGGGAGGCAGGTTAGGCAACAGATCATCAATCGCTATTTCTAAGGTAAGCTTGGTTTGCTTATTTCATTTGTTGTGTATTCATAAATATATGTTTTGCCTTTTTTAACAAAATCCATTACTCAGAATGTGTCTGTCTCCTTGACACATACAAACATACCCTCGCTATATGAAAAACATGTCGCATGTGTATTGTGTGTATTTTTAATCTCAAAATAACAGATTATGAGTGGCATGCATTAAGTCTGGATAAGTGATCGAAAACTTGCAGTGCTAATTTCTTACAAGCCCACATCATCCATTTAGTATTTCACTTTATCATTGTGTGTAACGTCCTAATGCACAGGTTCACAAACTCGGCCCTCAGGACCACAAACAGTGCATGTTTTTCTCGTAACCCAGTAGAAGCACAGGTGTATGAATTACTCGCAGACATATGTTAAAAGGTTCACAGGTGGAGCTAATTATGTCACTTGTGATTCTGTGAGTAGACCTGCCAAACATGCACTGTGTGGGTTCCTGAGGGCCGAGTTTGAGAACCTGTGTTCCCAAAAAACACTCCTCAACATATAATATGTTAGCCTTGAGGAATACATGTGTCCCTATGTGTGATGCACCATCATATTTAAGACTCACAAACTTACTGTAATCAGGAATAATGTATTTCCTAATGTTTGATGCTGTAAACTTGATGATGTGTAAGTAAATACACAGTTTGCCACACATATACATTATTATACACAGTTTTTGTTTTTTGTTGTAAAAGTACATATTTGTTTGTTTCAGCATCATGTGTAAAAACATGCTTAATAATTTTTTACACACACAAACATGTCCCAACAATACTGACATTAATTTGGACAATGTTTTTCAAACAAATCAAAGGCAACATATTACAAGCTTTGTACGCAACTCAATTGTGTTCTTCTTGTAATGTTGTATAGATAAGATAGCTAAGATATGTATCACTAACATTGTAATTTGGATTGTCTGCAGGCAAAGAGAATGATTGGAATCTAGAAAGAGTAATGATTAGAAAAAAAATTAAGTGGTCAGTTTACTTCCTGCTAACATGTATGTGTGGCTCCATCAACATTTCCCTCCTCCAATACCAAAAAAAAAATGTTAATGAATAAATGTGCGTACTAAATTTGTTTTTTTTGGCCCACTTATAATTAATGATGTTGAAAAAAGGGTCAAGGAGCTAAGTGTTATATTTTTTTAGCAACAAAAACACTTGCTAACTATTTTGAGTTACTTATCACAAATGTCTAACTTGATTTTTTTCACTGTCATGTTGTCGTGCTCTGGTGGACCGTCTTGGTGGTGATGAGACTGGCGTGATATTTGGAGTAGTCATACCAGAACTGCTGCTTGTTTGCTGTTGGTGCATGCATCTGAGTGTTTCATTCAGGTTAGTGAGGGTGCCATTGAGTTCACGTGTAGCAGCATTTTGATTGTCTACTATTCGGAATAAACTTTCATTAATCTTTTGATTGTTTTGAAAAATGCTCATATAACTTTGCTGTTGTCTGTGCTGTTCTTCCATTATGCACTGTAAGTTGCCCATGACCTGTGTAATGTTTGTACGCATGAGTTCCATGGTATTGCCTATTCTGGTTGTTTGTTCATTTTGTCGACTCAGATTTCTTGATATTCTTCTGAGGTGAGATGGTAGGCTTGCAAACATTTGTGTCTGCTTACGCAGGCAATCTTCATTAGTGGCCTGCTGTCTAGCCCAAATAGTCCAAAACACCTGATCAGGGCCTTGTGTTCCTGGTGTTGTTGGGCTGTGTTGTGGTGGTGGTGTGCTTTGCTGTGGTGGGGTACTCACAGGTGCTGGGTGGCTCATTCCTTGCATTAATGGCTGCATTTCTAAGATGTTTGTCTCCTCCATGTCACTGTGTTGGTGTTGTTGCGGAGGGATGCTGTTCCCAGGACTCGAAGCTGAAATGTTAAACAAATCTCCGTTAGCTATCCATATGTTTGTGAAATGTTAAAAAATCACTACACATGGAACACATGTCATTCACTGTTGCTTTCAACTATTCTGGCTAGCAACATCATCACTCATAGCTTAAATACATACATATGCCTGTTTGAGGCAAATGTGTCTGGTTACTTAATTGTGAAATCAAACACTTTAGTTTTATTGTAGCTCACACATACTCCACCATAAAAACACATTGGAATACATAATGTGTTACCTTATAGCTTTGTTCAAACAAACATAGTAATGTTTTTATATGTATTGTGCAATGTTACCTCAAGCACACATGTGAATTTTGGAAAAACAACCTTACTTTTTGCAAACAAACCAACATGCTTTTTTGTTGCAGCATCTTATACCCAATGTCATACTGTATGGCTCAAGTGGACATACATATCTTTACTGGATGTGGACAAGGCCATTTAGTTTGGATTCCATTTCAGCTTTTACTTACTGCGGTAAGTATTTTAGTTTTGGATGTGTTTTGACTTAATGCGGTTATGACTGATTTTGATTATGTTCTGACATTTTACACATTTTTTTCAGCTTGATACTCACAATCAAGATGAGGGGAGGGTGGATGATGTCTTGGAGGTGTGTCCAAAATTTGGAGTGGGGGTACAGAACATACGGACGATAATCTTCGTGGCGGGGTAGCCTGCTGTGTATGTGTCGGGACATACGACCTTGCTTCTTTTCGGCCACAGGTTTTTTGTGGTGATGTCTTACAGAAGTGCCACTTCTGCTGCTCCATACTTCTTTTGATGGACCTTTTAATGAAAGTGCAATTTTGTTATGCCCATTCCTTTACAAGCATACCCTATACTACAATGGACACTTTACCTGTTTCCGCAGCGTCATCATCATCAGATGTGATAGGAGTTACTGGCCGACGAGTAGTACTGCTTTTTTCAGACACTGTATAAAATGAATTATATTAAAAAATCATGCTATTGTGTATACATCCACCCATTATGCTTATAAACATTTATTCTTTTAGAAATGCTTGGTTTTTATTTAAAACAAACATAAGGACCAGAAATAAAAAAATTGAAAAAAAAAACAAAGACCAAAACACATATGCACTATGGCAACATCAACACAGGAAAACATGTGCAGGACACTGACATAGGCCACAAGTTCAAGAAAAGGTTTAAAAAAAAAAACCACACACAACTTCATTTTGTATTGGAAGGAAAAATATTACAGATGCAATATATAATTTGCTCTGTGATGTGGCACTCCAAAGACACATTACCACTATATGAGCAAAAACAAAATGCAGCAATTTATAAAAAAAATTACACTGCAGTGTGGTGTCACGGTACAAATACAAGCAAAAAAAAAATATATATATTGTTTTTTTTAATTAAATAATTAACGTTATCTAAAGATGACATTACACATGTAAGTGGTTTCCAAACCATTTTCCAGTACTCCAGCCTCTAACATGACAAGCACTTTTTTTTTAAAATACCACATGGATCACTTCAATATAAAACATAGTCACAATTTAAAAAACAAACAAACGCCCAAAAGGAGAACATTATTGCAGGACAATTCAGAGACACACCAAGTCCAAACTACACATGCAAAATATCTGTCTGAAAAACACATGACATACAATAAAGTAAGATGTTACATTGGCTTTTATATAAAACATTAACCACAACAATGTATTTGCTGACACACACTTGAAGATGGGAGTAATATGCAACGTCACATGACACACATTACAAAAAAATAGAATGTAAATGCAAATACACATGCTCACCATTCTTCCTGGGCATATCTGAATCCCGGACATGGGTTGCAGAGACAACTTCTGGAGGTATTACACTCCGCATGGGCTCCTCATACTCCAGATAACTTGCAATATAGGGCTGCCCACCACCGGTTTTCCGAGCCGACTTGGCCTCCTTGGCCATTTTGGACTTGACACGTCGCTTTATGTCATAGTACCGTTTGCGGCACGTGTCCTCCGTCCGCTTGACCACCCCCTCACTATTGACAGCAGCAGCTACTTTCGCCCACAACACCGTCTTCCTCCGTGTTGGCACCTTGGCGGACTCAGGGCCAAATAGCTGCCTCTGATACTTCATCAGCTCACACACCAATGCCACATTTTCTGCAAAACTAAACTTAACATTCTGCCCAGCCTTAGTAGTGGTGCGTGGCTGCGGAGCACTCTGACTGTCACTATCACTTGAGGCTGCTGCAGCAACCTCCCCCACCTCCCCCACCTCCTCCACCTCACTAACACTCACCTCCTCCACCTGACCAACCTCCTCCCCCTCACTCACACCCTCCACCTCTGAGTCACACATAATTGTGTGTCTAAACAGTTAACACAGGGAAAAAAAAGACAAACAACACACTCCTCCACTACCACTACACAACTCACCCCCCACACACACACATACACACACACAAACACAAACACTGACAAGGGACTATAAAGAAAAATAACTTGGACTAAAAATGAGACAAAACCACAAAATACAAGACAACAAGAATGACGAGACGACTTTCAAACACAATACCACACTCAGAAATCGCTACCACCACTCCTCTTCAAACCACAAATTCACCTACCTCCACAGCACAACCACCCTCCTCCTCACCACTAACTAAACCCACGAGGTGCGGACGGTTTGGGGCGTATTTATATGGTTGCGCACAGACACTCCTACCATCTGAAACACAACCAATCACGAACGGGGATGAAAATCGAATCTGAAATGAAAAATGCGGCCGCGGAAAAAAAAAAACCCTGCCACGTTTAACTTAGGAAAAAAACCAACAAATACAACAAAAACACGTACGCAAACGACAATGACGGCCGTAAATGTGCCAAAAAAACCCGACTGGCATCGACACCGGAAAACACGAAAACCATAAAGTCGACTGCTTCGTAACTTTGCGTATATGGATTCAAAAAGTTGCATGAAAATGTACCTGATACAAAACGAGTTTAAACACTACACAAACCGACTCAAACACGAATATTAGTCAATATTGCCCAAGGTTTCAAAGGATAAGTTGCAGTTGTGTCGGACTAAGGTTAAATACTTGGGACATTGCTTGACGCAGGGACTTAGGCACCTGACCACTGACCGTATACAGGCTATCCGCAACATGACTCTGCCGCAAACCCAGCAACAGATCCGCACTTTCCTCGGAATATGTGGGTACTGTCGGAACTGGATTCCAGGGTTCTCTATACTGGCACTACCTTTGCAAGAAATGGTCTCCTCGAATAAACCAGAATGGGTCTCTCACACAGATTCTGAACTGGCGTTTGAGAGACTAAAACAGTGTTTGTCACAAGCACCAGCATTGGGTATGCCAGATTACGAGAAGCCCTTTGAATTGTACGGTACTGAAAGTGCTGGGTGCGCGGCAGGAGTCTTAACACAGAAACATGGTGATGCCAGCAGACCGGTAGCCTACTACAGTGCACAGTTGGACACTGTAGCACGGTCTCTCCCCACTTGCTTGTGAAGTGTTGCAGCCATAGCTTTGCTGGTAAGTAAAAGCGAGGACGTAGTGTTAGGACACGACTTGACCATCCATACACCTCATGCAGTATCAGCCTTGCTAAACTCCGCCCAAACCAGACATGTCTCATCTGCTTGGTTTACAAGGTGGGAACTATCACTAATGGCCCCTGTAAACATCACCATAAAGAGGTGCAGCACACTAAATCCTGCAACTTATTTGCCGAGTGTGCCTGGTCATGCACAAAGGGTGGAGGATGAGAATGATGGTGAAGGAGGATTTAGTGCAGACACTGATATGCATGATTGTATGGAATACCTGAACCAGACATTCACTGCGAGACCTAACATCAGTGACAACCCACTGGAAGGAGTAGACTTTACCTTCTACACTGACGGTAGTTGCCACAGACAGACGGAATCGGGAGACCTGTGCACCGTATACGCAGTTGTAGATGACGAAGGTATCCTAGAAGCTGAACCCCTTGGTCCACCTCACTCAGCACAAGTCGCTGAGCTGGTAGCACTGACCAGAGCATGTGAGTTGGCAAAGGGTAAGTCAGCTAATATATACACGGACTCTAGGTACGCCTTTGGAGTGGTGCATGATTTTGGGGCCCTGTGGCGCCTCAGAAATTTCATGACGGCAGCTGGCACACCTGTAGCGCATGCGTCATACATCAAGAGGCTTCTGACAGCAATACAGGAACCAGACAGAGTGGCTGTTATCAAGTGTAAAGCACACACTTACAACCAAGACCCAATTTCACTTGGTAACAGCCGGGCAGACGAAGCTGCAAAATCAGCAGCAAGCACCACCATACAAACCAAAATCACACAACTGATGACATTTAACACAATTAACATGCAACAATTAATCGAAATGCAAAATTTGTGTTCCCTACAGGAGAAGGCGGTCTGGAAGGTGAAGGGATATGGTCAGGAGTCCTCAGGACTTTGGACAGATGGACACGGTAAGCCAGTGGCCCCCAGGGCATGTCTCCCGAGCCTAGCTGAGGCGGCACGCGGTTTGTCTCATCTGGGTAAGGAAGGTATGTGCAAATTGGTAGGAGCCTACTGGAGTGCACCAGGGTTCTCTTCTCATGCATGTAAGAAAGCAATGACATGTCTTACTTGCTTGAGGAAGAATATTGGTAAGACAATACCAACGGAGCCATCCCATATCCCTCCTACAGATGGACCTTTTCAGGTAATACAATCGACTTCATACAGTTACCACCCTGTAGGAATTTGAAGTATGTGTTGGTATGGATGTCTTTTCAAACTGGGTAGAAGCATTCCCCGCTGCCACAAATACTGCTGTGTTCACTGCAAAGAAAATCGTGCAGGAATTTGTGTGCAGATATGGTATCCCTAGAATGATTGAAAGTGATAGGGGTACCCACTTTACAGGTGAAGTCTTTCAGGTCATGTGCAAACAGATGGGTATTAATAGTAAGCTGCATACTCCATACCGGCCACAGGCAAGTGCCAAGGTGGAGAGCATGAACAGCACTATTAAGAACAAGCTGAGCAAAGTGATGGCTGAAACTGGGTTGTTGTGGCCAGATGCATTGCCACTAATGTTGTACAGCATCAGAATCACTCCCAGGTCACTGCTTAACTTATCACCTTTCGAAGTTCTTTTTGGACGACAACCCCATGTAATGATAGACCCCCAGGATGATTTGAAGGGCAATAACGAAATAACTGTGCAATATTTGGTTAGGATGAGCCAGCAACTGAGAAACCAGCAAAGGAATCTAAAACTGTCAATTCCTGACCTACCAAGCAGTAATTGTCATGACATTGAGCCTGGGGATTATGTGATGATTCGAAATTTTTTACGCTCAGTTTGCCTCATAGACTGGGGGGAAGGACCGTATCAAGTTTTGTTGACCAGCACGACAGCACTAAAGGTTGCCGTGAGAGAGACTTGGGTCCACTCGTCCCACTGCAAGAAGGTTGCTGACCCGGAGAAAACTCGTGACAAAGAGAAAGGTGAAGAGAACCTCATATCACTAGAGAATTTGTTCCGGGAAAGCTAAAAGGCAGGACTGTTGAACGGCACCTGAGCGCGGAGAACAACGAAATCAAGAACGGTTGTCATACCATTTTTCTTTTTTCACCCCTCCCCACTGCATTTTTCTTTTTGTTTCCCTTCTTATTTTGTTTGCTTTTTAACGAAATGGATCTACATCAAGAGACTGTGTTTTGGGGGCGTGGCTTGCCAACTAATCCAGGCAGACGTGTGGAACTGGAGCTCCTGCCTTGATTGCCTCAAAGCCCCTCTCCTACTGCCTTTATCGTGAACTGGGGTGCCCTCCTTACCGACTGGGGTCCCCCCTCACTGGGTGCTGTTGTCTGCAGAGCCGGCAGACGCCTCCTGCGTCTGTGCGGGTTGCGGCCTGGCAGCCCAGAGGAAGCCGGGACCTTGACTGCCTCCTTCGGTGACCAGGACTCGGGCCGCAGACATCCCTTCCTCCTTCCCCGCGCTGACGCCACTGCAAGGATCTCCTGCCCTGCTGCCGCTAGAGAAGGTGAGTACGGCTGGCAACTCCGTCCTTCCCCGAGACTCCCGCCCCTGCCCGCGAGTGAGGGAAAGACCCGCTGACGTCCTCCGCCGCTGCTCGGCGCTCGGACGGGAGTTCCATCTGCTGCATCCCTCCTGCTGGTCGGCGTGGCTGGCGGGTCTCCGAAGCACAGCGCACCTGCATGGGAGCCGCGGCTCTCTACACCAGCTGCCGGGAGTGCACAGGAGCGTGGAGCAATCTGAAGGTGCAGGGCTGTGACAGCCTATTTCTTCACTGTCCCTGCCTGTGTTTTATCATATGTTTCTAGGCTGACTGGGGCTGTAAGCCATCAGGGGTATTAGGGGATACACTGGACTGCCTGCAACCCACTATATTTATCCTGGGGTGCGTACCCCACGCATATGGTTTATTGCACCACCCTCTGTCCTGGCCCGCATTATATCCCTGCCTGAGCCCCTGTGTAGGTTGCTTATCCCTGGGGCTTGCTGCGGGGTACCCTGGTCTCTGGCTGATCCGTGGCCGGGGCCCACTACCTCCTGCCCACTATTGGGCAATTCCTGGGGATCCCCGATACACTTTACTACAGGGGTGCGTTGGAAAGTAGACGCGGCAGCTCCAACTTTGTATTAAAGCCGCTACGGCAGCAACATATTCTTCCCATCTTTGCCACCTCCACATCCCGGCCCTGGTGCTCCTCGTGGCCACAATGGTATCTGGATGAATAGCACCCCATGGTCGGCCTGACCCCTTCATAGCTCTCCTGTGTCAACTACTACTCTTTACCTCCCTGCTCCTTTCCCCATTTTTTTTACATCTTTACTGGAGAGGATAGACCCCTCCCCCTCCCACTTTCATTATGTCACAAAGGAACAAGAAGGCTCCCCAAGCACCCACAAATTTTTTTGGCGGCAAGACTAAGGGTCCCCAGAACCTGGCACACTCTCCGGAGTCTCCTTCATCCCCGTGATCTTCGGAGTTGGGTATTGACCCTCAGATACAGGCAGTGATGTCTGGCCTCTTGGAGGGGGTGCAAACAGCCTTCAAACAGGAACTGTCCAAGGCAGTCCTGGACTTCAAATCAGAGATTGCCTCGCTTGGAAATCGTACAGACGCCTTGGAGACTAAGACCGACGATTTATGCCGCTCGCAACTGCGTCTGGACTACGAGCTCTCAAGGCTGCACGCTGAAATGGAGACCCTGAAGGAGCGCCAGGAAGACCAAGAGAACCGGTCCTGCGCAATAATTTGCGGATAAGGAATGTGGCGGAATCAGTTCAGAGCTCCACGTTGCCCTTCTTCTTGAAAGACCTTTTTCAGCATTTGGTCCCGGATTTGTCCGATGAGGATTGCCTCTTTGATATAGCACACAGAGCCTTGCGGGCCAAACCGTCAACATCCCAGCCTCCCCGGGACATTATAGCCCGTCTCCATTATTATCGCTCGAAAGAAAAGATAATTGCCTCCGTCCGGGACTCCTCTGACATAGTCTTCCGAGGCATACAGTTGCAGATTACCAAGACCTGGCACCCTCGACCATCCAGAAGCGGCGGGACCTCCAGCCGATCACTAGGCTTCTACGCCAGCACCAGATCCGATATCGCTGGGGATTCCCCTTCCAATTACAGTTCTCTCTTAAAGGCACCAATTATGCAATTAAAACCCTGCCTCAAGGGCAGGAACTGCTTCACAAGCTCGGCCTTCTCCCAGAATCATTGTCCTCTTCTGTCGACCCATCAGATTCTCCGAAATCACAATGACCCCGTCCGCCCCAGCCGGACTGGATGAGAGTGTCTCGTCATGGGGACGAAGATGGTGCTCCCCCTGACCTCCCACACTTTCCTCTCCCATTGTTTTCATTGTGCCATTACATCTACCTGCTGGAGGCCCCCCCTGGACTAGACTGTTTGTCCTTTATTCTCAGGACTTCCTTGTGGATGTGGTGGTTTTTTTCTTTGTTGACTTGGTATAATGCTGTTAAGATTATATATCCACTGATTACAGATTTTTTTGGATGCTGAGGCCCCCCTCGGAGCGGATTGACTTGGTCCCTGCTCCGTGGACCCCCTTGGTTTATCTCAGGCATTCTATATGATGGTCCTGCGGATGCTTCACCCATTACGTTTCTAACTGTTTACTTTGCCTTTAGGTTCCTGGTCAAAAGTTGGTCATTTTGTGGTTTGGTCCATGGTTACGTAGCCTATTGTTCGGACCACATTTTGCTGCTTCACTGCCCCCTTTGATGCCCCCTTCCCCTCCTTCTCAACCCTCCAGTCAACCCTTTTTTCCCCCCTCTTTTTTCCCTCTCTCTTCCCCCCTCTCCCTTTCCCTTCCCTCCCCCCTCTCCCTTCCCTCCCTTCCTGGCACAGGTTTGTCTTCATGTCGCATACTCTTTTGGCCTCGGCCATTTTTGTTCTAGGTTAGGCCGCCAACCTGCTGTGTTGGTGCGTGCCACTACCCCCATGCTCCCTTATTTGAATATTTTATTGATTGTATTTTTCCTTTGTTTGGCGGTCCTGTTACGGGCCCTGTTGTTACAGGGTTTCTGCCCGAGTGGGCTTTTTCTTCTCTCTTCTTGCTCCTCCTTGCTTTCTTTCTGTGGCCTTCTTTTCCCCCAAATCCTTTTTCTCCCATTGTCCTTGTGGTGGGTTCCGGGTATCCATTTTACTGGCCATCGCTCTTTTATGGGTAGGCCTTTGTTTTTGTACCCCCTTTTTTATGATTCCAAATGAGATATTGTTCCCCAGGCCACCATGCCCCTAAAGATATTATGTGTTAATGTAAACGGCCTCAATTCCCCTAAAAAACGGACGGTGCTCCTGAGTGCCTGTAGACGTGAGAAGGCTGACGTAGTTTTTCTCCAAGAAACTCACCTTACGGGCTCCCATACTCAACTCCGTGGTAAGCAATTTACACAAACTTTCTTCGCCTCAGCGGACTGTAAAAAAACGTGGGGTTGCAATTTTAATTAATCGTCACATTCCATTTACACATAGCAAAACGGTGGCGGATCCAGGCGGTCGATACTTGATGGTTATTGGTACACTCCGTTCTGAAATCCTGACACTTATCTCTGTATATGCTCCTAACCAAGATCAACCTCAGTTTTTCCACTCCCTTTTCTGTCACATTGGCAAAGTTGCACAGGGTCACATCGTATTGGGTGGGGATTTTAATACTATTCTTGACCCCATGTTAGATAGGACTGCCCCCCCCCCCTTGCCTCTGAGAGCCTCACGCATGCTCGCAGCCTCCCTTAAATTTCACGATCTCCGAGACTCGTGGCGTCTATGCCACTCGGTCGCCAGAGACTATACCCACTACTCGGCCCCGCACCAACACTACACCCGGATTGATATGCTACACATCTCTTCCTCCATTGCCTCTAGAATTACTGATGCGGGAATAACCCCTTTCACTTGGACTGACCATTCGGGTGTTTATAGTCTCATGGACCTATATCACTCCGCACACACGGTTCGCAAATGGCGATTCGATGAATATCTGTTGCTTAACCCATCAGTCTCCGCAGAAATACAACTGGCGATGGAACAATACTTCGCTGAAAATATCACACCTGACATCTCTTCTGGTATTATTTGGGAAGCTCATAAGGCCACCTTGAGGGGTCTTCTCATGGCACGGACCTCCTCGCTTCGCAAAAAGGCGACGCAGGAGATACACTTGCTAGAAGTGCAAATCGCTACCCTAACCACCCAACATAAGTCAAATCCCTGCCACGCTTTACTTGCACAACTGACTAACTTACAAGGCCAATTAAACGCGCTTTTGTCCCGTCGTGCAGCTTTTATTCTTCGTAGATTGAATCAGAAGTTTTATGATAAAGCGGACAAATTTGATTCTCTACTGGCGAATAAACTTCGACGTAAACATGCGGGTGGCGCAATTGACAAACTGTATTCCCGAACCTTTGGTGGTCTCACCTATGACCCTAAACAAATGGTCGAAGAGTTTAAGGATTACTACAGCTCTCTCTATAATTTGCCAACCCCAACGCACTCCCCTTCCCTCGACCCAGGGAGACTACACTCCTACCTGTCCTCGACCCCTCTCCCGAGCATCTCCACAGCCCAATTAGAAGCCGTGAAGTCTATGCGGCCCTCAGCTGCCCCCCGGCCCTGACGGTTTCACGGCGCACTATTACAAACACTTCGCTAAAGTTTTTGCCCCTCACCTTACCGCCCTCTTTAACCAGATCTTGGGGGGCGCATCCTTCGCTCCGGCAACCACCCAAGCTGAAATTGTTGTGATCCCGAAACCTGACAGAGACCCCACCCAGTGCGGCAATTATAGGCCTATTTCACTGCTCAATGTCGATTTTAAAATTTACGCAAAAATCCTAGCTTTGAGATTGGCCCCCCTTCTTTCTATATTAGTACATCCCAATCAGGTCGGATTTATCCCAGGCTGTCAGGCCTCGGATAATACTAGAAGGGCCATTGATATTATCCACTCTATCCATCTGCATAAGTCCTCTTCCCTGTTATTAGCTTTGGATGCAGAGAAGGCGTTTGATCGCATTTCGTGGCCTTTCGCCTTCTCCGTTCTTCAACGCATGGGCTTTTCCGGTAAGTTTTATGATGGTGTCTCGGCATTGTATCGTAACTCCTCAGCACGGGTCTCTGTCAATGGGGTCACTTCCTCAAGCTTTGGGATATTTAATGGGACCAGACAAGGATGCCCGCTCTCACCCTTGATTTTTGCCCTCGTCATGGAGCCTTTAGCGGCCAGGGTTCGTCTCAACCCGAATATCAATGGGGTTCAAATCGGCCAGGCGGAATATAAAATTGCACTTTATGCTGACGATGTATTGGTTTCTCTTACTAACCCAACATCCTCACTTCCTCCTCTCCTCTCTGAGATAGACCTATATTCACAATACTCTGGTTATAAGATTAATACTACTAAAACAGAAGTACTTGATTTTTATATTACCCCTGCATCTAGGACACAACTTGAATCGACATTGCCATTCTCCTGGCATAACCGTAAAATTAAATATCTAGGAATTTACCTTACCCACAGACACCACCAACTTTTTCAGGTGAACTTTCCGCGACTTTTAGACCAAATTCGTTCGGATCTCCAAACCTGGTCCTCCTATTTCATTCATGGATTGGTCATGCCAATTCTGTAAAGATGAATATCCTCCCTAGGATTATATACCTTTTCCAAACGCTCCCGATCTATATTCCCTCCTACGTCTTTAAATTCTTGCAGCACCAAACTTCCCGATTCGTCTGGGCCAATAAACACCCCCGAATTAAATTACAACAGCCTTCTAGGTGCGGAGACTTAGGCATACCCAATTTTAAATACTATTATTATGCAGCTCAAATAGCCTCCTGTGTTCAGTGGTGTGGTTTTGGGACGGACAAGGTTTGGATAACTATTGAGGCCGGTGAGCTGGGACTCTCCACACTTTCTTCCCTCTTATGGCTTCCGAGAACCGCCCGTCCTCGTGCCACTTCACTCCACCCAGTGGTGGCCCGCTCTCTGTGCATTTGGGATCTCGTGCTAAGGAAATTACAATTGGCCCCTAACCCATCTCCCCTTATACCCCTGTTCCATAACCCTGCCTTCCCGCCGGGTATGGTTAAATCTGCTTTTTCACTCTGGAAACAGGGGAACGTCTACTTCCTCAATGACATCACATCTGGCACACCTTTTCCTTTGTTCACCCAGATTCAGACTCAATACTCTCTCCCCCATAGTGAATTTTTTAGATACCTTCAACTTAGACACTTCCACTCCGGGGTTCATACCACTCTCTCTTCTAGGCCTCTCACTACTCTTGAAAATATATGTCTGAGACGCTCTTCCACGAAAGGTCTTATATCTGACCTCTATGCTTTGCTATTGCAGGGCGCCGCAGCTCCAAAGGATAGCAGAGAGCTGGCCTGGGAGAGGGATTTGGGTGTCACTTTGGATGAAGAGGAATGGGGAGAAATATGGAGTAACGCGTCCCCTAGTACTATCTGTGTTCGGATAAAGGAAAATGTGTATAAACTGTTATACCGTTGGTATTATGTACCCTCTCGTTTAAAGGCCATGTATCCCGATGTTACAGACAGTTGTTGGAGGGGTTGCGCTGCTGAAGGGAAATACATGCATATATGGTGGACTTGTCCGAAATTAGTATCTTTATGGAAAGACGTTATTCGACTTCTCTCGTGCCTATTCGCTGTCCCAATCCCCCTGGACCCTAAATACTTCCTACTGCCTCTAGACTCCCCGACCTTAACTAAACACCAGAACAAGCTATTGCGCCATGTGGCTACCGCTACGACATGCCAAATAGCAAAAGCCTGGAAATCTCCCACTTCACCATCCTTGCAATCCGTCATCTCTTACGTTTGGTACGTATATAAGATGGAATATATGACCAGTATCATTAGGCAGTCTACCGGGGCATTTAACAAAGTCTGGTTACCTTGGCTAGCTTCTCAAAATGCCCCCTCCCCATTCTGTAGCTAACTAAGTTACCTTCCCTACTTTTTGTGTTGACTGCCCGGACCCCACCACCTGGACCCCTCTCCTCCTCCTTTCTCTCTTTGCTCTCGATCTCGTTCTCTTTTCTTCCTGTCTCTTTTTTTCCACTCTCTCGCCCCCCTAGGCTGGTTGGCCACACCATAAGCCTGAGGGACTCTCTCTCTTCATACACTAGTTCTGTCATCTTGCTTACTTAGACAAAAAAAGATTTACTCGCCAGCTCGCTAGATAATTCCTTTTCTGGGTTATTATATGTACCGTAATTTTTACTGTTCTGGTGCAACACTTTGATTTTGTGTATAACTGTAAATCGACTAATAAAACCTTTTTAAAAAAAAAAAAGAGACTGTGTTTTGGCTTTTTCTGGTGACACTGTTTTTGATCAGGACAATCTGTTTTTGTGAGGGCCCCAGAGACGTTGAGCAAGGATCTGGAATGGGTTCTGATGGAGAGTACGGATTCATAGGACCACAGGAGCAGCAAATCACTCTAGTAAAGGCTGGTATCAGTAAGAGCTCTGGTAGTCATGGAGCTCAGAGGCAATGTGAAGGGTTATTGTCTGATGAATATTGTATGTGTAAACATTGCGAAAACATAGTCGAAGGTGGGTGCATCCAGAGATGTCAGTCAAACAGTAATATCGACATTGGCCGACATCCTTTGAGTGATTACCACTCATTAGTGGGTACGGTCTTAAACCAAACAGAATGCTGGGTGTGCTCACAGGTACCTCAAGAACAGAGTAAGTCGGGATTAGTGCCATATCCTTTAATGATAGATGAGGTACTCGAATTACGGGGTGGGAGACCGGTGGACAAGAAATTCAATATATCTAGGCCCCCTAGCTTGAAGCTCCACCAGTACCACGTAGATAGGTCACTGTTGTGTTTTAATGTGTCCAATTTCCGAAAACCAGGAAATTGGGAAGTGACATGGAATAACCAGACAATGACTTTTTCACACAGAGCTGATAGAATACCTATCGACTCTGAACTTGTACGCAAGATAGCCACCAGTGGGAAGTACTTTCGATATAGGTATACACGTGGGATTAAAACCATGTGGGCTGGAAAAGTGTCGCAGGGGTATTGTGCCCACATCATCCAGCCCGATACTTGTACTGAGCAAATGAGAGAACTGGGGACTGGTTTCTTTATAAGGAAGATATGTGATATGGGGTTGTTGCATTTTGTCCCTTATGTTCTCCCAGATGATGCCTATTTCATATGTGGGAGGAAAGTGTACAAGTGGCTTACTCCGAGCTCTGAAGGGTTGTGTTATATTGGGAGAGTACTACCAGAGGTTATGACCATAGCACACGAAAAAATGAAAGACATTCACCGCAACGCTCAGACTCCACCGGGATTCAGGTCCTTCTCGCATTAGATATCACCCGTACTGCCAGAGGAATATATATATATATATATATATATATATATATATATATATATATATATAGGTACATCCATGCGCTAGCGAACTTGATAGATAATATCACCGAGATGTATGATGACACCTTCAGGTATATGGGCAGGGAGTTATAAGCCTACAAGAAGGAGCTGGTCCAGCACAGGATGGTCCCGAATTATGTTACGGCTATGACAGGTGGGTACTGTGTTACTCTGGCAACTCAATATGGTGTGAAGTGCTGTACGTATATTACGAATAGCACTGACGACCCTACGGAGATCATCAATCAAAAGATGGACGAGATCTTGCAGTTAAAGTGGGAGTTCAGGAGGAAACACAACCTAACCTTGACGGCTGTGGGTAATGAATTAACCGGCTAGGCCTCATGGTTGAACCCACTCGAATGGTTTTCTGGATTAGGAGAGTGGGCGCAAAATGTAATTGCGAGTGTAGGAAAGTTTCTCCTTTGTATCCTGGGTGTCGTCATAATTATTGGTCTGATATTCAGGTGTGTTCGAATTGTGACGTGGCGCAAACACAGCACAAATTTGATGAGTCTAAGGAGCGAGGGCATTGTTACAGCAGCAGATTTCATTTATGACATCTGTAGAAACAGTGTTATGATAAGGATTGCAAATGAATTTCATGGCCTGTTTCTTTCACCATTTTTTTCTGTTTCCCCCTCTACCCAGAAACATCCAACCGGAAAAGACGTCAACCATACCCAATTTTATGTGTATGTATTTTTTTATGTGTCTTACCCTCATCTCTGCAACCTTCAGTTAATGGCACACATAGTCGATAAATGTTATCTACATATAGTAGCACACACATACTTTTCCCCTCCATGTATCTTCAGATAAATGTGCTCCCCATTTGTTGGTATAAGAAGCCGAAAAGATGAGGGTTGAAAGCCTTTGCCCGAGAAGAGCTCGGTAGTCTTTGTTTGCCCACGTACAGACCCTTAATATGGGATGAGAAGGATTTAATGTATACTTCGCAATACCTCGAAGCTTACTTAGAACATATACGGCACGATGATACATGCCCCTCAGACATTAATTCATACATACATGCTTTTTCCTATCTCACTAGGCTATACATTTCCCACCTACAACTCTACCCCGGTCATCCGAACTTTGTATATAATGTATAGGTAATATTTTCAGTTTTATTAGTTAGGTGTGGCAGTTATTGTTGACTGCCAAAGGGTGGACTATCGAAGTTGAA
The DNA here is from genome assembly GCF_028390025.1 of Pseudophryne corroboree. NCBI lineage: Eukaryota > Metazoa > Chordata > Amphibia > Anura > Myobatrachidae > Pseudophryne > Pseudophryne corroboree. The sequence continues at coordinate 344,214,696 of NC_086448.1, read as the reverse complement.
AATATTATAGTCACACGCATCACGTACAAACACCACACAGATGGCCTCCGTGTGGGTGCTTGTTCTGCCGTGCGTGCGCATGCTTACAAGTTACGTATAATCGCTCACGCGGTCCTGCGTGTTAGCGCGTGGTATGAGTAAATACGGTAGCATACGCATTTGCATGGAAAAGCCACATATTTCATATTTAATCCACATAGTACATAATTTACACACAGCCTACATGCACTACACCAGCGAGTTACATTTGCTTGAAAGGTATAACAACAGAAGGATTCAACTTTACAGGATATGAGGGGATAGAATTAGGTTAGAAGGTGGTGTTTGGTATCCTGCTGTACAGTATCTTAAGAGCAATATTCTGGTAGCAGTTTGCAGAAGATAGCATGTGTCACGATCCGGGTATCTGGACGCCATTACTTACCCTTCAGATGCCTCCTAAGGCGGGCTCAGCGTTCCAGGACCGGATTCCGCTGTTCCTGAGTTTCCACATACAGAGTGGTCTTTTCATCAGCCGCGGCCTCCGCTGTGCCCGCGTGGTTAAATGTGCATCTATCAGCCTGGCGTCTCCTGTCTCCGGTGGCCGGCGCCGCCATTACTGTTTCCCAGACCACATGGATTACAAACCAAACTTCCCTCCAAGTGTCTGCATGGGCGCAGCCATCTTGGATTCTGCCATCTGATCATTTCCACCAATCTGCTGTCTGTGTTGTTGATTTGCATAATTGCCTAGCCAACCCCTTCCTTGCTGCAGGTATAAGTAAGCTGTACCTGAGCAAGGAAGACGTCAGTGCTTTGGTTGTCAAACCTAGTTCCTGTTTGTCTCTCTTCTATGATTGTCTTCCAGGTTCCAGCTCCTGTCTCAAGACTTCCACCATAGAGACCCGCACCAGCATTCCACCTGCGGTGTAGCCTGACTCTCCAATCCATTGTGGATTCATCTGTTTCCAGCTACAACACTACCTGCTTCCAGCCTCAGCTTCCAGCAGAGTACAGCTTCCCTTAAAGGGCCGGTGTCCTTTCTACACTTTACCACTCTCCACCGGAATTATTATTTCTCCGCTCTCAAGTTCTACATTTCAGTTCACATTTCATCGCTCCCAAAGTTCATTTATTATTTAACTGGTTCCAGCCAGTATCCACTCCGTGCTAACAACAGTCTGGTTCCAGCCAGTATCCACAGCAGCTGTTTTACCTTCAGCAACCCAGCTCTTCCTGGAACACCAGCTGGTATAATCCTGGGTTATCTCCATTGCTACAGCCGGGCCTGGTAAGGACTTTCCATCTAGAAGATCATAAGAACTATCTCACACTACCAGTGCCCTGTGGCTCCTGCCATGCTGTAGTACTCAGGAACTGTATTTATTCTTTGCTGACTTTTACGTTTTCTTTTATTGCTGCTGTGATGCGGAGTTGTCATAATAAACATCATTGACTTTTATCTAAGTTGTCGTGGTCACGCCTTCGGGCAGTTATTATTCATGTTACTTACATGTCCAGGGGTCTGATACAACCTCCCAGGTTCCGGTACATCTCAGCCCCTACAACTGAGGCTGCCTCCCGTCAGCTCAGGCCCTCAGTTGTGACAGTAAGCACTGACCTAATGAATCCAGCCGGAGACCAGGATCAAGCGGCCAGGCCGATGCAAGAACTGGCAGCCCGACTAGAACATCAGGAGGCTGCACAGGGCCACATCATCCGCTGTCTCCAGGATCTCTCTACTCGGCTGGATGGGATTCAGACAACTCTCCGTGGATCAGGCGCGTCTGGTGCGTCAACCACAGTGACTCCAGCTATAACCCCACCCACCTTACCCATTTCTGCTCCACGTCTTCATCTTCCAACGCCAGCAAAATTTGACGGATCTCCAAGATTCTGCAGGGGATTTCTCAACCAGTGTGAGATTCAGTTTGAGCTACAACCTGGCAATTTTCCCAGTGACCGTACAAAAATTGCCTACATTATTTCTCTTCTCAGTGGCTCAGCCCTTGATTGGGCATCACCGTTATGGGAGAGGTCCGACACCCTGCTATCTTCTTACACTGCATTTGTGTCAACATTCAGGCGCATCTTCGACGAGCCAGGCCGGGTAACTTCAGCTTCGTCTGAGATTCTCCGTTTACGCCAGGAATCACGTACTGTAGGACAATATCTTATACAGTTCCAGATCCTGGCATCCGAACTGGCATGGAACGACGAGGCCCTGTATGCTGCATTCTGGCATGGTTTATCCGAGCGTATTAAAGATGAGTTAGCTACCAGAGACTTACCCTCCAAGTTAGATGAGCTAATCTCACTTTGTACGAAAGTTGACTTGCGTTTCAGAGAGAGAGCAACTGAGCGTGGAAGATCATCTGCTCCAAAATCTTCTACTCCTCCTCCTCGCCAACTGTCACCAACTACAGATGAACCCATGCAAATTGGTCGTTCCCGTTTAACTCCTGCTGAGCGCCGAAGACGTCTCTCCGAGTTTCTCTGTCTGTATTGTGCAGCTCCGTCTCACACCATTAATGCCTGTCCCAAACGTCCGGGAAACTCCAAATCCTAGCTCGCCAAGGAGAGGGCCGGCTAGGAGTAATGATCTCCTCTCCATCTCCTCAAGATTGTAACCTCCCAGTCTCGCTTCAAGTTGCTCAACGTTATCAGAACGTCATTGCCCTCCTGGATTCCGGAGCAGCTGGGAACTTTATTACTGAAGCCTATGTTAAACGGTGGTCCCTACCCACCGAGAGACTTCCTTCGTCCTTTTCCTTAACTGCTGTGGATGGCAGTAAAATTTTTGATACAGTTATTTCTCTAAGGACTCTACCAGTTCGTCTGAGAGTGGGAGTTCTTCATTCCGAACTTATTTCATTTTTAGTGATTCCAAGAGCCACACATCCTGTGGTCCTGGGCCTTCCATGGCTCCGTCTTCACAATCCTACAATTGATTGGACGACTACGCAAATCCTGGCATGGGGTTCCTCCTGTACTAAAACATGTTTGTTTAAAGTGTTGCCTGTCTGTTCTTCCTCCCCCAGGTCGTCTGATGTTCCACCTCCTCCATATCAAGATTTCACGGATGTGTTCAGTAAAGCTTCTGCTGATATCCTTCCTCCTCATAGAGAATGGGACTGCCCGATTGATCTCGTTCCAGGGAAGGTTCCACCTCGAGGCCGAACTTATCCGTTGTCTCTCCCCGAGACACATTCTATGGAGGAATACATTAAAGAGAACCTAGCAAAGGGGTTCATTCGACCTTCTTCTTCTCCAGCCGGCGCAGGCTTCTTTTTTGTAAAGAAGAAAGATGGTGGTCTGCGGCCGTGCATCGACTACAGAGGTTTGAACGACATTACCATCAAGAACCGCTATCCTTTACCCCTGATTACTGAGCTCTTTGACAGAGTTAGCGGAGCTACCATCTTTACAAAGCTGGACCTGAGAGGTGCATACAATCTCATCCGGATCCGTGAGGGTGACGAGTGGAAGACCGCATTTAACACCCGTGACGGACATTATGAGTACCTCGTCATGCCCTTCGGATTGAGCAATGCTCCAGCTGTCTTCCAGCATTTCGTCAATGAGATCTTCAGAGACATTCTATACCGTCATGTCGTGGTCTATCTAGATGATATCCTCATTTTTGCCAACGATTTAGAGGAACATCGTTTCTGGGTAAAGGAGGTTCTGTCCCGTCTCCGTGTCAATCATCTCTACTGCAAATTAGAGAAATGCGTCTTTGAAGTCAAGTCCATTCCGTTTCTAGGGTACATTGTGTCCGGTTCCGGACTAGAGATGGATCCTGAGAAACTACAAGCAATTCAGAATTGGCCGGTACCCTTAACCCTCAAAGGGGTCCAGAGGTTCTTAGGGTTCGCCAATTATTACCGAAAGTTTATACGAGACTTTTCCACCATTGTGGCGCCTATTACTGCTTTCACCAAGAAGGGTGCTAACCCGTCCAAGTGGTCTGAAGAAGCCATGCAAGCTTTTCATCTTTTAAAACAGAGGTTCATCTCTGCACCTGTCCTGAAACAGCCTGACATCGACTCTCCTTTCATCTTAGAGGTGGATGCCTCCTCCGTTGGAGTAGGAGCGGTGTTATCTCAGAGGGCTAAAGATGGTCATTTACATCCTTGCAGTTTCTTCTCACGGAAGTTCTCCCCAGCGGAGCGCAACTATGCCATTGGCGACCAGGAGTTGCTAGCCATCAAGCTCGCTCTAGAGGAGTGGAGATATCTGTTGGAGGGAGCTTCTCATTCAATCACCATCCTTACAGACCACAAGAACCTTCTATATCTAAAAGGCGCACAATGTCTCAACCCTCGTCAGGCCAGATGGGCACTTTTCTTTTCCAGGTTCGACTTTAAACTCCAGTTCTGTCCGGGCTCTCAGAATCGCAAGGCCGATGCCCTTTCCCGCTCATGGGAGCAAGAAAATGAGTCAGAGTCTTCAGACAAGCATCCTATTATAAATCCGTTGGCATTCTCCACGGTAGGGATGGACTCTACGCCCCCATCAGGGAAAAGTTTTGTGAAGCCGACACTAAGGAAGAAGCTCATGCATTGGGCCCATGCTTCCCGTTTTGCCGGACATACAGGTATCCAAAAAACCCTGGAGTTTATCTCTAGGTCCTATTGGTGGCCAACTCTGAAAAAGGACGTTTTGGAGTTTATTGCATCTTGCCCAAAGTGTGCTCAACATAAAGTATCCCGCCAGTCGCCTGCGGGGCAACTGGTTCCACTATCTGTTCCCCGTCGACCATGGACCCATTTGTCGATGGATTTTATTACAGATTTGCCCATGTGCAACAAGTTCAATACCATCTGGGTGGTAGTTGACCGGTTCACCAAGATGGCACACTTCATTCCTCTCACCGGTCTTCCGTCAGCTTCCAAGTTGGCTCAAGTATTCATACAAGAGATCTTCCGACTCCACGGTCTTCCAGAAGAAATTATCTCAGATCGAGGAGTTCAATTCACAGCCAAATTCTGGCGAAATTTATGTCAAGTCCTCCAAGTCAAGTTAAAGTTTTCCACGGCTTACCATCCTCAGACCAATGGTCAAACTGAGAGGGTGAATCAGGACTTGGAGGCCTTCCTCCGCATCTATGTGTCCTCCTCTCAAGATGACTGGGTTCAATTACTTCCCTGGGCCGAGTTCTGTCATAACAACCAGTATCATTCTTCATCTTCTTCAACACCATTCTTCACCAACTTTGGATTCCACCCTAAAGTCCCTGAGTTCCAACCGCTTCCAGCAACTTCTGTTCCCGCAGTGGATATCACCTTGCATCAGTTTGCCAATATCTGGAAGAGCGTACGATCAGCTCTGCTCAAGGCATCGTTCAGGTACAAGAAGTTTGCGGATAAGAAGCGTCGAGCAGTTCCTGCTCTCAAGGTGGGTGATCGGGTATGGTTATCCACGAAGAATTTGAGGTTAAGAGTTCCCAGTATGAAGTTTGCACCTCGCTACATCGGTCCTTTCAAAATTGATCAAGTCATCAATCCTGTTGCTTACAGACTCCAGTTACCTCCCTTCTTAAAAATACCCAGGACATTCCATGTTTCCCTGTTGAAACCGCTAATCTTGAATCGGTTTCATTCCTCACTTCCACCAACTCCGAAAGTCCAAACTCAACGAGGCGTTGAGTATGAAGTGGCCAAGATCCTGGACTCACGTCACCGTTACGGTCAACTTCAGTATCTCATTGACTGGAAGGGCTATGGTCCTGAAGAACGCTCTTGGACCAATGCCTCTGACGTCCATGCTCCTGCCTTGGTCCGAAATTTCCATGCAAAGTTTCCTTTAAAGCCTAAGAAGTGTCCTGGGGCCACTCCTAAAGGGGGGGGGTGCTGTCACGATCCGGGTATCTGGACGCCATTACTTACCCTTCAGATGCCTCCTAAGGCGGGCTCAGCGTTCCAGGACCGGATTCCGCTGTTCCTGAGTTTCCACATACAGAGTGGTCTTTTCATCAGCCGCGGCCTCCGCTGTGCCCGCGTGGTTAAATGTGCATCTATCAGCCTGGCGTCTCCTGTCTCCGGTGGCCGGCGCCGCCATTACTGTTTCCCAGACCACATGGATTACAAACCAAACTTCCCTCCAAGTGTCTGCATGGGCGCAGCCATCTTGGATTCTGCCATCTGATCATTTCCACCAATCTGCTGTCTGTGTTGTTGATTTGCATAATTGCCTAGCCAACCCCTTCCTTGCTGCATGTATAAGTAAGCTGTACCTGAGCAAGGAAGACGTCAGTGCTTTGGTTGTCAAACCTAGTTCCTGTTTGTCTCTCTTCTATGATTGTCTTCCAGGTTCCAGCTCCTGTCTCAAGACTTCCACCATAGAGACCCGCACCAGCATTCCACCTGCGGTGTAGCCTGACTCTCCAATCCATTGTGGATTCATCTGTTTCCAGCTACAACACTACCTGCTTCCAGCCTCAGCTTCCAGCAGAGTACAGCTTCCCTTAAAGGGCCGGTGTCCTTTCTACACTTTACCACTCTCCACCGGAATTATTATTTCTCCGCTCTCAAGTTCTACATTTCAGTTCACATTTCATCGCTCCCAAAGTTCATTTATTATTTAACTGGTTCCAGCCAGTATCCACTCCGTGCTAACAACAGTCTGGTTCCAGCCAGTATCCACAGCAGCTGTTTTACCTTCAGCAACCCAGCTCTTCCTGGAACACCAGCTGGTATAATCCTGGGTTATCTCCATTGCTACAGCCGGGCCTGGTAAGGACTTTCCATCTAGAAGATCATAAGAACTATCTCACACTACCAGTGCCCTGTGGCTCCTGCCATGCTGTAGTACTCAGGAACTGTATTTATTCTTTGCTGACTTTTACGTTTTCTTTTATTGCTGCTGTGATGCGGAGTTGTCATAATAAACATCATTGACTTTTATCTAAGTTGTCGTGGTCACGCCTTCGGGCAGTTATTATTCATGTTACTTACATGTCCAGGGGTCTGATACAACCTCCCAGGTTCCGGTACATCTCAGCCCCTACAACTGAGGCTGCCTCCCGTCAGCTCAGGCCCTCAGTTGTGACAGCATGCTCCTGCGCATAGATATGCACAGGAACAGGGTATTAATATTACATTGTATTTACTGTACTCTTGATATTCAGCGGGAACCCAGTGGAGAACATCTGCAAGTGCACCTGGACCAGGCATCGCCCACCTATTCAAATCGACCTATGACCCCTCCTGTACTGTAAATGACCAGCCCTTTGACCTATGGGTGAAGAGATTAAAGTTTCCATTGTTTCATGATTTGGACTAATGTATAAAAGCCAAGCCTCCTGGCCAGTTAGACACATTCTCTGATGGTCATCTATCCAGATTGACTGAGGACCGGGACTGGGTGGCGCAGGCGAACAAATGTATCTATCCATTGATTGTAGCCTATTCTCTTATGTGATTGTATTTCTTGTTGTATCCCCTTTTGAGTAAATACTTGTTGGTCGTTTGGACCTCAACATTACATATCCAATTGTGTCGCATTCCTTTCCTGTTAGGGGTTATGAAGTGTATTCCGCCGCACGTGTAGCTACTTTGTGCTTACAGTGTGGCGACGTGTACGCATTTGTTAGGGGTTACACACACACACACACGCTTAGCGGTCGCAGCGGCCTGAACAGTTGTACATTTAAAGTATTGCTTTTCTTCCTGAAAGTTAATCAAACTTTACAAGGTATATCCCAAAGACCGATAATAGCAGGTTGCTGGATGCCGTTGATAGGTGGGCTACTCAAATTCAGGAGGGCCTCTCGGGATATGTCCCTGGTCACTACAGTGACTCTCCTAAAACACATTCAGGACACTGCACGTGTCCTGTGTGACTCTCTCAAGGAGTTAGGCAATATTAACGCTAGGACCACTGCTATGGCAGTGTTGGCGTTCAGAGCTTTGTGGTTTGCATTAGTGGATAGTGGACGCAGAGTCCAAGTGCAGTGTAGAGTCTCTTCCTTTTTTGGTGATTGGCTCTTCAGGGTGGAAGGATTTCTAAAGTTACTTCGGGGAAATCCATGTTTTTCCCCTCTGGGGCTCTGCCGGCTAGACGTTCCTATCCGGGGCCATCTACCCAGTCCTTTTGGTCTAACAGATTTAGATCTAGGGCCAGAGGTGCATCCAATGCGGCTACAGGCACCAGAGGTAAGACAAGAAAACCAGCAATCATAGGTTCTCAGGAGAGCACCAGTTCAGCTTTCATTAAGGCCTCAGCATGCCGGTGCCCACCCACCCCGAGGGGATCTCGAGGTGGGAGCTCGGCTGCGTCACTTCAGCCACATCTGGGAAAGCTCCTGCCAGGATACCTGGGTAAAGGACCTCATTTCTCAGGGCTACAGCTGGAGTTGGACGGCGATCCTCCCCAACGATTTTTCAAGAAGACGACAAGTATGTACCTCACATGGAAGACGGTGATGTTATTGGCCCTGGCTTCTGCTAGGCGTGTCTCAGAATTGGGGACTTATCATGTTAAAGTCCCTACTTGGTCTTTTATGAGGACAGTGTCAGGAATCGACTTACTGCAGCTGCACCTGTCCGCCGGTGCAACCTCCGTCTGAGGCTCCCATGTCTCACTGCCACTGGTCACCTTGTCGCTAAATGCCATTCTGGGCCTAAAGGACACTCCTGTTGTTAGCAGGCGTGCACGCACGCCGTATTCCCGCCAAACCACGGCATGGGCGCCGCCATGACAGTCCCAGTCAGCTCTTCCGCATCAGACAATCCAGAGCCTGGCCGCACCTCCCATTCACTCCCAACCAATACCTGCAGACCGGGGGGTATATCGGGAGCAGCAGGGTCCTTGCCTTGGACTTCGTGTCATTCCTCTGACCTGTGTCTCTGGCTCCATTCTCCAGTTCCTCTTTGTACCTGCTCTGCCTTCCAGTCTGGTCCTGCACTGCCGTGGAACCACAAGCACCAGCAACCCGGGTACCTGTGATCAGCTTCACACCTTATCCAGCTACAGTGTGCTCCAGCCCTCTGCAGTAGAGACTCTCCTCCAGGTGCATCTCATTAACCTACACCTGTTCGTCAGCCTGCAATCTGCCAGTGTTATTCCAACCTGCACTGAGGATTTAAACCACTTGTTCCTGTCTCCTGCAAACAGTTAACTGGCTCGCTATTCCCACCATCATCCCTGCTGTGCTCCACGATCCAGGAACCATCGGTTTCCATATCGATACATCGGTCCCCTGATCGATTGTTGCTCACGTCACAGACTTTGCCATAGACTTTCAGCCCACAATTGCATATCTTCTGTTGTCATCAGTATTCCTGCTGCCATATTGTTTGAATCAATTGCTAAATAAACAACACAGCGCACATGCGCAGGAATCTCATCCAGCCTCCTCGTTTTCTCCATCCCATCTCCACTGACTCACTAGTGCCCTCTCCGGGAACACAAACTAGACAGAGCCTGACAGTAAGTCCAAGGCCAATGGACTCGGACGGTGGTCAGAATGTGGGGTCAGGGGCCTTACAAAATCTGGTCTCCCGCCTGTATGGTCAAGCAGCAGATAATCCAATTCCTGCAAGGAATGTCCTCCCGTCTCGATACACTGCAACAGTCACTGCCCAGTGCTGTCGTTCCTTCAGTTCCAGTCACCTTTGCACCTGCAAGTTCAGTGGGTTCTCCTTTACCGGCTGCATCAACGCCTGCATCTGCCCGTGCCCGGCAAATATGATGGCAGTCCCAAGTTATGTCGCGGGTTTCTCATTCAATGGGAAATTCAGTTTGAGTTGCTATCGCACAATTTCCCCACGCCAAGATCCAAGGTTGCTTACATTATATCGCTGCTCTCTGGACCAGCCCTGAGTTTGGTGTCTCCTCTGTGGGAGCGTGCTGACCCTCTTATGAATAACTATACCAAATTTGTGTCAACCTTCAGACGCATCTTTGACGAACCAGGTCGCGCAACGTCAGCCTCTGCAGATCTTATTCAACTTCGTCAGGGTACCCGTAACATGGGTCAATACGTCATCCAGTTCCGGGCGTTAGCCTCAGAGATTCAATGGAATAATCAAACGCTGGTAGCAGCCTTTTGGCATGGACTCTCTGACCGAATTAAAGATGAATTAGCCACTCGTGACATTCCTGAGCAATTATCAGACCTAATTTCTTTGTGTATTAAGTTGGACTCTCGCATTCGCGAACGCAACAGTGAGCGTGCTCGCAGTGAGCTCCGCAAGCCGAGAATGGTACCCTCGACACAATTTCAGCCTCCATCTTCCGATGAGCCTATGCAAATAAATAGGTCCCACTTAACCCCTGAGGAGCGGTCAAGAAGACTTCGAGAGAGACTGTGTCTTTATTGTGCGGCAACAGGTCACCAAATTAGTTCTTGTATGGCGCGTTCGGGAAACGCCAGATCCTGACTTGTAAAGGAGGAGTCAAGTTGGGATCTTCTAGACAAGCTCCTTCAAACCGAGACCTTATCCTTCCTGTGACTTTAGAGACTAGTGCTGGACTCCAGTCTGTATCCACGTTAGTGGACTGTGGAGCTGCTGGAAACTTCATTACTCAAGCTGCAGTTGACAAGTTCCGTCTGCCTATCCGCGGACTCACATACCCAGTCTATATCACTGCAGTGGATGGTAGCCGAATCTCCAAGGGTTCCATCTCCCATCAAACCAAGCCAGTTGTTTTGGGTTCCTGCAATCCGAATTAATCGAGTTCCTCGTCATCCCTAAGGCAACTCAGGAGATCGTTTTGGGTATGCCCTGGCTCCAGCTACATAATCCGCAGATTAACTGGCCCATGTTACAACTGACTTCTTGGGGTTCACATTGTCATCAGTTCTGCCTAGCCCAAGTTCGTCCTGTAAGGTCCTCAGAAGTTAAAATTCAGTCAAGTCTCCCAGTAGCCTACCAAGATTTCACTGACGTCTTCAGTGAAAAGGCCGCCAATGTTCTGCCGCCCCATAGAGAGTGGGATTGTCCCATTGATCTCATCCCCGGCAAGAAGCCACTAGGGGGCTTACTTACCCGTTATCTGTACCTGAAACCGAGGCAATGAGTGAGTATATCATGGAGAATTTACAGAAAGGATCCATCCGCCCCTCGTCTTCGCCCGCCGGAGCGGGTTTTTTTTTAGTTAAAAAGAAAGATGGAGGATTACGTCCGTGCATCGATTATCGGTGACTCAACGATATTACCATCAAAAATAGCTATCCATTACCTCTCATCACTGAATTATTTGATAGAGTCAAGGGAGCCCGCATTTTCACTAAGTTAGATCTCCGCGGTGCCTACAATCTCATCAGAATTCGAAGTGGCGATGAATGGAAGACCGCCTTTAACACTCGGGATGGTCATTACGAGTACCTTGTAATGCCAATCGGGTTGAGCAATGCCCCAGAAGTGTTCCAGCACTTTGTTAATGAAATTATCCGTGATGTCCTGTAGAAATATCTTGTAGTCTATTTGGATGATATCCTTATCTTCTCTCAAGATCTCTCCTCGCATCGTCTGCAAGTTCGTGAGGTCCTCCGACGTCTTCGTGAGAATCGCCTCTACAGCAAGTTGTCTAAATGTACCTTCGAAGTTCCTTCCATACCCTTCCTAGGGTATGTAATTTCCAGATCAGATCTCCAGATAGACCCCACAAAATTAGAAGCTATTGCTAATTGGTCCACTACGAGTACACTCAAGTCCATCCAGCGATTCTTGGGGTTCGCTAATTACTATAGGAAGTTCATCAGAGGATTCTCAACTCTCATTGCTCCTATTACCAACTTAACTCGAAAAGGGGCAGACCATTCCAACTGGTCAGAAGATGCCTTGGCTGCGTTTCAGAGAGTTAAGCAGGCTTTCATGTCCGCTCCAGTTCTGTCACAACTAGATATTAACAAGCCATTCGAGTTGGAGGTAGATGCTTCTACAGTAGGAGTTGGAGCTGTTCTCTCCCATGTAGGAGCCGATGGAAAAATTCATCCCTGTGGGTTCTTTTCTCGCAAGTTTCTTCCTGCGGAAGCTAATTACTCCATCGGTGACCAAGAATTACTGGCGATCAAACTGGCCCTTGAGGAGTGGAGGTATCTCCAGGAGGGGGCAAAGTATCCTTTTAACATCTACACTGATCACAAGAACCTGCTCTATTTAAAGGCAGCCCAGTGTCTCAATCTTCGCCAGGCCCGGTGGGCAATGTTCTTCTCTCGTTTCAAATTCAAGCTTTATTTTCATCCAGGTTCCCAAAATACCAAAGCTGATGCTCTGTCCCGTTCAATGGGATCCGAAGAGGAGATTCCCGATCCAGTTCCTCATTCTGTTTTGAATCCAGTCGTGTTTGCCTCAGCTCAAGTCACTCCTGTTCCGCCTCCTGGCAAGATATTTGTTTCTCCTGAGCTTCGTTCCAAGTTGTTGTCTTGGGCTCATCAGTCTAAGTTCACAGGGCATCCTGGTGTCCTAAAGACTTTCAAGTTCCTGTCTGAAACTTAATGGTGGCCTAAAATGAAGGTCGACATCCAGGATTTTGTGGCATCCTGCCCCAAATGTGCCCAGCATAAGACTCCCCGTCAGTCTCTGGCAGGTCAGTTACAGCCGTTATCAATACCCAGCCGTCCCTGGTCCCACCAGTCCATGGACTTCATCTCCGATCTACCCTCCTCTCAAGGATTCAATACCATCTGGTTAGTTGTCGACAGGTTTACCAAAATGGCCCACTTTGTTCCACTCCAGGGTCTTCCTTCTGCTCCAAAACTTGCTCAAGTCTTCCTACGGGAGATCTTTCGCCTACATGGACTGCCTACTGAAATTATATCTGACCGTGGAGTTCAGTTCGTAGCAAGATTTTGGAGAGCTCTCTGTTCTGCCCTACAAGTTAAACTTAAGTTCTCATCAGCCTACCACCCTCAGACGAATGGACAGACTGAGAGGGTGAATCAAGAATTGGAGACCTTCTTGAGACTTTATATTTCCACTTCCCAAGATGACTGGGTAGACCTGCTTCTGTGGGCAGAATTTGCTCACAACTTTCGCTATCATACTGCCACAGAGACCACCCCGTTCTTTGCTGTATATGGGCAACATCCTCGTGTCCCAGACTTCCAAGATCTACCAAACATCGATGTTCCTGCAGGCACTTCTGTTCTAAACCAGTTTTCATCTACTTGGAGAAAAATTAATGTTTCCCCTAAAAAGGCCTCAAGCCGTTACAAGTTCTTTGCTGACCGCAAAAGACATGCAGTTCCCAGCTTAAAACCTAACGATAAGGTTTGGATCTCCACCCTGAACCTTCGTCTCAGAGTGCCATCAATGAAATTTGCACCACGCTTTATTGGTCCTTTCCCCATTGACAAAGTCATCAGTCCTATAGCGTACAAGCTCAGATTGCCTCCTTATTTGCGAATACCTAATGCCTTTCATGTCTCCCTCCTTAGACCCTTGATCCTGAATCGTTTCCAAAAAGCTCTTCCCGTTGGCCCCAAAGTACGAACTCAGAGGGGCATTGAGTTTGAAATAGAGAAGATTCTGGATTCCCGTTGCCGGTATGGTCGCCTGCAATACCTTATCGATTGGTCTGGTTATGGTCCTGAGGATAGGAGTTGGGTAAATGCTACAGATATCCACGCTCCAAGGTTGGTCCATGTTTTCCACAGAAATCACCCATCCAAACCACGTGGGTGTTCAGTGCCCACGCGTAAAGGAGGGGGTACTGTCACGAATCGACATGCTGCAGCTGCACCTGTCCGCCAGTGCAACGTCCGTCTGAGGCTCCCATGTCTCGCTGCCACTGGTCACCTTGTCGTTAAATGCCATTCTGGGCCTAAAGGACACTTCTGTTGTTAGCAGGCGTGCATGCACGCCGCATTCCCGCCAAACCACGGCATGGGCGCTGCCATGACAGTCCCCGTCAGCTCTTCCGCATCAGCCAATCCAGAGCCTGGCAGCACCTCCCATTCACTCCCAACCAATACCTGCAGACCGGGGGGGTATATCAGGAGCAGCAGGGTGAGTCAGTCCTTGCCTTGGACTTCGTGTCATTCCTCTGACCTGTGTCTCTGGCTCCATTCTCCAGTTCCTCTTTGTACCTGCTCTGCCTTCCAGTCTGGTCCTGCACTGCCGTGGAACCACAAGCACCAGCAACCCGGGTACCTGTGATCAACTTCACACCTTATCCAGCTACAGTGTGCTCCAGCCCTCTGCAGTAGAGACTCTCCTCCAGGTGCATCTCGTTAACCTACACCTGTTCGTCAGCCTGCAAGCTGCCAGTGTTATTCCAACCTGCACTGAGGATTTAAACCACTTGTTCCTGTCTCCTGCAAACAGTTAACTGGCTCGCTATTCCCACCATCACCCCTGCTGTGCTCCACGATCCAGGAACCATCGGTTTCCATATCGATACATCGGTCCCCTGATCGATTGTTGCTCACGTCACAGACTTTGCTATAGACTTTCAGCCCACAATTGCATATCTTCTGTTGTCATCAGTATTCCTGCTGCCATATTGTTTGAATCAATTGCTAAATAAACACAGCGCACATGCGCAGGAATCTCATCCAGCCTCCTTGTTTTCTCCATCCCATCTCCACTGACCCACTAGTGCCCTCTCTGGGAACACAAACTAGACAGAGCCTGACAGACAGAGCAGAGCTCAGGACTAGTCAGCAGTTCCTGCCGAAGGTAGTCTCTGCGTTCCACTTGAATCAACCTATGGTGGTTCCGTCCAGTTCTGCTACTTCTGCTCCTCCGGAGGAATTGGATGCTGTGCGAGCCTTGAAGATATATGTCAAGAGAACGGCTCGGATCAGAAAAACGGATTCCTTGTTCATGCTATATGATGCTCAGAAAAAGGGTTGCCCTGCTTCCAAGCAGTCCATTGCTCCTTGGCTTAGGCTTACTATCCAACAAGCCTATGTGTTGGCAGCCTTACCTGTTCCACAGTCACTGAAGGCCCACTCTACAAGATCGGTGGGGTCTTCCTGGGCGGCTGCCCGTGGAGTCTCGGCCTTGCAACTATGCCGAGCTGCTGCCTGGTCGGGGAATAACACTTTTTTGTGAAGTTCTACAGGTTTGATACCCTGGCCAAAGAGGATAACCAGTTTGGGCAGGCAGTGCTGCAGGCGTCTCTGCACATTCCCTCCCATTCTGGAAGCTTTGGGACGTCCCCATCATACTAATTCCCCAATATCCCTTATGGATGCTAGAGAAAACAGGATTTTAATTACCTACCGGTAAATCCTTTTCTCGTAGTCTATAAGGGATATTGGGCGCCCGCCTCAGTGCGTTGACTTTTCTGCAGGTTGTCTCTTATATGGTTACCTGTTCAGCTGTTGCTGTTTGTTACCAGCCGTTGCTTGTCGTTTTATGTTATTGGTGTGCTGGTGTGTGAATCTCACCACTCATTGTTATGTTCCTTCTCTCAAGTATGTCCTCTCTCCTTCGGGCACTATTTTACCTATAACTGCCTGTGGGAGGGGGCATAGAGGGGAGGAGCCAGCACACCTAGTTGAAGAAATTGTGCACTGGCTTCTTTGGACCCCGTCTATACCCCATCGTACTAATTCCTCAATATCCCTTGTTGACTACGATAAGGATTTACCAGTAGGTAATTAAAATCCTATTTTTTATACCATTGATATGGTCTACCCAGGAGAGGAAATAATGCAATTTTTGAAGGTCCCTATATATTGATTTAAACAGAGGAGGGTAGTTGGCCTTTTAAAGGGTGTTATATGATTTAGTAATGTGGAAGATATTTTTTTTTTTTAAATCAAGTAGTTTTTATTGAGTTTTATGTCACAAACAAACAAAACAAAACATCAACATTGAAATTTAACTATAACTTTAACAGTTGCCATCAATAAACCGTTTTTTCCAATCACATTTTGGTGTGCGTGTTATTTCTTATCATATATAGTTACATATATATATCCATGACGAGGAATATCCATAGTTTTACAATGTCGCTCATGTGCTTAATACTTGTTCGCCCAGCCCTGCGCCACCCCAGCGGCCCCACATCTCCGTAAACCGAGAGGTGGAACCCCGTATTTTATACATATGTCTCTCATGGCGAATTACCTCGTTCACCAACGCCCTCCAGTGCTCCACCCTAGGTGTATCAGCAGAGAACCAGACCCTAGCAATAACCACCTTAGCTAGCGTTGTGAGACACAGGACATATTTGTACAGCAAAACAGAGTGCGTCTCCTCCAAATCTAGCCCAAATAAACATATGCCAGGATCTAATGTAGGAAGGGACGGTGCTGTCATGACTACATCACCCCAAACTCTATGCCAGAAAAGGGAAATCTCAGGGCAGTCCCACAATAAGTGCCAAAATCCGGCATCAGCTGCCTGACACCTGGGGCAATTAGAATCTTCCCTAAGACCAGCCCTCTGCATACCAATCGGAGTGCGATAGGACCTGTGTAGAATGTAGAAAAAAACCTGCTTATACCTTATACATGGAGTAGTGTATTTAAGTGAACTCATAATCTGAAGCCACTGCTCTTGGGACAATTGCCCTAAGTCAGTCTCCCATTTAGTACGGAGATTGTTTAATAGATCGGGGTAGCTATTGTTATTTAGAGCAGCATATATGGTAGACACCTTCCCCCTCCGGCTCATTGAAGCAAGCAGCGTTTTAACAGGTGAGTCAGCAATCGATGGTGGGCCGTGAGGGAATTGGGTCTGTATAGCATGTCTAAGCCGAAAGTATCGGAACATAACTGTGTTAGGCACATCAAATTCGATCTTAAGTTGCTGAAATGACTTCAGCACTCCACCGTGGTATAGCTGACCCAGTGCCACGACTCCCCTAGCAATCCATATGTTATCTAGCGACATCTCATATAGCTCAGGGTATGCACTGTTGAACCACAATGGAGTACAGGTATCATGTCCCTCCCAGTCATACAAAGTGTGCGCATAACGCCAAATAAGCAAGGCTTGACGCAACAAGGGAGGCATGCCAGACGTTGAGAGACCAGAAAGGAGAAGTTGAAGAGGAGAGAGAGAGAAAGCAGGAGAGCACTCCGTCCACTCAGCCAGAAACCCCCTCATCGTATCCCCCAGATAGCCCCCAGTCCATTCACCCAGATGGGCCAACTGAGTGGCCACATAGTATAGTCTGAGATCTGGGAGGCTTGCTCCGCCAGACATCTGAGATCTGCACATCGTTCTTATAGATACCCGCGCCTGCCTGCCACTCCATATAAATGAGGATAATACTCCCTCAATAACAGTAAAGATCTTCTTGGGAAGGTAGACCGGGGAATTCTGTAGAGCATAGAGAAACTTTGGCTGCATCACCATTTTAAATAAATTGACCCTACCCAGGACAGACAGCGGTAATTTTTTCCAGCTATGTGCCTTTTCTTTAAATGTCGCTAGTATGGGGTCAATATTTTGGGCCATATAGCTACTCGCCATAGGAGTAATCCAGATACCTAGATATTTAAATCGCAGTGTCCATTGCAAAGGATACGCCCCCTGTGTGTTTTCGGGAAGAAGGCCAGAGATAGGAAAAATGTGGGATTTGTCCCAGTTAATTAGCAGACCGGAAAAGATACCAAAATTCTCCACTACATGTAATGCTGTACGTAGGGAGTCATCAGAGTCCTGCAGGAAAAGTAGCATGTCATCCGCGTATAGCGCCACCACATCCACATGACCCCCAATCTCAACTCCCCTGACCCCGCCATTACCTCGTAGCAGGGCGGCCAACGGCTCCACGGCCATCGCAAACAGTGCAGGAGACAGGGGGCAGCCCTGTCGAGTGCCCCTCTCCAGTGCAAAAAGCTCAGACGTGAAACCATTGGCCGTCACACGAGCCACGGGCAAGGAATACAATAATTGGATAAAGCCAATAAAACGAGGACCAAAGGCAAATTTCTCCAGCACCCCCCATAGGTACCTCCACTCTACGGAGTCGAACGCTTTGGCCGCATCAAGGGACACCACCACCGCGTCCGATCCCCCCACATAATTTCTCTGGAGATGGCAGAACAATCTACGTAAATTTTGGGCCGTGGACTTACCCGGCATAAAGCCCGTCTGATCTGGATGAATTATCGTTGTAATTACCGAATTCAATCGAGATGCCAAGATTTTTGCTAATATTTTTACATCAGTGTTGAGGAGGGAAATGGGTCGATAGGACTCGGGGAGCAGGGGGTCTTTCCCTGGTTTCAGCAGGACAATTATATTGGCCTCGGCCATAGAACGCGGGAGGGCCCCACCCTTTAAGAGTAGTTCAAACAGTTGTAGGAGATAGGGGGCAAAGAAAGTAATGTATTTTTTATAGACCTCGCCCGGGAGTCCATCCGATCCCGGTGCCTTAGACGCCGGGAGAGACAGGATCGCGGCCTCCACCTCCTCCACCGTGATAGGCGCATCCAGAGCCCCAGAGTCCTCCCGGGACAAGCATGGCAAGGTCAGCTGAGCCAAAAAATCCCCCAGCTGATCATCAGAGTAATCGGCTCGGGATGCATAGAGCGAGGTATAGTAACTACGGAAAGTCTCCGCCACCTTTGATCCAGAGTAACACATTTGGCCAGCAGAGTCTTTCACACACTGAATTACTGTTCTAGGGGAGTCAGATCGGGCCAAAAAGGCCAAATAGCTACCATTCATCTCAGCCCGAAAATACTGCTCATGTCCCGCAAAAAGGAGTCTACGTCTGGATTTCTCAAATAAACAATCCGACCACTCATTCTGCGCGTTCTTCCACAACAATTCATCAGACCGCAAATGGGTATTAAGATATTGAGATTCCAACTGCTGACACAAATATTCCAACCGCATCTCCTCCCTTTTACTGAACGCTTTAACTTCAGAGATCCGCTTTATAAAGGAGCCCCGCAGAAACGCCTTAAAAGCATCATGCTTCATTGTCAGAACATTGTATAATGAATTATCTTCCTGGAACCCTTCCCAGGCGGCCACCAGATCCTCACCCTTCCCCAGCAGAGTCAACCAAAAGGGATTAAGCTTCCACATTTTTGCTCCCTGCTCCCAACCTATATTAACTGTGACCAAAACAGGAGAATGATCCGATATGCCCCTAGGGAGATAATCCACCGCCAGTACGTCCGGGGACAAACCATGGGAGACCAACACCAAATCAATACGAGAAAAAGCGTGATGGGTAGCGGATTGACAGGAGAACTGAGTGGCCGCGGGATTTCGACATCTCCATATATCCACCAGCCCCATCTCCCCCACCAGTCTTGCGAATGAGGTAGGGGACGCCATGGGAGGGGAAGATGCAACCGACTCCCTCCACCTGTCCATACCACCATCCATGACATTGTTAAAATCTCCCAGACATATCACAGGGGTGGCAGGGGACCGGGCCAGAAAACGGGCAGCGTGCCGGAGGACCTCATTGTTATATGGCGGGGGGACATATACTGCTAATATATTAAACAGTCGGCTGTTAATATGGGCTCGTAGGAAGACGTACCTGCCATATTGGTCAGTTTCACATTCATCCATATGAAATTGTACGGACTTTTTAATCATTACAGAAACGCCTCTTGCATTGCTAGAGAAGGTGGAATGATACACGTGACTGACCCATGGTTTTCTAAGCGCCAACACTCTACCTCCATGCAAATGTGTTTCAGAAAGACAAATTATGTCTGCCTGATATTTTTTAACCTGAGTCAGGACTAACGATCTTTTGATTTTTTCATTCAATCCCCGAACGTTCCAGCTGAGCAGACGGAGCCCTTCAGAAACAGTAGACATAGAAATCATACCGGAGAGGGATAACAGGATAGGTTAAAGAGACATATAGCAGAGCCTGGCATCGCAGCATATCAACGCTGAGCCAACAGTACATAGGGACAGGAATAACCAGTCCCCCTACGTTCCTGGAGGCACATGAGCACAAAGCAACATAATGCAGAGAATACACGTCTTTGCAAAATACGCACAGAGCTAAAAAGTGATGGCTTGGAAAAAAATAAACTAACCCCCCCCGCACCCACCCTGTATCACCTAATAACACAGTGTAGCAGAACACACACATAGTCAAAAATTGATGGCATGAAAAAAAACAAACTAACCCCCCCCACACCCACCCTGTATCACCTTGCGAACATAAGGTATACCTGGATCCCATAACTCCCACCAAAGTAACTAATCTAAGGGATAGGGGCCTAACTAAGATCCCAAAGAAATGCCCCTACACTATCTTCGGCATAAACTCTCCTCAGAATACCAGTAGAAGTATTACCCTAACCCTGGAAAAATAAAAAAAGAAGGAAGAAAAAGAAAAGAAAAACATATCTAGCAGCGTACCCCAACATATAAAAACGAGATTGAGATTAATATCAACATTAGGCTGCTCAACATTGCCCCCCTAGTACTTTGCATATATATCCACAGCATGACTAGCGTATCGTGATTTGGAACAGTTAGTCTTAGCCAGCAATAAGAAAGTAACAGATCAACAAATGTATGATATTACATCAACGAGGAGGACGAGGCTGTCGTTCCAACCATGCAGCAGCATCTTGAGGAGTGGAGAAGAAATGAGTGGTGTTATCAGACACCACCCTCAGTTTGGCCGGGAACAGCATAGAGTATTGTATATTGCGGTCACGGAGTTGACGCTTAACCTGCAGAAACTGTGATCTACTCTTTTGCACCTCCAGGGCAAAGTCAGGGAAAACGGATATATTATGTCCATCTAGTTGGATAGGGCCCTGTGTCCGGGCCATGCGGAGTATAGCGTCACGGTCCTTAAAATGTAGGAAACGAGCAATAAATGTTCTAGCCGGAGCCCCGGGTGGTGGCGGTCTAGGCGGGAGCCTGTGCGCTCGTTCCACCGCGAATTGAGAGGTAAATGCTTCTTTGCCAAATAATTTAATAAGCCAATTTTCCAGAAAGGATTCTGGGGAGGTGCCCTCTGCCCTCTCAGGGAGCCCAACAAACCGAACGTTGTTGCGCCGTAGTCTCCCCTCGATATCGGACATTTTACTCTGCATAGATATCACCTGGGTAGATAGGTCGGCCACTTTCAATTGTAAGGGTGATGTAGTGTCTTCCAGATCAGATATCCGATGCTCAGTTTCACTCACTCTTTCCCGGATTTTTTGTAGATCCTGTCTTAAGAGAGAGACGTCCGCCTGGACTTGCCCAATCCTGTCTGTGACCCTTTGCTCAGACGCAAAAATGGCCTGTAGTATTTGCTGGGTAGACTGAACCTGCTCAGTGGGGTCAGGGGCAGCGACCTCAGCCGCAGGCGGGGATGGGTCAGTGTCACCCTGCTTTGCCGAATGAGTTGCCTGTTGCGACCTAGCGAATTTCTCCAGTTTTGCAGCGGCGGCGGCGGCGCTCGCCGCGCTCTGACCTCCTTTCACCATTGCAGCACTGGACGCGAAGTCAGGACTCCAAGGATATTACAGCAAAAAAGTCTCTGAGCAGTATCAGGTCAGCACAGGTGCTGGAGCCGCTCGGATCGGGCAGATATGATAAATAATAATGTAGCAAAGTAGAGCAGGCCTATGAGCACACCGCAAAATAGGTTGTATGCAGAGAATAGGAGACTAGCTGATTCAGCCCAAGAGCAAAACTATGTGGTTATTGCAGGTTTGCAGGGAGCATATAAGGACTGTGCTGTTTCCTTCCTTATTATTGCTCTCTATTCCCCTTCTTCTTCTGTATAATCAGGAACTCCTCAGTGGATGTAGGGGGAGCAATAATTTTGTATTTTATATATATATTCTTTTTCCCTTCCTCCCCCTTCCGTTTTATTGAGGCACCACACTTTTGGTTATTTATTAAGCCCAGGAGGGAGATATAGAGGAAGCTCCAGCCACAGCTCACTTTACTGTATTCCACCACCAGATGGCGCTGAGAGACCAGTTTTACATGTGCAGACTAGAGAAAAGAAAAGAGGATGGCGGCTTCGCGGGCTTTCCTCCCTGCACTCACCCGCCCGCCGAGTCCTCTGGTAGTCACCGCTACTCCCGGCCGTCAGTCAGGGACTCCTCAGTCTCCGATCCCCAGCTGGGGGATCACTGCAGGGCCGCCGTCAGGAGCGCTGTCGCGTGTCCCACGCGTCTTCTCTCCAGCTCCGGCACGCAGAGAGGCAGGGAGCCGGGCCAGCACACTGGAGGGGTCTGACACAAGGAGCCGCTTCACGCTCCCGGCCAGCGCGGATGGCAGCAGGGGCAGCACACCTTCCTATGCCCGCAGGTAGGTCCCAGGAGTCACGGGTTAGGGGAAAAAGGATGTTTTAGCAGGATTATTATGGAGAGCTAGAGTTGCACACTGCTACTCCATTCCGATCCAAGCCACGCCCCAATGTGGAAGATATTTAAGCGAGTCTTTTCTCCATAAAAAAAAAGTTGACGTTTAGCCTCAAGAGTTTTTTCATATCTCCAGGGAGATTAAGAGGTAAAGCCTCAGCCTTGGTGTGATTAATTTTGTATCCCCATAGATTGCCAAAGAGAGAGAGTTTGTGGAATACGTTTGGGAGGGAAATAAGTGGTTTGGTTAGTGTGAGTAGTATGTCATCAGCAAATAAGAATAAAGTATACTGTATTAAGAATGTATAACTGACAATGTCAGGATTTGCTCGTATCCGACTAGCGAGCGGCTCTATTAGAAGCGCAAAAATAAGGGGAGACAAGGGGCATCCCTGTCTGGTCCCGTTTGTAATTAAGAAATGAGTCAGAGAGTAGATCGGCAGCCTGGACCGTAGCAGATAGATTGTAGTATAAAGCTTGTATAGCTTGGAGGAATTTTCCTCGAAATCCAAAGTGATTTAATGTTTGGAACATAAATGGCCAGGCAACCCTGTTGTAGGCTTTCTCTGCGTCCAGAGCAAGCACAAGAGAAGGAAGTTTGTGAACATTGACATAATGAATGATGTTGATTGTGCACCTGGTATTTAGTGCTTGCCTGGATGGGACAAAGCCCACTTGATCGGGGTTGATCAGAGTGGGTAGGAGTAGATTTAGTCTATTGGCTAGTACTTTAGCAAAAAGTTTCAAATCAGTGTTGGGTTTCGGAATAATCGTGATTGTAGCTTTCTTCGTACCTGGGTGAAATGGAGCACCATTGAGAATATGTTTAAACAACTTCGACAAATAGGGGGTTAGGATAGACTGGAAAGTATTGTATAAGGACATCGGAAATCTATCAGGACCCAGTGTCTTGGAAGGTTTTTGTGTTTTAAGGGTTGAGTTGGTTTCCTCTTTAGTTATAGGACTATCGAGAGTGGATGAGGTTGCGGAGTCTATACGCGGTAAATTGCAAGAGGTCAAATAATCATATGTTGTTGTGTCGGTAGAGGACGTTGAATTAATAGGTTCAGGATGATTATAGAGAAGTTCGTAATAGGTCTTATAGATAGTGTTGATAGTGACCGGGTTGTGTTTGGGAATGTTGTTTTCATTTCTTATGACTGGAAAAGTGGTCAAGGCTTTTCGTGCTTTTAATTTATTCGCTAGTAGGGTATCTGCTTTGTTACTTTTTTCGTAAAAGCGTTGACCAAGCCAGCCGAGAGAGATTTTGTTTTTTTTTTTCGGCTAGGAGAGAGTTGAGAGATGCCTTAACGGATGTGAGTTGATGATGCTTCTGGGAAGTTTCCAACTGGTGAACCTCTTTAGTCAAAGAGGACAATTTTAATCTATGTTCCCTGTTTCTATGAGAAGTGTAGTAAATGATGTGTCCTCTGATAACGGCAATACACCAGGGCCCACCCATTGATAGAAACCAATAAAAAAAAAAAATCATGACATGCCCGCCCTGCACCATCTCTCCACATGCTTCCATACAGTAATGGCTATCAGCACAAAGATTGGTGAATAGCGCCATCCATCCACCAATCCGCATGCTAACAGCCATTCACTATCTGGCTGAAGGCTGGGAGGCAGGTAGAGAATGCTGTCTGGCTGCTGTGATTATATGACCATCACCTGCCCCTACTCGAAGGCCCCTAGAATTGTGGGACCCTGGGCAGTTGCCCATTGCGCCTATACATTGAGATGAAACTGCTTATTGCTATTGCAGCTCTGTGCTGTATCTATGGAGAATGCGGAGAAGAAAGCGCATAATCAACAGGTGGCCTCTGGCACAGAGTGGGGCCAGTGCAAAATACCAATACTATACATGGCACTTGCGAAGAGCGGGGATTAAGGACCACTTGGGCCTGGGGTTTAAAAAGTTAAAGGACCTATAGTAAGTAGTGGAGGAGCTGTCACCAGTGCTGTGTGGGTGTGGCCATTGCCATGTGACTGTGTACTCCCCTTACACTATCTTCCCCATTGTCTCCCTAAATATATAAAAATATATAAATATATAAAAAAAGCTTTTAAACAATATGATTTATAGAACAAGAAATACTCAGAGAAGCGCTACCATTAAACAGTATTAATAAAATGTATTATTAAAAATATTTTATATATAGCTGTCACAATTCAGTGAATAAACCAATTATCCTGGAATATGATTCATGTAATATACACCAAAAATTAATAGCTAAAGATGGTAACAAATATAAGATACATTGTAAGAGCTCCCTTGGAAAAACGTAACCACCTGTATTCCAGATAAAGATGCAGCATTTATATTTCACTAATACTTCTTAGATTAAGCTCCATGCATGGGCTAATTTGATCACATAAATTCATTAGATGTTTCTTTGGAAGTCCATCCACATTAAAAGTGATATATACTTGAACTATCCACCATTTGATAAACAGCTTGAGTGCTCACAGTCTCATCCAAATAAAGGGAGGCTTTTACTGGGCAGCTTAAATGAACATGTTTCCATGTATATGCAGTGACTTTTAAGCTGGAACCGCTATTTGTACAGTCTCGTGCAAAAGCTTACCCAGGCCTTTCAATGGTGGAGAGATTAATCGCTGTCTCCTTCCTGATAGTGGGCGCCGGCTGCCCACACCACTGTGCGGCGGCACAGAAGAAAGCTGTCAGTAGCCCTGGATGGATGCTGAACTCACAGGACAGTTTCTGATGAAACAGCCCCTGCTCTCGAGGCTGAGAAACGTGTCAAGCATCCCGCCCGACGTTCTGTCCGGTATCCTGGTCATCACCTACACTTAACACACAAGCAGTGTGTATTAGCGGCTCCCGCTACGGAATCACGAGCGAACGGCTTCTGGCCCTGATCAGCCACGCTCCGACACTGTCCTGTGAGTTCAGCATCCATCCAGGGCTACTGACAGCTTCTCCTGTGCCGCCGCACAGCGGTGTGGGCAGCCGGCGCCCACTATCAGGAAGGAGACAGCGATTAATCTCTCCACCATTGAAAGGCCTGGGTAAGCTTTTGCACGAGACTGTACAAATAGTGGTTCCAGCTTAAAAGTCACTGCATATACATGGAAACATGTTCATTTAAGCTGCCCAGTAAAAGCCTCCCTTTATTTGGATGAGACTGTGAGCACTCAAGCTGTTTATCAAATGGTGGATAGTTCAAGTATATATCAATTTTAATGTGGATGGACTTCCAAAGAAACATCTAATGAATTTATGTGATCAAATTAGCCCATGCATGGAGCTTAATCTAAGAAGTATTAGTGAAATATAAATGCTGCATCTTTATCTGGAATACAGGTGGTTACGTTTTTCCAAGGGAGCTCTTACAATGTATCTTATATTTGTTACCATCTTTAGCTATTAATTTTTGGTGTATATTACATGAATCATATTCCAGGATAATTGGTTTATTCACTGAATTGTGACCATAGGCGTGCGCAGCACGTTTTATTAGGGGGTGCACCATCAGAGGGGTGTGTCTAGCACCGCCTTTTGGGCGTGTCTAATACCATCTATTGATGGTCAACGCAATATAAAATATCCACCCTTGTACCAATCGTAATAATGCAGATGCATTGTCAAATGTTGTGGTGTGCACCAAACAAACTCCCCTGATGGCACTCAC
Source organism: Pseudophryne corroboree (assembly GCF_028390025.1). NCBI lineage: Eukaryota > Metazoa > Chordata > Amphibia > Anura > Myobatrachidae > Pseudophryne > Pseudophryne corroboree. Next base: position 344,188,839 of record NC_086448.1, on the reverse strand, counting down.
TGCAATTACACTACTCCTCCTCAGCCTGGTCTGGCTCCCCCTCTCTTTCCCCTGCAAGCTGCAGTCACTCACTGACACTGACAGTCGCAGACTAGTACTGCTGCTGCTGGAAATCGAGTGACGTGTCAATGCTGCTGCGGACCGGCTGCCAGTATTGAATTTGTCTCCCTAAGAGGAACGTTGGCTGCATGCTGATCCTCATCAGTGGCTGGCTTTGGCATACCATAGAAGGAAAGAGGTGGGCGGGTGTGACGGGTGGGCGTGCGAGCAGCATGACGTCATCACGTCACATAACGCTGTTTTTGTACATGGAGGTGGAGCCGGGAGTTTAAAAGCCGGTGGCAGTGGCACCCTTGATTAAACCAGGCGTCCGGTCAGTAATGCAGTCCTGACAGGGTGCAGCACGGAGGGGACAATAATCAGCCTGCTTGGCGATCGCTGCATCAGGCATATGAGATCGGGGTGCTGGACATTAGGGGGTGCCTGTGCGCACCAGGCACCCCCCCTGCGCACGCCTATGATTGTGACAGCTATATATAAAATATTTTTAATAATACATTTTATCAATACTGTTTAATGGTAGCGCTTCTCTGAGTATTTCTTGTTCTATGAATTTTTTGGGTTGAGGATCAGCACCTCGACTTTGGGAAGCTGCTGCCAGAGAACAGTAACAGTATTCTAGGTGTCTTATAGCCATTTTACTAGCGCCCACCTACCTCCCTTTTTCAATATGATTTATGGCTGACTGTGTGGCCAGCTAGTTGTCTGGTAAGTGTCATGTTACCATGATGATGTTCCTATTTTTATGTGGAGCCCTATCCTCGCCATTCTTAATCTGGACCTGCACTGGTGGGCAAACATTCATAAATAAGGATGTGTTATGATTAGATCTGTTTCTACTGGACATTATGAATGGATTAAAATGCCATTAGTGGGATCTGGCTTGGCAGTGCTCAACTCCTGTTCATTGTACTACCTCGTCACCTTGAGTCCTGTTATGAGAAAGAGCGCTATATAAATAAAATTATTATTATTATTACCTAATTAGGAAAAGAGTGGAGAAGTTGCCCATAGTAGGCATATCATGGTCAGTGACTCAGTTGTTCTGACACAGGCACCCATATTCATACGGAAAGTGCACCTCCAAAGAACTGGTACAATGTTCAAAGGTGCAACCGATGGTACGTTTTAGTATGCAGAGTGATGGATTAGCACCACCGTCGGTGGGCGTCTCAGTAGAAACACCATCGGTCGCAGGCATTAGCATAAAGTTGCAGTCATGGCTGAAACTGCTTCCATCTCGGAATCAGGCCTTGAAGATGTCTATTTTCCCCAAATGACTTCAGATAAATCCCCCAGACTTTGTTATCCCATCTCACTTGCATTTCCAGTAGAAAGAAATAACAATGAGTTATTGCTTTGCTCTTCATTACACCGACATAGAAAGGTCATAGATCATTCCAAGTAATTCAAAGCCTGTCCTAAAAAAAAAAAAAGACTGTGCGGGTTATTCAGAGTTGTTAACAATCCAAAAGCGTTAGCAATTGGAGTAAAAAACAGTGGGGGTAATTCCAAGTTGATCGCAGCAGGAAATTTTTTAGCAGTTGGGCAAAACCATGTGCACTGCAGGGGGGGGACAGATATAACATGTGCAGAGAGAGATAGATTTGGGTGTGGCGAGTTCAATCTGCAATCTAAATTGCAGTGTAAAAATAAAGCAGCCAGTATATACCCTGCACAGAAACAATATAACCCACCCAAATCTAACTCTCTCTGCAAATGTTATATCTGCCCCCCCTGCAGTGCACATGGTTTTGCCCAACTGCAAAAAAAATTCCTGCTGCGATCAACTTGGAATTACCCCCTGTGTGCAGTGCAGGTGGGGCAGATGTAACATGTGCAGAGAGAGTTAGATTAGGGTGGGGTGTGTTCAAACTGAAATCTAAATTGCAGTGTAAAAATAAAGCAGCCATTATTTACCCTGCACAGAAACAATATAACTCACCCGAATATAACTCTCTCTGCACATGTTACATCTGCCCCACCTGCACTGCACACAGGGGGTAATTCCAAGTTGCTGACTTTTTTGGTTTGCTAACAACTCTGAATAACCCCCAGTGTCTGCAACCTTATGATGGTGGCAATTAGAGCTGGTAAAGAAGGATGTGCAATGCTTCCTACTTTAGAGAGCACAACCAATTTACATATTGTATCAGTGAAGTAGGGTTAGTACCTTTTTATTTTAAAATATAAGGACATGGGTTATGTCCAGGGGGGCATGGCCAAACCGTAATAGGGTTACAATTATGTTTTTGTCCGTTTTAATTCTAATAAAGTAAACAGAAAACATGGATTTATGCCATCAGATTTTCTGATATATCACCTCAACAGAAGTCAAACACGTTTCCTTAATACGCACCCTGCTATGTGCTTCACATTAAATGCCAGGGGCCTGATTCTGGAAGGGGGTTTCCAGAGGTTTGATTTTAGAGCAATTGTCACCAGCCCATGAAGGAGGCATAATTACATGTAACAAGCTATAATCTGCCCCAAACAAAGTGCAGTTTATGGAATACAGTACTTCAGCCATATGCAGGCCCGATGATAACGATAAGCCACTTACCAGTTTCTCTCTCTGGTGCATTGACTGAGCAATCAGATCCACAGACACACAAAGCAGTCTTGGTAGGAAAATGTGCTGACTCTGGGCATGTACAACAGCTCTATTCTGCCCTTTATACTGCATGTAGTGCATACTTGCCTACTCTCCCGGAATCGCCGGGAGGCTCCCGAAAATCGGGTGACCCTCTCGGCCCCCCGGAAGAGCAGACAAGTCTCCCGACTTTTCACTTACCACCTGCCCGGCCCGGACACTTGATGACGCGATTCAACAAGAATCGCGTCATCGTAGTCACGCCCCCTGCTGCAAAATGCCAGTTATAGTGGCATTACAGAGCGGGGGGGGGGGGGGCTTAAACGTGGTGTCAATGTAACCAAGCCCTCATACCGCCTCTGACCCGCCTCCACCACACACCATTCTGCCTCCTCCCAGCCCCCTCCTCTCGTCATTGTCCCGGACAGCCCCTCCACTGAGCCAACCTGGCAGCTCTCTCCCGGAGAGGGCTGCCAGAAAGTAGGTAAGTATGATGTAGTGGATGCTGGCCAGGCTGTGGGGAAGAGGGGGGTTTCCTGGCAACTGGACCACCGTCCTTACCTACTGTATGTTCTGAATTGGTAAAAAAAACTATAAAAAAAAGGTGCTTGAAACTGTGCATCTTGTCAAAAACCATGCTGCACTAAAGGTGGACCAGATTAAAAATGTGCGGAAAGATTTGTATTTGAAGGGGCATGTTCCAACTCAAATCTTGAATGCAGTATAAAAATAAAGCTGTCCTGCGTGTGTGCTACATGTAAAATCAGCCAGTATTAACCCTGTGTGCATAAAAAGTATAAATTAAGTATACAGTAAATGTGTTTGCACCTCTTGCATTGAAACATGGTTTGTCCAGGTACACAGTTACTCCCATCTCAAAATAAGGTCCCAAATAATGACACATTTGTGTTCAGAAAGATTAATTATTATTTTTTGCATAATGTGCTTTTTACATGCCATAAGACTCCTTCACATGCCCTTCATATGCCATCAGGAGCCAAAGATGCGCTTTAAATGCAATTAGATATTCTCCATATACCCCTTTTATGCCATCTGCACCATATGCTGTCTGAACACTCTACATGTCAATAACAGCATTACATACCTTGTGTACTAGTGCAGTCCCATATTGTGAATCACTGTGAATCTTTTAGTGTACTTGATTAAGAGGGTTACTCAGATGATCTGTGTATACTGCGTACAGTAACTCGCCCTAAACCAGTGGTTCCTAAACTTTTTTGACTCACGGAGTCCTAGAGTATCTGAAATGTTTTCACAGCACCCCTAGGCCAAAAGTTTCTTATTTAGAAAAAAATATTACATTAAGTAAAAGGAGAATTATGATAGACTTACCTTTGTTAACTCTCTTCGAAGTCCATAGGGTCCACAGGGATAACATTGGGGGTAGAGGTGGTAGGATTAGCTGGGGCACCATACAGTTTTAAACATTTCAGATAACCTAGGATGCTTCAGTCCCTCTCACTATAACCATGCCCACATGCTCAGGCAGGTCAGTTTTGTAAACAAGCCCAAAGCAGGAAGTGGAAGCAGAGAGAAGGTACACATAAGAACACAGTCTCACTGACAGGAGAAGGGAATCAGTGACTAAGGCCGCAAACCCATATAGACCTGGTGCGTCAAGGTGGGTGCCCTGTGGACCCTATGGATCTCAATGAAACAGAGTTAACAGAGGTAAGTCTAGCATAAATCTCTTCTTTGGGATAACATTGGGGTTGAACTAAAGCTATACTTCAAGGGTGGGGATGCTCCTGAGTGGATAGTAGAATCCGGCGTCCAAATGAAGCATCCATCTGGCTAGAGTCTGTCTGTTAGCTGGCCAACCACGTTTGTAAAAAGGAAGAACTTAGGGAGGCTGGAGTCGGAGAACGCCCTGTAGGAAGGTGCAGACATCCGGTAGAGGAGCAATCCTGCGTTGAAACCATATAGACAAAGCAGAGATATGCACTTTGAGAGAAGCCAGGCATATGTATCGAAGAGTCTTCATGTGGAATTTTGGAAACTTGACATATCTGTTTAGAGATTTGAGGTTGAGTATGGGTCTGTGTGACGCATTTGGTTTGGGCACTAGAAACAGGGAGGAAAAATAACCCAGTCCACGTTGAGATAGACAAACTGGTATGATCACTTCTGAGTGCAGGAGTGATTGCACAACCTGTTGCAGAATTTGAGCCTTTTGTGGAACTGAGGGAAGGCCCGTGCGAAAGAACTGTGGGGGTGTGCATCTCTTAAAAGAGACAACGTACCCCCGAGACACCACTTCCTGCACCCAGGCATCTGAGGTGGTTAGAGTCCAGACATGCACAAAGTGAAGAAGACAGCCTCCCACGCTGGGGTCCCCCAGGAGGGGGCCCGCCCCTTCAGGCTGCGGACTTGTCAGGTTCTGCAGGAGGTTGACGTGCAGCCCAGGGTTGCTTGGACTTGGACTTAGTTCTAATGGCGGAAGCTTGTCTGGGGAAAGCTTGACCTTTTGCTTTGCCTTGAGGGCGAAAGGGATGAAAATTAGAACTCCGAGCACTCTGAGTTGGTGTGGATGGAAGAAAAGCAGTCTTAGCAGCTGTCAATGCAGTGACAATTTTGTTTGATTCTTCCCCAAACAACACTTCATCCGTGAAGGGTAGAAATTCAAAAGTTTTCTTGGAATGAAGGTCAGCCTTTCAGGAACAGAGACAGACAATGCGCTGTGCTAGTACCGAGGTGGTAAACGCCTTAGCTGTGAATACTACAGCATCAGATGAGGCCTCACAGATGTAGGCAGCTGCTTGCCATATAAGAGCAAAATATGACAAGCAATCCTCAGAGATATCTGAGGCTAATTCCTCCTCTAGGGCCTGCAACCATGATTCAATGGCTTTTGCAGCCCAGGAGGCAGCCACAGTTGGTCTGGTAACCGCATCGGTGAGAGAGAAAATAGACTCAAGGCAATTTTCAATGCATCTATCAGTGGGTTCGTTCAGTGAGGCAAGTGTGAATCTACCAGAGGGGGAGCCTTCCACTTAGCACAATTCTCTTCCAGAATGGGGTAACGGGAAGCCAAACGTTTAGACCAGAGGGAACTTTTCACCTGGAGTTTTTCAGGGTTCCAGCCTATTATCCATAAGATGATCAAAATTAGGGAATTCAGACTCAATTATCTTTTGTCGCTTAAAAACATCAGTTTTCTTTGCAACAGGCTCAGGCTCATCCTCAGTGAGTTGAAGGATGTGTTTAATAGTATCAAGTAAAGGAACCACGTCCACTAAGTTGGGAGGATCCTCTGCGAGAATGCAAGAATCAGTGACAGACTGTGGGGGCAATTCAGAGTTGATCGCAGCAGCAAATTTGTTAGCAGTTGGGCAAAACCATGGGGGTCATTCCGACCTGATCGCTAGCAGGCTACTTTTAGCACTGCTGCGATCAGGTAGTCACCGCCTACAAGGGAGGGGAGAAACGCTGTGCAGGGCTGCGCTCGCTTGTGCAGAGAGATGCACAAACAAAGGTTTGTGCAGTCTCTGCACAGCTCAGGAATTACTCACCCGCTGCGATCATCCAGGACGGAGCTGACGCCAGGATCCCTCCCTGGAAACAGCTGGGCACGCCTGCGTTTGGACAGACACTCCCTGAAAACGGTCAGTTGACGCCTCCGGCCGTCCTCTTCTTGTCAATCTTCTTGCGGGCGCGATTGCTTTCTTCGTTAGTGCTGCCGCTTCCTGGCATCAGCCGTCGCCAGGGAACGACGTGCCTGTGCATTGTGACCCATGCGCAGGTGCACTACAGACCTGATTGCACCGCTGCGAAAAACTGCTCTGGAAATTGTTTTACAGGGAGACTGGACCCAACGTTCCCGGAGCCCTGGCTTGCTTGCACTGTATGGCTGCCGGCGTCTCTGAGGGAAGGAGGGTGTGGAGCGGCGGGAAGTCTGCGGTGGATTGGGGGAGGGGCTACATGTTGGCGCTCCCTCCCCCATGCAGGCATTTCAATCACTGGTACTGGGGGCCCATACTAAACATGACCTGTGCCCCCATATGACCTAGCGGTCTAGTGGAGTCCCTGGTCGACATCAGTGTCCATAGCCAGTGCCGGCGTCCACCTCCCGGGACACGCAGTGGACCCTCTTGCCTACTACCCGATGGCCTGCCACGCAGTGCAGGGGTTTCCAGCAACAGGGGTGCTAGCCGCCTGTGTGTGGGTCCCACTGCAAGTACCCGTCTGAGGCAGTGGCCAAGCGCGAGTTTTGACGCCGGCGGGGAGTGTTGGATTCTGTGTGATGGAGTCTAACAGACTTCCAACGCAAACAGGCTCAGTGTAAAAAGAGAAAAAATTAAGAAAACAAAAGCTTTGGGGCTGCAAGAGCAGCCCACTGTATAAAGGTGCATCCAGCTTCCTGCTGCACCATACAAAAAACTGACCTGCCTGCCAGTGATCTCCTGCAGCATACCTCAGCCTCGTTCAGGTGTCCAGGTGTCAGTGTGTGTGTTTGTCTACATGTTTGTGTGTATGTCTTCTACGTGTGTGTATATGTTCAGTGTGTCTGTGTATAATTGTGTATGTGTGTGTTTTCCATGTATGTATTATGTGTGTGTGTGTGTGTGTGTGTGTGTGTGTGTATATATATATATATATATATACACAGTGGTCGAAGTGGGCCGGTATACTGCACTATGGCATACCGGCACTTCTCCACAGACCCGGAAGTGTGTGTGTATATATATATATGTATATGTATATGTATATGTATATATATATATATATATATATATATATATATATATATATATATATTAAAATTTTTTTTTTTTTTAATTAGCAGTGTGCAGACAGCAGCATGTAGGAAGGAGACCGGAGGTCCTGGAGGACTCACCCTGGAAGAGGGAGTTGGCTGCGCCCCCCGGGAACGGAGACCTGCGCACCGGCTGAAGAGACGCGAGGGAGCGAGCTGCAGGACCAGGAGAGGACCAACGCCAGGGAGGAGCTGACCACGCCTGCGCCTATCACCAGAGCCGTCCGCGCTGAGTGGAGAAGACGCCGCAGAAGAGGAATCCAGCCAGCCGCAGGATCGGGGAAGGACATCCAACCTTCAGCGGACCGGGTCCCTGCAGCAAGGGAGGAGACTGACCAATGACGGGAGCACCAGCATCGCGGAGGACACCCGCTTACCAGAGCAAGGACCCATAGAAGAACCCGGCTGGCTTAAAAAAGATGGCGTGGAACAGCGGGGAGGATGGCGCAGATCGGGATCCTGCAGCTGGAGAGAAAATCCCCCTTCGGAGCGCAGCAGACCACACTGAAAAGGGTGCATTCCCGGTGCGGTGCTCTGCATCCCGGGTGGCGCCGAAGACGTGAAGTGTCGGAGGTGGCAGAAGCGCCGCAGCTTGGGGTGAGAAATCGCTGTAACACTTCCGCTGCAAAACTCTGGAATTAGTCAATTGAGGGGGTAGGCTCCCCTCACCACAGTGCCCTGCAGGATTAGTTAATTAAGGGGGTAGACTCCCCTCACCACAGTGCCCTGCAGGATTAGTTAATTAAGGGGGTAGACTCCCCTCACCGTAGTGCCCCGCGGGCCTTGTTAATTAAGGGGGTAGGATCCCCTCACTCTATAATGTGTATTTCGGCTCATTCTATGTGCTATAATGTGAATTTCTGCTCATACCGTGTGGTATAATGGGAATTTCAGCTCATACCGTGTGCTAGTATGGGAATTTCGGCTCATACCGTGTGGTATAATGTGAATTTCAGCTCATACCGTGTGCTAGTATGGGAATTTCGGCTCATACCGTGTGGTATAATGTGAATTTCAGCTCATACCGTGTGCTAGTATGGGAATTTCGGCTCATACCGTGTGTTATAATGTGAATTTCAGCTCATACCGTGTGCTAGTAAGTGAATTTTGACTTATACCGTGTGGTATAATGTGAATTTCGGCTCACACCATGTGCTTGTATGTGAATTTCAGCTCATACAGTGTGGTATAATGTGAATTTTGGCTCATACCGTGTGCTAGTATGTGAATTTCGGCTCATACCATGTGGTATAACGTGAATTTCAGCTCATATCGTGTACTAGTATGGGAATTTCGGCTCATACCGTGTGGTATAATGTGAATTTCAGCTCATACTGTGTGCTAGTATGGGAATTTTGGCTCATACCGTGTGGTATAATGTGAATTTCGGCTCATACTGTGTGGTATAATGTGAATTTCAGCTCATACCATGTGCTAGTATGTGAATTTCGGCTCATACCATGTGGTATAATGTGAATTTCAGCTCATACCGTGTGCTAGTATGTGAACTTTGGCTCATACCGTGTGGTATAATGTGAATTTTGGCTCATACCGTGTGGTATAATGTGAATTTCAGCTCATACCCTGTGCTAGTATGTGAATTTCGGCTCATACCGTGTGGTATAATGTGAATTTCTGCTCATACCGTGTGGTATAATGTGAATTTCAGCTCATACCGTGTGCTAGTATAGGAATTTCCGCCCACACCGTGTGGTATAATGTGAATTTCGGCTCATACCGTTTGCTAGTATGTGAATTTCGGCTCATACTGTGTGCTATAATGTTAAAGGGGCACCAGTACTAGATAGTATAAGGGGTCCTACTACTACACTGAAGGACACGTCCCCTTTAGAGTGGCCACACCCCCTTTTCCGGAGCGCGCATAATTGCCTTCACCTTTCCATACCCCCACTTAAAAATTTACACTTCAACCACTGCACCTCCATATATACATACACATCCTGACATCTTTATGCACAGTGGCCATTTTTTTCAGTGCGTGACAGTGGTGTGCTGTAGTTTCCTTTTTAGTTTTTGTTGTTGTTTTTTTTTTTTTTGGGGGGGGGGGGCGCCATTATTGATCTTGCCCTGGGCTCCAAAACCCTAGTTGCGCCTCTGTACCTGGATGAGAGTCCTAGAGTTAATAGCTACAGTTTGTTGTATAAATGTAAACACCTGCATTGCAAGAATAAAACATTAAAATAAAAAACTCTTTATGTCCAAGGCTGAAAGGTAACACTGTACATATAGCACCATACACTTCTTCCATAGAAAATCAGTATCCTGTATTACTGTGTAAAAATAAGGAGATTTATGGTAGACTTACCATGGTTAAATCTCTTTCTGCGAGGTATATTGGTTCCTCAGGGAAACATCGGGGTATAGAGATGGATCTTGATCCAGGCACCAAAAGGCTAAAGCTTTAGACTGTCCCAGGATGCATTGGGGCCTCCTCTATAACCCCGCCTCCAGGCACTATGAGCTCCGTTTCATTAACCAGTCCAATGCAGGAGCAGGTAAAAAGAAGGTACTGTAGATGTTAGTCACATAGAACCACGTTCTCACGACAGGAGAAGGGACTAGCGGCTAATGCCATACAAACAGGGGCGGCAACAGAAATCGTGGGGCCCGGTACAGCGATATCGCTGGGACCCCGCAAACACCCCCCTTTTAAAGCAGATGGTTTGTGTGTGTGTGTGTGTGTGTGTGTGTGTGTGTGTGTGTGTGTGTATATATATATATATATACAAAACAAAAAATCAACCCTAATATCTTGCGCTATACCTCTAGTCTCAAACCAACAAGAAATACCCTCTGTCAGATAAGGTATTAAAAGTAGATTACAAATAGAAATGGATTCTCGTGGGAGCCAATATGCCTTTTGTATGACAATAATTAAAAGTTTTTATTGTACAGAAACAAACGATATTTATCCTAAGCGTTCGTTATTGACACAACCTTCTAAAAATTCATATAAAACAATATTACAATCTTATACATAAATTACAGTTGGATGTGAGGATTTTACAGCCAGGTGATCACAGTCAGAACTCGAAATGGATGTATCTCCAACCAGATGTTTGTGATAAGGACTTTGTTAACCAGACGTTGCAAAACCCAACGTCTGGTTAACAAAGTCCTTATCACAAACATCTGGTTGGAGATACATCCATTTCGAGTTCTGACTGTGATCACCTGGCTGTAAAATCCTCACATCCAACTGTAATTTATGTATAAGATTGTAATATTGTTTTATATGAATTTTTAGAAGGTTGTGTCAATAACGAACGCTTAGGATAAATATCGTTTGTTTCTGTACAATAAAAACTTTTAATTATTGTCATACAAAAGGCATATTGGCTCCCACGAGAATCCATTTCTATATATATATATATATATATTAGTGATGTGCACCTGAAATTTTTCGGGTTTCGGGTTAGGTTCCGTGGCCGTGTTTTGGGTTCGAACGCGTTTTGGCAAAACCTCACCGAATTTTTTTTGTCGGATTCGGGTGTGTTTTTTGATTCGGGTGTTTTTTTCAAAAAACCCTAAAAAACAGCTTAAATCATAGAATTTGGGGGTCATTTTGATCCCATAGTATTATTAACCTCAATAACCATAATTTCCACTCATTTTCAGTCTATTCTGAACACCTCACAATATTATTTTTAGTCCTAAAATTTGCACCAAGGTCGCTGGATGGCTAAGCTAAGCGACACAAGTGGCCGACACTAACACCTGGCCCATCTAGGAGTGGCACTGCAGTGTCAGACAGGATGGCACTTAATAGTCCCCAAACAGCACATGATGCAAAGAAAAAAAGAGGCGCACCAAGGTCGCTGTGTGACTAAGCTAAGCGACACAAGTGGCCGACACAAACACCTGGCCCATCTAGGAGTGGCACTGCAGTGTCAGACAGGATGGCACTTAAAAAAATAGTCCACAAACAGCACATGATGCAAAGAAAAAAAGAGCTGCACCAATGTCGTTGTGTGACTAAGCTAAGCGACCCAAGTGGCCGACACAAACACCTGGCCCATCTAGGAGTGGCACTGCAGTGTCACGCAGGATGGCCCTTCCAAAAAATACTCCCCAAACAGCACATGACGCAAAGAAAAAAAGAGGCGCAATGAGGTAGCTGTGTGACGACTAAGCTAAGCGACCCTAGTGGCCGACACAAACACCTGGCCCATCTAGGAGTGGCACTGCAGTGTCAGACAGGATGGCACTTAAAAAAATAGTCCTCAAACAGCACATGATGCAAAGAAAAAAAGAGCTGCACCAAAGTCGTTGTGTGACTAAGCTAAGCGACACAAGTGGCCGACACAAACACCTGGCCCATCTAGGAGTGGCACTGCAGTGTCACGCAGGATGGCCCTTCAAAAAAATACTCCCCAAACAGCACATGACGCAAAGAAAAAAAGAGGAGCAATGAGGTAGCTGTGTGACGACTAAGCTAAGCGACCCTAGTGGCCGACACAAACACCTGGCCCATCTAGGAGTGGCACTGCAGTGTCACGCAGGATGGCCCTTCCAAGAAATACTCCCCAAACAGCACATGACGCAAAGTAAAAAAGAGGCGCAATGAGGTAGCTGTGTGACGACTAAGCTAAGCGACCCTAGTGGCCGACACAAACACCTGGCCCATCTAGGAGTGGCACTGCAGTGTCACACAGGATGGCCCTTCCAAGAAATACTCCCCAAACAGCACATGACGCAAAGTAAAAAAGAGGCGCAATGAGGTAGCTGTGTGACGACTAAGCTAAGCGACCCTAGTGGCCGACACAAACACCTGGCCCATCTAGGAGTGGCACTGCAGTGTCAGACAGGATGGCACTTAAAAAAATAGTCCCCAAACAGCACATGATGCAAAGAAAAAAAGAGCTGCACCAAAGTCGTTGTGTGACTAAGCTAAGCGACCCAAGTGGCCGACACAAACACCTGGCCCATCTAGGAGTGGCACTGCAGTGTCAGACAGGATGGCACTTAAAAAAATAGTCCCCAAACAGCACATGATGCAAAGAAAAAAAGAGCTGCACCAAAGTCGTTGTGTGACTAAGCTAAGCGACCCAAGTGGCCGACACAAACACCTGGCCCATCTAGGAGTGGCACTGCAGTGTCACGCAGGATGGCCCTTCAAAAAAATACTCCCCAAACAGCACATGACGCAAAGAAAAAAAGAGGCGCAATGAGGTAGCTGTGTGACGACTAAGCTAAGCTACACAAGTGGCCGACACAAACACCTGGCCCATCTAGGAGTGGCACTGCAGTGTCAGACAGGATGGCACTTAAAAAAATAGTCCCCAAACAGCACATGATGCAAAGAAAAAAAGAGCTGCACCAAAGTCGTTGTGTGACTAAGCTAAGCGACCCAAGTGGCCGACACAAACACCTGGCCCATCTAGGAGTGGCACTGCAGTGTCACGCAGGATGGCCCTTCAAAAAAATACTCCCCAAACAGCACTTGACGCAAAGAAAAAAAGAGGCGCAATGAGGTAGCTGTGTGACGACTAAGCTAAGCGACCCTAGTGGCCGAAACAAACACCTGGCCCATCTAGGAGTGGCACTGCAGTGTCACGCAGGATGGCCCTTCCAAGAAATACTCCCCAAACAGCACATGATGCAAAGAAAAAAAGAGGCGCAATGAGGTAGCTGTGTGACGACTAAGCTAAGCGACCCTAGTGGCTGACACAAACACCTGGCCCATCTAGGAGTGGCACTGCAGTGTCAGACAGGATGGCACTTAAAAAAATAGTCCCCAAACAGCACATGATGCAAAGAAAAAAAGAGCTGCACCAAAGTCGTCGTGTGACTAAGCTAAGCGACCCAAGTGGCCGACACAAACACCTGGCCCATCTAGGAGTGGCACTGCAGTGTCAGACAGGATGGCACTTAAAAAAATAGTCCCCAAACAGCACATGATGCAAAGAAAAAAAGAGCTGCACCAAAGTCGTCGTGTGACTAAGCTAAGCGACCCAAGTGGCCGACACAAACACCTGGCCCATCTAGGAGTGGCACTGCAGTGTCAGACAGGATGGCACTTAAAAAAATAGTCCCCAAACAGCACATGACGCAAAGAAAAATGAAAGAAAAAAGAGGTGCAAGATGGAATTGTCCTTGGGCCCTCCCACCCACCCTTATGTTGTAAAAACAGGACATGCACACTTTAACGAACCCATCATTTCAGCGACAGGGTCTGCCACACGACTGTGACTGAAATGACTGGTTGGTTTGGGCCCCCACCAAAAAAGAAGCAATCAATCTCTCCTTGCACAAACTGGCTCTACAGAGGCAAGATGTCCACCTCATCATCATCGTCCGATTCATCACCCCTTTCACTGTGTACATCCCCCTCCTCACAGATTATTAATTCGTCCCCACTGGAATCCACCATCTCAGGTCCCCGTGTACTTTCTGGAGGCAATTGCTGCTGGTGAATGTCTCCATGGAGGAATTGATTATAATTCATTTTAATGAACATCATCTTCTCCACATTTTCTGGAAGTAACCTCGTACGCCGATTGCTGACAAGGTGAGCGGCGGCACTAAACACTCTTTCGGAGTACACACTGGAGGGAGGGCAACTTAGGTAGAATAAAGCCAGTTTGTGCAAGGGCCTCCAAATTGCCTCTTTTTCCTGCCAGTATACGTACGGACTGTCTGACGTGCCTACTTGGATGCGGTCACTCATATAATCCTCCACCATTCTTTCAATGGTGAGAGAATCATATGCAGTGACAGTAGACGACATGTCAGTAATCGTTGGCAGGCCCTTCAGTCCGGACCAGATGTCAGCATCAGCAGTCGCTCCAGACTGCCCTGCATCACCGCCAGCGGGTGGGCTCGGAATTCGTAGCCTTTTCCTCGCACCCCCAGTTGCGGGAGAATGTGAAGGAGGAGATGTTGACGGGTCGCGTTCCGCTTGACTTGACAATTTTCTCACCAGCAGTTCTTTGAACCTCTGCAGACTTGTGTCTGCCGGAAAGAGATATCCAACGTAGGTTTTAAATCTAGGATCGAGCACGGTGGCCAAAATGTAGTGCTCTGATTTCAACAGATTGACCACCCGTGAATCCTGGTTAAGCGAATGAAGGGCTCCATCCACAAGTCCCACATGCCTAGCGGAATCGCTCTGTTTTAGCTCCTCCTTCAATGCCTCCAGATTCTTCTGCAAAAGCCTGATGAGGGGAATGACCTGACTCAGGCTGGCAGTGTCTGAACTGACTTCACGTGTGGCAAGTTCAAAAGGTTGCAGAACCTTGCACAACGTTGAAATCATTCTCCACTGCGCTTGAGACAGGTGCATTCCACCTCCTTTGCCTATATCGTGGCCAGATGTATAGGCTTGAATGGCCTTTTGCTGCTCCTCCATCCTCTGAAGCATATAGAGGGTTGAATTCCACCTCGTTACCACCTCTTGCTTCAGATGATGGCAGGGCAATGTCAGGTGTTTTTGGTGGTGCTCCAGTCTTCTGTACGCCGAAAGTGGCCCGCAATTCTTCTGGCCACCGACAGCATCTCTTGCACGCCCCTGTCGTTTTTTAAATAATTCTGCACCACCAAATTCAAGGTATGTGCAAAACATGGGACGTGCTGGAATTTGCCCAGATGTAATGCACGCACAATATTGCTGGCGTTGTCCGATGCCACAAATCCCCAGGAGAGTCCAATTGGGGTAAGCCATTCTGCGATGATCTTCCTCAGTTGCCGTAAGAGGTTTTCAGCTGTGTGCGTATTCTGGAAAGCGGTGATACAAAGCGTAGCCTGCCTAGGAACGAGTTGGCGTTTGCGAGATGCTGCTACTGGTGCCGCCGCTGCTGTTCTTGCAGCGGGAGGCAATAAATCTAACCAGTGGGCTGTCACAGTCATGTAGTCCTGTGTCTGCCCTGCTCCACTTGTCCACATGTCCGTGGTTAAGTGGACATTGGGTACAACTGCATTTTTTAGGACACTGGTGAGTCTTTTTCTGACGTCCGTGTACATTCTCGGTATCGCCTGCCTAGAGAAGTGGAACCTAGATGGTATTTGGTAACGGGGGCACACTACCTCAAGCAATTGTCTAGTTCCCTGTGAACTAACGGCGGATACTGGACGCACGTCTAATACCAACATAGTTGTCAAGGCCTCAGTTATCCACTTTGCAGCAGGATGACTGCTGTGATATTTCATCTTCCTCGCAAAGGACTGTTGGACAGTCAATTGCTTACTGGAAGTAGTACAAGTGGTCTTCCGACTTCCCCTCTGGGATGACGATCGACTCCCAGCAGCAACAACAGCAGCGCCAGCAGCAGTAGGCGTTACACTCAAGGATGCATCGGAGGAATCCCAGGCAGGAGAGGACTCGTCAGACTTGCCAGTGACATGGCCTGCAGGACTATTGGCTTTCCTGGGTAAGGAGGAAATTGACACTGAGGGAGTTGGTGGTGTGGTTTGCGCGAGCTTGGTTACAAGAGGAAGGGATTTACTGGTCAGTGGACTGCTTCCGCTGTCGCCCAAAGTTTTTGAACTTGTCACTGACTTATTATGAATGCGCTGCAGGTGACATATAAGGGAGGATGTTCCGAGGTGGTTAACGTCCTTACCCCTACTTATTACAGCTTGACAAAGGCAACACACGGCTTGACACCAGTTGTCCGCATTTCTGTTGAAATAATTCCACACTGAAGAGCTGATTTTTTTTTTATTTTGACCAGGCATGTCAATGGCCATATTCCTCCCATGGACAACAGGTGTCTCCCCGGGTGCCTGACTTAAACAAACCACCTCACCATCAGAATCCTCCTTGTCAATTTCCTCCCCAGCGCCAGCAACACCCATATCCTCATCCTGGTGTACTTCAACAGTCTAAATATTAGTACTGATGTCAGGCGCTATCAACAGTTATAAATAGTTTATAAATGAATGGATAATTCTCTTACAACTCATATAATTTAAATAGCCGCAAACAAGGTGAAATGGCCTGTGGAAATGGCCAACACAATCACACCTGATTGAAACCAGGTGTAGAGAAAATAGTTCTAGTTAACCTCTTGCGCTATTGAATTAAAGGTAACATGACTTGAAGACACTTAATTAATGATTGAAATAGATTTAATATCCATAAAATAAATTACAAACATAAAAATAAATAGTTAAGTATGCGCATACACATAAAAAGATAAATACTAAACTTTACTAATGAGCATAAGAGGTGGATCATATAATTAATTGTGACCATGTATAACTAATCAGTATTCATACGTTGACAGTGTCCTTTAGTTGGTATTTTCAATATGGAACAGTCCCATTAGTTGTGCTCATAAAAATGAGTTTAGATGAGTTTAGATGTGTCACTTGGTACACATCTAAACTCATTTTTATGAGCACAACTAATGGGACTGTTCCATATTGAAAATACCAACTAAAGGACACTGTCAACGTATGAATACTGATTAGTTATACATGGTCACAATTAATTATATGATCCACCTCTTATGCTCATTAGTAAAGTTTAGTATTTATCTTTTTATGTGTATGCGCATACTTAACTATTTATTTTTATGTTTGTAATTTATTTTATGGATATTAAATCTATTTCAATCATTAATTAAGTGTCTTCAAGTCATGTTACCTTTAATTCAATAGCGCAAGAGGTTAACTAGAACTATGTACTTCAACAGTGGCATCTTCAATTTGACTATCAGGAACTGGACTGCGGGTGCTCCTTCCAGCACTTGCAGGGGGCGTGCAAATGGTGGAAGGCGCAAGCTCTTCCCGTCCAGTGTTGGGAAGGTCAGGCATCGCAACCGACACAATTGGACTCTCCTTTGGGATTTCGAAGAACGCACAGTTCTTTGCTGTGCTTTTGCCGCAAGTCTTTTCTTTTTTCTAGCGAGAGGATGAGTGCTTCCATCCTCATGTGAAGCTGAACCACTAGCCATGAACATAGGCCAGGGCCTCAGCCGTTCCTTGCCACTCCGTGTCGTAAATGGCATATTGGCAAGTTTACGCTTCTCCTCAGACGCTTTTAATTTTGATTTTTGGGTCATTTTTTTACTGATCTTTTGTGTTTTGGATTTTACATGCTCTGTACTATGACATTGGGCTTCGGCCTTGGCAGACGACGTTGATGGCATTTCATCGTCTCGGCCATGACTAGTGGCAGCAGCTTCAGCACGAGGTGGAAGTGGATCTTGATCTTTCCCTATTTTTTTAACCTTCACATTTTTGTTCTCCATATTTTAATGCGCACAACTAAAAGCCACCACAGGTATACAATGTAGATGGATGGATAGTATAGTATTATATTACTTATGGAGGACGAGTGCACTGACGACACAGAGGTAGGTACAGCCGTGGCCTACCGTACTGCTTATATATATAATATACTATATATAATATACTGTATATAACGGACCTGGTGGACACTGTCAGCAGACTGCTAAACTAGTATGAAGAAAAAAAAACCCACCACAGTTAGGTATACAATACAATGTAGATGGATGGATAGTAAGTATAGTATTATATTACTTATGGACGACGAGTGCACTGATGACACAGAGGTAGGTACAGCCGTGGCCTACCGTACTGCTTATATATATAATATACTGTATATAACGGACCTGGTGGACACTGTCAGCAGACTGCTAAACTAGTATGAAGAAAAAAAAACCCACCACAGGTAGGTATACAATGTAGATGGATGGATAGTATAGTATTATATTACTTATGGAGGACGAGTGCACTGACGACACAGAGGTAGGTACAGCCGTGGCCTACCGTACTGCTTATATATATAATATACTGTATATAATGGACCTGGTGGACACTGTCAGCAGACTGCTAAACTAGTATGAAGAAAAAAAAAAACACCACAGGAGTGTTTTTCAGGCAGACAAACGTATACTGGACTGGTGGTCACTGTCAGCAAAACTGTGCACTGTACTCCTGCTATAACTGCTCCCCAGTCCTCACAATTAGGCAGTGTGAGCAGTGCACTCAGCACAGATATATCATGCAGCAGTGCAGCACATTGAGCACAGATATGGTGGAGCGTTTTTTTCAGGCAGAGAAACAAAGGATTAAACTAACTCACTGGTGGTAAACCCTGCACTGTACTCCCTAACAGCTGCTCCCCGTCCCCAATCCTCCCCACATAACTAAGTCACTCAGTTTACTCTGTTCTTTTCTAATATAACGGAGAGGACGCCAGCCACGTCCTCTCCCTATCAATCTCAATGCACGTGTGAAAATGGCGGCGACGCGCAGCTCCATATATAGAATCCGAATCTCGCGAGAATCCGACAGCGGGATGATGACGTTCGGGTGCGCTCGGGTTAACCGAGCAAGGCGGGAGGATCCGAGTCGCTCGGACCCGTGTAAAAAAAAAGGTGAAGTTCGGGCGGGTCGGATCCCGAGGATCCGAACCCGCTCATCACTAATATATATATATATATATATAGATATATACACACACACACACACACACACACACACACACACACACACACACACACACACAGTGGTTGAAGTGGAAATTTTGAAGTGGGGGTATGCAAAAGTGAAGGATGTAATTATGCGCGCAGGCTCCTGAAAAGGGGGCGTGGTTACCCAAAAGGGGGCGCAGTCACCCAAAAGGGGGCATGTCCCGTGTAGTAGAACCCCTTATACTATCTAGTACTGGTGCCCCTTTCATTTTATAGCACACGGTACGAGCCGAAATTGACATAGCACACGGTACGAGCCGAAATTCACATAATAGCACACTGAATGAGCCGAAATTCACATTATAGCACACTGAATGAGCCGAAATTCACATTATAGCACACTGAATGAGCTGAAATTCACATTGAAGCACACTGAATGAGCCGAAATTCACATTGAAGCACACTGAATGAGCCGAAATTCACATTATAGCACACTGAATGAGCCGAAATTCACATTAAAGCACACTGAATGGGTGGTCTTCAGTATGCCGGCTGTCGGGATCCCGGCGCACAGTATACCGGCGCCGGAATCCCGACAGCCGGCATACCGACACTTATTCCCCCTCGTGGGGGTCGACGACCCCCCTGGAGAAAGAAAACCGTGCCCGCAGCGTGGCGAGCATAGCGAGCCCGCAAGGGGCTCATTTGCGCTCGCCACACTGTCGGTATGCCGGCGGTCGGGCTCCCGGCGCCGGTATGCTGGTCGCCGGGAGCCCGACCGCAGGCATACCATACTACACCCCACTGAATGAGCCGAAATTCACATTGAAGCACACTGAATGAGCCGAAATTCACATTGTAGCACACTGAATGAGCCGAAATTCACCTTGTAGAACACTGAATGAGCCGAAATTCACATTGTAGCATACTGAATGAGCTGAAATTCACCTTGTAGCACACTGAATGAGCCGAAATTCACCTGGTAGCACACTGAATGAGCCGAAATTCACATTGTAGCACACTGAATGAGCCGAAATTCATATTGTAGAACACTGAATGAGCCGAAATTCACCTTGTAGAACACTGAATTAGCCGAAATTCACATTGTAACACACTGAATGAGCCGAAACTCACATTGTAGCACAATGAATGAGCTGAAATTGTGACAGCAGGGACAGCCAGAGTGACAACAGGGAGAGAGACAGTGATGACAGGGAGAGACAGTGATGACAGGGAGAGAGAGTGACGACAGGGAGAGAGAGTGATGACAGTGACGACAGGGAGAGGGAGAGAGAGTGACGACAGGGAGAGGGAGAGACAGTGACGACAGGGAGAGTGACGACAGGGAGAGAGAGTGACGACAGGGAGAGAGGTGACAGCAGGGGAACATTACCTCATTTGTTGCTGGCAGCGGTGAGCGGTGGGCTGCTGGTGGCGGGCGGATGGTGAGCGGCGGCGGCGGGGCGGCTGGCGAGTGGCGTGCGGCGGGTGGCTGTGAGCTACTACAGTGCCCTACACGGCCGCCACACAGGGACAGGGAGCACCATGTGCAGCAGGATGGCCACTTCCCTCGCCTCCTGCTGCACTTTCATGTGCTCATTTCCGGGTCAGTGGAAGAAGTGGCGGTATACCATACCGCCCCACTTCGCCCACTGTGTATATATATATATATATATATATATATATATACACACACATATGTGGACAGGATGGCGGCACTCAGAGTCTCCACGCATGTAGATGCGAATAGCTTTTATTTAAGGCATCAACGTTTCAGGTAGGCACCCGTCGTCAGGATAGCATAGTAACAAATAAAGCATCTTACCACATTTATATACCTAGGCATACCTCCGTTTGATTACCAGGCCGGGTCCAGCTGGGCGCCGCGCTGTCTGATTCCGGCTGCCGTGCGGGCGTGCGGCGAGGATGCAGCTCCGTCCCGCTCAGTGACGTCATCCACATGCGTCCACCCAGTCTGCCTGGCCAGGTGTCATCAGGATATCACCATGGTAACTATACAAAAACAAATACAGAAACAGAAAAAGAAAAGAAGCACCATAACAGGTTAAAAACAATAATTAAAAATGTTACTGTCTGTAACATATAACAATGGTGAGCAACATCTTTATATTAATGAGGAAACTAAATATATACGCTACCACTTATTGTTAAGGCACTAACAAGTGCTCATTTGTTAAATTATATAACTTGCTTTTTGCACAGGGACTAGTTTGGCCCTATGACATACCTGTGGTAACGAAAATCATACTCTAATGTATAAATGACTGCTGTGTTACATGAAACATTTGAGACCCAATGTGTCATTAAGTCCCCTAGGGGCTATAGTGTCTAGCTGGAAAATCCATCTGCTCTCCAATTGGAAAAGCACCTTTCCTCGGTTACCTCCCCTAATAGTAGCTGGTACATGATCGATCAATTTTGATCGTAGGCTGGCTATACTATGTTTGGCCTGGGCAAAATGCCGCGCTACTGGTTGGTCACTATCACCTGACTCTAGAGCTGCCCTAATGGCGAATCTATGTCCAGCCATTCTTTCCCTAAATTGTCGTCCGGTTTTACCTATATAACTTAATCCGCACGGACAAGTTAAAATATATACGACAAATTAAGTAGTTCAAGTCAGCGCATGTCCAATTGTGTATTTTTTCCCGGGGTGGGTAAACGTGCTACCCGGTATGAGGGACCTACAAGTGGTGCATCCCAGACAGCGGTAGCACCCTGCCCTCTGTGTCAAAAAATGTTGTTGTGATTGTTTCTTTAAATTAGTGACGTCTCTCTTAACCAAATGGTCACCTAAATTACGGCCTCTAGTATAGCAAGGAAGAAGCCGTGAATCTTGACGACGGGTGTTATCCTGATGACGGGTGCCTACCCGAAACGTTGATGCCTTAAATAAAAGCTATTCACTATCTACATGAGTGGAGACTCTGAGTGCCGCCATCCTGTCCACATACGCATTGGGAGTAAATTCCCATGGAGGGCACCGGAGCAAGTACAGCTTTTTAAATACTAGTGCCGGATGATCCAGTTCATTTATATTGGGAAGGCTGAGCCTGCAGCTCTGCTTCTCTATCATGGCACAGTGAATCTTCAGCCGACAGCATATCATGAACAACTTTATATTGGAGGTTTATACAGGAACAGTATCTCACTGAGTATTGTTTAAATCCAATATGACTGCAAGAAACATGGATACCCCAGATATGGCCCAGCAATTGATGGAAATGGACACACAAGATCAGTTCAGTTATACTGATTCTGAAGCTGAGGCCATTCTTTGCACAGAGAAATTTGTTGATGATACAAGTAATCTGACCCAGGAAGAACTATTTAAAGAGTGGTTTAATTTGAAAAAATGAGAACTTGATTTTAAATACCACGCCATTACCTTATCAGATTATTATAGGGAAAAATTAATTCCACGAGGATTTAGAATTCGGAATATGCCTACGATTGGACGCTATTCAGTTCCCTTTTGCCGTAAGTGGATTTCGATCCTAAATAAATGTTCTATGGACCTTATATTAGCAGTCATAGAAGAATCCACACGGGAATTGAATACAACAAAGGAAAAACGGACCACGTTTGAGCTCCAACATAAGGCCGAATTCATAAAGAACACCAGTGAGGATTGGCTCAGTAAATTAACAACACAGGTGGAACAACATAAAAATGAATTAATAAAATTCAAAAGGGAAAAATACAAAAAAGTACAATTGGACTATCAGCGACATCAAGTTTACTCTTGGCTGAATGCCATTGGCAATAAGCCACGTAACAATACCCTACCCAGATTTCGACGCCAACACTTTGACCGATCACAACGGGAAGACACTAGCACGTCGGCCAGTGAATCTGAGCCTCAACCATCCACTTCCACG
Source organism: Pseudophryne corroboree (assembly GCF_028390025.1). Taxonomy (NCBI): domain Eukaryota; kingdom Metazoa; phylum Chordata; class Amphibia; order Anura; family Myobatrachidae; genus Pseudophryne; species Pseudophryne corroboree. The sequence continues at coordinate 344,166,102 of NC_086448.1, read as the reverse complement.
GGTCATCATCACCCTTTAGGGGTTACCACCCAGGCAGCCACCACAGGCCCGGGGAAAGAAAGACGCGGAGGGGGAGACAAAATGCGAGGCAGAACAAGGGGCAGACCGCCGCGCAGAAAATAGACAAGGTGTTCAACCTATATCAGATTCTTATCAGATCAAGAATATGAAGTCTTATCTAAAGGTCTTTCTTACATTCCCACTAAGTTTGACAGCTTTCAGTGGAAAGTGGACACTTACAAGCTTAATCGGACTCTGAGGCTCAAGGAACACTTTAATGAAGCACAATTAAGGTCACAGGATTCCCCAGATGTAAAAATACCTAAGAATCTAAGAAAGCTCCAACCCAAGTCCCAATTTGACCCTATTAGTGCTAACCCATCAATAAGGACATTTACTAGATTGATGGATCAGATGGGTACAGTATCTAATTATGAAAAGCCATTCAGAAACAACATGTCTAGAGTAGAACTTGAAACAGTCAGTAGGCTAAGTAAATGTAATGACATAGTCATACGTAAGGCCGATAAGGGAGGAGCAGTTGTAGTGCAATCCCTTGAGGACTATGATGCAGAATGCCTACGACAGCTATCTGATATTGACACATATGAATTATTGCCGAGGGATCCAACTATGAGCTATAAACAAGAATTAGATTCAGTCCTATCAGCAGCAGTTTCACATCTATACATTACATCAGAAGTAGCAAAGGCACTTACAGTAGAATTCCCAGTGGTACCAATATATTACCCTGTGCCAAAAATACACAAGGGGTTGGAGAGGCCCCCAGGCAGACCTATCATATCTGCCTGGGGATCTCTCTACCAACCCATATCTGTGTATTTGGATTCCCTATTAAATCCATGTGTCCAGAACTCCAGTACCTACCTTAAGGACACGACAGATTTATTGTTAAAACTTAAGAACTTGGGGCCCCTTCCTTCGGGAACATTACTATGTAGCGCAGACGTCAACAGTCTGTACACATGTATCCCTCATCATGATGGATTAAGGGCAGTGGAATTGTTGATTACTGATAACCCACATTATAAAGGCCCCCCAGTACATTTATTTCTACAACTACTTAATCTAGTTTTAACTAGAAACTATTTCATGTATGACGCACGTTTTTATGTGCAATTGGCGGGGTGTGCGATGGGGTCGAATGTGGCCCCATCGTACGCCAACGCCTTTATGATAATGGTCGAAAAACAACTGCTATTGTCTAAACCTGAAGTCATGACATATCTGCCACTGTATGTGAGATATATAGATGACCTCCTATTGATTTGGTTGGGTGAGGAATCATCCTTGATCACCCTATTAACTACACACAATAGGACGGGTCATGCAGTCCAATTCACGTATAGCATTTCACCAGAGGTCATTCATTTCCTAGATGTGAAAATTTCACTTCAATCAGGGATAATTAGAACCGCAATATACGTGAAGGACACTGACAGGAATACCATCTTAAAACAGGATAGTTTTCACCCACAAGCATTACGAAATGGGTTACCCTACTCGCAGATGTTGCGAGTGAGGAGAATTACCAGTGATCCTTTAGAAACTACACATGCTATGACGAATATGGTGAATAAGTTTGTGGAGAGAGGGTACACCCGTAAACAATTGGAAAAAACTAGGGATAAAGTGTTAGCTATCCCTAGAGATGATGTGCTTAAAACCATCAGAGAAAAACCATCAGAAACATCTATTTTGCCTTGGGTAAATACTTAGATACAATACCAGAAGTCAACTCACAAATAAGGTAGCAAAAACATTCTGGCCAATAATCAACACGGATAAGAACTTACCCTCACTCAAAGATTCACGGCTTCTTCCTTGCTATACTAGAGGCCGTAATTTAGGTGACCGTTTGGTTAAGAGAGACGTCACTAATTTAAAGAAACAATCACAACAACATTTTTTGACACAGAGGGCAGGGTGCTACCGCTGTCTGGGATGCACCACTTGTAGGTCCCTCATACCGGGTGGCACGTTTACCCACCCCGGAAAAAAATACACAATTGGACATGCGCTGACTTGTACTACTAAATTTGTCGTATATATTTTAACTTGTCCGTGCGGATTAAGTTATATAGGTAAAACCGAACGACAATTTAGGGAAAGAATGGCTGGACATAGATCCGCCATTAGGGCAGCTCTAGAGTCAGGTGATAGTGACCAACCAGTAGCGCGGCATTTTGCCAAGGCCAAACATAGTATAGCCAGCCTACGATCAAAATTGATCGATCATGTACCAGCTACTATTAGGGGAGGTAACCGAGGAAAGGTGCTTCTCCAATTGGAGAGCAGATGGATTTTCCAGCTAGACACTATAGCCCCTAGGGGACTTAATGACACATTGGGTCTCAAATGTTTCATGTAACACAGCAGTCATTTATACATTAGAGTATGATTTTCGTTACCACAGGTATGTCATAGGGCCAAACTAGTCCCTGTGCAAAAAGCAAGTTATATAATTTAACAAATGAGCACTTGTTAGTGCCTTAACAATAAGTGGTAGCGTATATATTTAGTTTCCTCATTAATATAACGATATTGCTCACCATTGTTATATGTTACAGACAGTAACGTTTTTAATTATTGTTTTTAACCTGTTATGGTGCTTCTTTTCTTTTTCTGTTTCTGTATTTGTTTTTGTATAGTTACCATGGTGATATCCTGATGACGCCTGGCCGGGCAGACTGGGTGGACGCATGTGGATGACGTCACTGAGCGGGACGGAGCTGCATCCTCACCGCACGGCAGCCGGAATCCGACAGAGCGGCGCCCAGCTGGACCCAGCCTGGTAATCAAACGGAGGTATGCCTAGGTATATAAATGTGGTAAGATGCTTTATTTGTTACTATGCTATCCTGACGACGGGTGCCTACCCGAAACGTTGATGCCTTAAATAAAAGCTATTCTCTATCTACATGAGTGGAGACTCTGAGTGCCGCCATCCTGTCCACATATGCATTGGGAATAAATTCCCATGGAGGGCACCGAAGCAAGTACAGCTTTTTAAATACTAGTGCCGGATGATCCAGTTCATTTATATATATATATATATATATATATATATATATATATATACATACACACACATACACTAGTTGGAGTACCTGTTGTTGCCCAGGATTTTAAGAATGTCTGTTTACAAAAATAAATGTAAATATTAAACACACAGTATAAATAACATTGTAGATAGCTTAATACCCGTGCTTTGCTACAGGATGAAGATGGTAAATTAGAATGATAGTTGTTCATTAATTTACGTTGGTCGGAGATCTAGTATATAGGCATATCTTGCTTCCCTGACTCACTTTGTGTAGTGGCTGGACCCCTTTTTGGTCCCCCATTCCAGAGTTATGCTGGCTGCTGAAATACTCAGTGCCATTGCCTCACCCCTAGGGGTGCTAGGGGTGTCTAACCCCCACAGAGTTTGTTCCCAGATTGTAAATCAGATGTGTACCAAGTTTGGTGTAAATTGCTCCAGTCCTTCCACAGTTATGCGATCTGCTGAAATACCCAGCGCTGCTGCGTCACCGCTAGGGGTGTCTTCCCCCCCACAGTGTTTGTTCCCAGATAGTAATGCATATGTGTACCGATTTTTTAGTACATTGCTCCAGCAATTCCGGAGTTATGCTGTCTCCTGATATACTCTGTGCTGCTGTCATTCCCCCCCCCCCCCCCATCCCCAGGGGTGCTAAGGAATTCAAAAATTTTTAGTTGTCTCCGCCGTGTTTTAATATGCTTGTATGTCAAATTTCACGATCTTCGCTTGTAAACTGTAGATTTGTATAGAAATACAGACAGAAGAACAAATTTTCACTTTTATATAGTATATATACATATTTATATGTAAAGGGACTATATATATATATATATATATATATATAAATATGGGACGGCACTCAGAGGTCTTTTCAAAGTTGCAAAAGTTGAATTAAAACATGCAGGAAAAAGTTACATACTTCTGTCATTGTACAAAAAGCCACTAAGGCACTTTGGCCAATTGTCAGTACTGACACGGATTTAAAAGCATTTAAAAATAAAACACCAATGGCCAGTTATAAACGTGGAAGAAACATAAAAAAAAATTGTGATGCGAACAGACATCACTAACTTTAAGGAGGGACCTGAAAGAACTGTCACACAACAACGCAAAGGGTGCTACAGATGTATCCACTGTGCTACGTGCAGCCATATGGATGTGGGTAAAGCGTTTCGACATCCACATAGTGGAAAATACATCACGATCAAACATCCAGTCACATGCACCACACCATATGTTATTTACATCATGCGTTGCCCATGCGGACAATATTATGTGGGTAAGACAATACGCCCATTTAAAGGGAGAGCAACGCAGCACCGATCAGCCATCAGAGCGGCTATAATCAGCGGCACCAGTGATCAACCCAGAGCAAAGCACTTTGCGGAATGTGGGCATTCACTGGCCAGTTTGAAATACATGATCATTGATCATCTACCGCTGAATAGGCGAGGAGGAGATAGAAATAAACAACTTTTAATATTGGAAGCAAAATGGATTTCCAGATTGGACACTGTTGCACCACGTGGCCTTAATGAAAAAATATGTTGGAATAGCCTTATGTAGTGGTATTTTAGTAAGATGATTTCTGTATGAACATCTAGCATCACGGGACACTTGTGAAGTAAATATAGTATAGAGGGGGTTAGAACAGAGTGAGTCTTGTTGATAGTATTAATAACTATTACTCAATTACTGTTAAGTATTGTAGTAATATTGCATTAACATAGTGTTTAAGTAGCATGGAAGCTTGTCTCCAGTGAAAATATGTAAATTTTAATACTTTGTTTTTAACAGACACAAGCTGGTGACGATCGCGTTGGCACACACGGATATACACAGTACTGGGAGTGTGAGTAGGATGGCCTTAGTGACGCACCAGCGTCCATGGTAACCGGGACCCGCACCAGTGAACAGTGTGGCTACGGGAAGCGCTATATGAGGAGGACGCCGCCGGCCGTATTGGATATCACCATGGCAACGGGATGACGTCACTGATGTGCGCCCCGTACAGCGATCCGGAGCCCCGCGCTAACGCACAGCTGTAGGAGTTAATGGTGAATGTGATAGGTATATAAGAAGGGTAAGTTGTTGGTGATCTTGTTATATGTGTTATTTTGTGTTTTTTTCTGCATAGTTACACGTCCTGACGACGGTGCATGCTGGCACCGAAACGTTGACAGAAGTATGTAACTTTTTCCTGCATGTTTTAATACAACTTTTGCAACTTTGAAAAGACCTCTGAGTGCCGTCCCATATTTTTTCATATACCTGGCGGACACACCGCGTTGGACTAGGACACCGAGGCAATCGATTTATGTACATTGAATGCCGGAACTGCTGTGTGTGTGTGTGTGTGTGTGTGTGTGTGTGTGTGTGTTATATATATATATATATATACACATATATATATATATATATATATATATATATACATACATACACACACACATAGTATATACAGTATACGTATATCTGTCTATATATATATATATATATTTTTTTTTATTTATTTATTTTTTTTACTTAAATCAAGGGCAGCTGAGGTGTACACTATAAACAGCATTATTAGGCACAGTGGCCCTGTTTTTTGTCCCCCTGATCTATGGGGCCCCCCTGAACCTCGGGGCCCTGTACAGATGTCCCCTTTGTTCCCCCCTGTCGAGGAGCATGCATACAAACCCATAGAATCTAGGTGTGTCAGTGTGGGCGCCCTGTGGCCTCGCAGAAAGAGATTTAACCATGATAAGTCTACCATAAATCTCCTTTTCTGCAGCAGGGTACATTGGTTTTCACAGGGAAACATTGGGGATGTCCAAAAGCAGTTCCACATGGGAGGGGATGCGCCGTAGCGGGTATAAGAACCCGGCGTCCAAAGGAGGCGGAAGTATCAAAGGCATAGAACCTAATGAACGTGTTCACTGAGGACCACGTAGCCGCCTTGCACAATTGTTCAGTGGATGCGCCTCGGCGGGCTACCCAAGAAGGTCCAACAGACCGAGTAGAACAGGCTTTGAAAGCAGCAAGAGCTAGGAGTCCAGCCTGCGCATAAGCTTGTGCAATCACCATTCTAATCCATCTGGCCAATGTTTGCTTATTCGCAGGCCAGCCACGTTTATGAAAACCAAAAGGTACAAAAAGGGTATCTGACCTCCTGATAGAGGCAGTCCTCTCCACATATATACGGAGAGCCCTTACCACATCCAAAGACCGCTCTTTGGAGGATAAATCAGAAGAGGTAAAGGCCGGAACCAAAAAACCAGGTGAAAAATGACACCACCTTAGGCAAATAACCAGGGCGAGTTCTAAGAACTGCTCGGTCACAGTGAAAAATCAGAAAGGGTGGACGACAGGACAGGGTCTGACACCCTCCTAGTAGTGGCAATAGCAAGTAGGAACAGGACCTTAACCGTGAGCCATTTAAGGGCCACTGACTCAAGAGGTTCAAATGGAGACTCTTGCAGGGCAATCAGGACAACAGACAGATCCTATAGAGCCACAGGAGGTACATAGGGAAGCTGAATCCGTAAAACCCCCCGAGTGAAAGTATGAACATCAGGAATAGACGCAGTTTTCTCTGAAACCACACTGACAAAGCAGAGATATGAACCTTGAGGGAGGCCAGATGAAGGCCTAAGTCCAGGCCTTGTTGCAGAAAAGCCAGAAGTCTGGAAGTACTGAATTTGTAAGCATCGTAATTCTTAGCAGCACACCAGATAAAGTACGAATTCCAGACCCTGTAATAAATCCGCGCAGATGCCGGTTTGCGGGCCTTCATCATAGTTTGGATAACTACCTCGGAGAAGCCTTTGGCCCTCAGGAGTGAAGCTTCAAGAGCCAGTCTGCCCAGGTCCGAGTAGACACAAGGGCCCTAAACAAGGAGGTCTGGGCGTTGAGAAAGTAGAAGAGGGCGCTCTATCGATAGACCCTGCAGGTCTGAGAACCAATACCGTCTGGGCCATGATGGAGCGACTAGAAGTAGTATTCCTCCTTCTTGATTGAACTTTCGCAGTACCCTGGACAGGAGTGACACTGGAGGGAGCATGTAGGGCAGCCGAAAGTTCCATGGAATTGCCAGTGCGTCCACGAACACTGCTTGAGGATCCCTGGGGGTATATTTACTAAGCTCCCGATTTTGACCGATTTTGAGGGGGTTTTTTGAAGGCAAAGAAAAAAAATATGAATGAATACACCATCGGTCAAACACACCTGTTATTTTATACAACTCGGTAATTTACTAAAAATTCGTATTTACAATCACTGCCGGCAATAGCCAAACATAGCCGAGGTTAAGTGGGGCCAACCACAAGAGTGACCCCACTTAACCTTGCGGTCTACCACAGACCGCAAAGTTCCCACCATTGGATATAATGTAGCACCGCTGCGCTACATTGTATCCACAGTGCGACGCCTGACTGACAGTGCAGGAGCGCACAGCCAATCAGGAGAGTGCCATGATGTGGCGCTCCCTGATTGGCTGAAGGGACCCTCTTTGACAGAAGTCACAGGGGGGTCCTGAGATTCGGGGAAAGGGGTTCCATGTGTAAACAAGGGACCCCTTTCAAGTACGTGGATTATAACTTTTAAGAAGAGGACCGATTTACACCGGATTCTTTGTAAGTATAATTTTATTTACAGGTACCCCTGGATTCTACTGGACAAGAGGACCGAGTGCTTTGTGTCAACATAGGTAAGTATGTATGTATGTAAGTGTGCATGTATGTTCATTAAACTTTTACTTTCACGGTGTCTGTGTATTGTTTTTATTTGGGTATTATTTTTGTAGTAGAACTACAGGTACCAGCGGGCCCCTTTTCCCCTCATATGCTGGTACTTGTGGTTCTCCAAGTACCAGCTTGCGGGGGAGGCTTGCTGGGACTTGTAGTTCTGCTACAAAAAAAACAATATTCTTTTTTTACACAAGAAGCGATCAGCCTCCCATCCACCGCCCACGGATGGGGGGGACAGCCTCGGGCTTCACCCCTGGTCCTTGGGTGGCTGGAGGGGGGGACCCCTTGATTTAAGGGGTCCCCACTCCTCCAGCGTACCCCGGCCAGGGGTGACTAGTTGGTGATTTAATGCCAGGGCCGCAGGGACCAATATAAAAGTGTCCCCCGGCTGTGGCATTATGTCCCTGGCTAGTGGAGCCCAGTGCTGGTGTTAAAAAATACGGGGGACACCTACGTTTTTTGTCCCTCATATTTTTTGCACCAGGACCAGGCGCAGAGCCCGGTGCTGGTTGTTTAAATATGGGGGGACCCCAGTCAATCCCCCCCCCCCCCCGTATTTTTACAACCAGGACCGGCTCAAAGAGCCCGAGGATGGTTATGCTTAGGAGGGGGGACCCCACGCAATTTTTTTTCCTGATTTTTAACTCTTTCTTCACCTCCTAATATACACAATAAAGTCCTGCACGGATCTCGCAAATCCGGCCGGGATTCATTGTGTTTTGTCAGGCAGTGTTTTACTAATCACTCCCGTAAAACACTGCCTGACATTACGAATCACATCGGAAAATATGAAAATGAAGAATACGACAGCATAGTAAATGAGGCATAAAAAAAAACAAAAAGTTGCAAATTCACACTACCGATGTCATTCGTGTTTAATCTCCCTCCAAATCCCGACAATTACGAATCTTAGTAAATATACCCCCTGGTTCTTGATCCGAAGACTGGAACTTTGTGATTATGTCGAGACGTCATCAGGTCTACATCTGGTAGGCCCCACTTGTCCACTAGGAGTTGAAAGACTTCCGCATGAAGACTCCACTCTCCGGCGTGCACGCCCTGACGACTGAGGAAATCCGCTTCCCGGTTGAGGACTCCCGGAATGAACACTGCCGATATTGCTGGCAGATGGCGTTCCGCCCAACGAAGGATTTTTGACACTTCCATCATTGCCATGCGGCTTCGAGTGCCTCCTTGATGGTTTTTATGTATGCCACCGTGGTGACGTTGTCTGACCATACTTGAACAGGCCTGTTCTGTATCAGAGGCAGGGCGAGAGACAAAGCATTGAACACTGCCCGCAATTCTAGAATGTTTATCGGGAGGAGTGATTCCTCCATGGTCCACCGACCCTGGAAAGAGTGTTGCTCCAACACCATGCCCCAACCCCTCAGACTGGAGTCCGTCATCAGTAGGACCCAGTTAGGGATCCAGAAGGGACGGCCCCTCCTCAACTGCTTGTCCTGTAGCCACCAGGACAGCGACAGACGAACCTCTGGAGTCAAGGTGATCATATGAGACCTGATCCGATGAGGCAGGCCGTCCCACTTGGAAAGGATTAACCTCTGCAGAGGGCGGGAATTAAATTGAGCGTACTCTACCATGTCGAACGCCGACACCATCAGGCCTAGTACTTGCATCTTTTGAGGGAAGGACAAAACGTCTGAAGGATAATGCACAGGTATTTTTACTAAAATTCACATAAGTAATTGTAGTTAACCAACCGATAGATGAAATGTAATGAGGGCTAAGAGAAAGAGAAGCCCTAGTCAAGTTGAAACTGGGTTGGAGGTGCGCCACTAAGCTGAGTATGCAGTGTTTTTCTAAACGTTATTAGTGTAAACCACTAGTGGGTTTCTCACTAAAAGAAGGCTTAGTGTGTGGCGCACTCTTTTGAAATATAAATGCAGTGTTAAAACATAACTTTTATTTAATCTTTTAAAATAAATCTCTGTAGCCAGGCAGAACAAGTCATCTGATAGCCTGAGAGTGCGAAGTAATAAAGTATTATATTAACCCCAAATTTCAAAATACTGTAATAATAGTAATTCTACAATGAGATTAAAGTAAATGAAATATTGAGATACATATATTATTAATAAATTAAAAATACAGATTTTATAACCAAGCTGTGTGAATATTTATTCAGAAATTATCAATGCTAATAGGCTATTAATTCAGAGAATTATTAACCCATGCGGCTCATTAAATTAGTAGTCCTTTATTATTTCTAGGACCCAGACTGCTGCAAGGCAAAATTTGTACCTAAAAGGAAAATGTGAAAGTGTTCTAACATAACGCCATCTTTTACACCAGTCTACTGTTCAAGACTGTATAGATAGTGCAGATGTAAATTGATACAAAGTTATGTCCACCAACTTGCAACAATTATATGGCTGGCATAACAACAGATACTAGAGAACAGATAATAAATGAACTGTCTCTTGTAAAGATATTAATGAGAACTGTGAGGAAAAAAAGGGGGTCAGGTTATAAACAAAATAATTGATACTCCTGATGATAAATACAGTCTCACAAGTGATCATTAATTTATCAAATATAAATAGACACAATCAGATGTTAGATGCTGGTCTCGATCCATCAAATAGACAAATTTATCGTGTATATAGAAAGGTACAACCGTATAATTAGACTCATTTGTCCATATCTCAAAATCTCCACATTTACAACAGCTTTTATCATTTATATGGTAATAAATGGCATTAATAGGTTGCTATACCAAGGGACTGGTTATTAATATTGCAGCTTATTATTCAAAATCCCATTTAACACTGTATGTTATTAAAATATTTTGGAAGTGCATCAGATAGGGAGAAACAGATATAAACAAGAGCCCTTGGTGTGTGGAAACGGATACCCTTTCTACTGTTGCCCCATATACCACAGTGGGCAGTGGTGGGTACAATGAGAGCGGGGAAGAGCCGTCCACCAAGGACTGAAAGGACAGAGTAGTGCGAGCTGCTTCTGCTGTCCACGTTCTATGTTCCCCCTCCCCTGTTGCATATGGGCATTGCCGAGTGTACCGACACTCTTGGGCGAGAGAGGGAGTATGTGATCATGTCCTGAAGCTTTAGGACCTTCTCTGGAGATAGAAACAGGTGTTGGCTGTGTGTGTCCAGCAATGCCTCCAGGTGTACCATGCTTTCAGCTGGGACCAGCGAGGACTTCTTCCAGTTGATGAGCCACCCATGGGCTTGGAGGAAGTTCACCATCAGTTGCAGAGGACTGAGGAGGACATCGTGGGAGTTTGCCAGAATAAACAAGTTGTCCAGATACGGCAGGATCTTGCCTCCCTGGCGACGGAGATGAGCAGTCATCACGGTCATAAACTTGGTGAAGATCCGAGGAGCCGTGGCCAATCCAAACGGCAGAGCCTGGAACTGATAGTGTAGGTTGCCAATAGCAAACTGCAGATATTGCTGATGTGACATGGCAATAGGTATATGCAGGTAAGCATCCTGTATATCCAGGGATACAATATAGTCTCCGGGTTCCATGGCCAGTACAATTGAGCGCAGTGTTTCCATATGGAACTTGGACAGTCTCACAAACTTGTTCAGTGATTTGAGGTTGAGTATAGGCCGGACAAACCCATTGGGTTTCAGTACCAGAAACAGGGTCGAGTAGTATCCTCTGCCCTTTTGGGACAGAGGTACCGGCATCACCACTCCTGTATCCAGGAGGGAACGCACAACCAATTGAAGAGCTTGCACTTTTAACGGATCCGAAGGGATAACCGTGGTGCAGAACTGGCGAGGGGGACGTCTCTTGAAAGAGACTGCGTACTCGTGAGAGACAACTTCTCGAACCCATGCATCTTAAGTGGTCTTTAACTAGACCTGGGTGAATCGCAGAAGTTGGCCTTCCACCCTGGGGTCCCCCAGGGGGAGGCCCGCCCCGTCATGCAGCAGGCTTGTCGTGTTTAGAAGCAGGCTGGCGGACTGCCTAGGATTGTTGTGTCTTGGGCATTGTGGTTTTGGAAGCACGAGATTGTCTCCGGTATGTCAGACCCTTTGCTTTCCCTTGAGGTCGAAAGGAGCGAAAAGTGGTACCTTTAGCCTTCTGTGCAGAAGGAGTAGTATTATGGAGAAAGGCAGTCTTAACAGCCGTCAAGTCAGCCACAATTTTATTGAGGTCTTCCCCAAATAAGGTGTCTCCCTTAAACGGGAGTACCTACAAGGTCTTTTTGGAGGCCAGGTCCACCTTCCATGACCTCAACCACAGAATACGGGGAGTCGGGATGGACGTAGTTGATGCCTTGGCTGCCAACACACCAGCCTCAGAGGACGCCTCCTGAATTTAATAGGCGGCGGTGGTAATATGAGACAGGTATTGTCTGGCATTGTCAGATATATCCTGGAGAAACTCATCCTCTAATGCATGAACCCATGCTTCAATTCCTTTTGCAGTCCAGGAGGCTGCTATAATGGGTCTATGTACAGCACCTGTAAGGAAGTAAATAGACTTCAGGCATTTCTCCACACGCTTATCTGTCAGTTCCTTCAGTGTGGTGACAGGCAGAGTAGATGACACCACCAGACGGATGACATGGGAATCCACTGGCGTTGAATTTTCCCACTTGTTACACAACTCTGTATGGAGAGGATAGTGAGCTACCATCCGTTTAGACAGGGAGAATTTCTTTCCTGGAGTAATCCAGGGTCCTTGTCGTATGTCCACTAAATGGTCAGAATGCGGTAATAGTGTTTTAATTAACTTCTGACGTTTAAACTTATTAGGTTTTTTTAGACACCGTAGTGCAGTGGTCGGGGAACAGGGGTAAATTACCCCAAATGGGGTAAGAATGAAATTCCTGGGGGTAATGGACGGTCGCGCTGCCGAGACACAGCCCCGTCCAGAACCAGCCAGCTAGCAATGTGACGTGCTGACATCACACTGCTCTCCCTCCTGCCCACCGTGCGCTGTGCTCATGGCCGCCCTGTGCTGTGTTCCTGGCCGCGGTGTAACGTGCTGACGTCGCACGGTGCTCCCGCCCACCCGTCCTACACTGTCCTGTCCTGTACTACCGCCCGTGACCCGCCAACCTACACACAGAACTTGAAGTGTTCTGTGGCTGACCGCTGACAGAATTCCGCAGGATCAGACAGTGGCCCACATAACAATGGGAAATTTCCACTGACATTACTGAGGTGAGGATGTGACCATCTGTCTCCTAAAAGTCATGTCCCCCCTTCCCCCCTCATCCATCTTTCTTACATTCATTCTGGTGTTTCGGGGAGAAAGTGTTAAATAACCCATTCATTGCCAAAAAATAATTGGTGAAAATAGGATTTTAATTACCTACCGGTAAATCATTTTCTTGTAGTCCGTAGAGGATGCTGGGGTCCACATTAGTATCATGGGTTATAGATGGGTCCACCAGGAGCAATTGGCACTTTAAGAGTTTGAGAGTGTGGGCTGGCTCCTCCCCCTATGCCCCTCCTAACAGACTCAGTCTAGAAACTGTGCCCGAGTAGACAGACATCTTTGAGAGAAGGATTACACAGATAGTGGTGAGATTCACACCAGCTCACACAACAAGGCAAACCAAGCTAACTAGCTTAAAACTCAGCAACAGCTGAAAAACATTACTCAACCAAGTAACAACGCAGTACAAAACTAAAAATAGAGTCGTACTGAATCAAGTAAACACTGCAGGATAATGAAGCGCTGGGCGGGCGCCCAGCATCCTCTACGGACTAGGTGAAAAGGATTTACTGGTAGATAATTGAAATCCTATTTTCTCTTACGTCCCAGAGTATGCTGGCGTCCACATTAGTACCATGGGGATGTACCAAAGCTCCCAGAAAGGGAGGGAGAGTGCGGAGGCTCCTGCAGAACTGATAGACCAAACATTAGGTCCTCAGAGGCCAAAGTATCGAACTTGTAGAACTTAGCCAACGTGTTCGACCCTGACCAAGTAGCTGTTCGGCAAAGTTGTAAAGCCGAGACACCCTGGGCAGCCGCCCAGGAAGAACCCACCTTACGAGTAGAGTGGGCCTTAACCGATGTTGGACACGGCAATCCTGCCGTAGAATACGCATGCTGGATAGTGAACCTGATCCAGCGAGAAATCGTCTGCTTAGAAGCAGGACCCCCAAGTTTCTTGGGATCATACAGGGCAAACAGAGAGTCCGATTTTCTGTGACGAGCAGTCTTCTTCACATAGATTTTCAAAGTCCTCACAACATTCAAGGATTTAGAAGTAATTGAGGAGTCAGTAGCCACTGGCACCACAATAGGTTGGTTGATAGGAAAAGCCGACACAACCTTCGGAAGAAACTGCTGACGCATCCTGAGCTCAGCTCTATCTTCATGGAAGATCAAGTAGGGGCTCTTACACGACAAAGCCCCCAACTCCGACACACGTATAGCAGAAGCTAAGGCCAACAAAGTGACAGCCTTCCATGTGAGAAACTTGACCTCAGCCTCCTGTAAAGGCTCGAACCAAGCCGATTGGAGGAACTGCAACACCACGTTAAGATCCCAGGGTGCCATAGGTGGCACAAAGGGAGGCTGGATGTGCATGACCCCTTTCAAGAAAGTCTGAACCTCAGGGAGGGAAGCTAGCTGTTTCTGGAAACAAATGGATCGGGACGATATCTGGACTTTTAAGGATCCCAACCTCAGGCCCATATCCAGGAAGAGGAGAAACCATCCCAGTTGAAACTCCACCGTAGGAAACTTTTTGGATTCACACCAAAAGACATACTATTTTTCCAAATGCGATGGTAATGTCTAGACGTTACTCCTTTCCTAGCCTGTATCCGGGTAGGAATAACCTTGTTCGGAATGCCTTTCCAAGCGAATATCTGGCATTCAACCTCCATGCCGTCAAACGTAGCCGCGGTAAGTCTTGATAAGCGAACGGCCCCTGTTGCAGTAGGTCCTCATGAAGAGGAAGAGGCCTCGGATCTTCCAGCAGAAGACCCAGAAGATCTGCGTACCAAGCCCTTCTTGGCCAGTCCGGAGCAATGAAGATTGCCTGAACTCTTGTTCTCCTTATGAGTTTTAGAACTCTTGGAATGAGTGGAAGTGGAGGAAACATGTACATCGACTTGAACACCCACGGAGACACCAGGGCGTCCACTGCCACGGCTTGCGGGTCCCTTGACCTGGAACAATACCTCCGAAGCTTCTTGTTGAGACGGGAGGCCATCATGTCTATTTGAGGTACACCCCAAAGATCAGTCACCTCCGTGAACACCTCCGGATGGAGGCCCCACTCTACTGGATGGAGATCGTGTCTGCTGAGGAAGTCCGCTTCCCAGTTGTCTACACCCGGAATGAAGATTGCTGACAACGCTAACGCGTGTTTTTCTGCCCATAGGAAGATTATTGTTACCTTTGACATTGCAGCTCTGCTCTCCGTTCCGCCCTGTCGGTTTATGTAGGCCACCGTCGTTACATTGTCTGACTGTACTTGAATGGCTCAATCTCGCAGAAGATGAGCTGCTTGGAGAAGACAGTTGTAGACGGCTTGTCACGATCCTGACTGTAGTTCTCGTATTTGGTGACTTACCCCTGCCATCTGTCCTGGATCCTGTGCCTTTTTGCTCACTGATATAAACAGCATGCCAATACCATGAGTTTCCGGAGTTCTCTGCCTGGAAGGTAATAGTTAACGAGCTCCACCTGTGGTGATCTTCTGTGTGAGTCTGAATTCAGCAATCAGAAGTTTAGGCCTAAAAGGCCAGCATCCTGTGTTTGCAGAAGTTCAGGCTTCAGTGTTCTCTCGGCCTGCTAGGCCTCACTCCACATCACAGCCTAGTCTAGAGTACTCACATGACAGTGACTGTTCACCTGACCCAGAGCTGCCCAATCCCCTGCCAGCCTGAGACTCTCTGAATCACCTGACACTGCTCACCAATCACCAAGGACCAGGAAGGATAAGTCGGGAGACTGAGTTGGAAACTGGGCCAGTTCCTCGTGTCACACACAGCTCTGTGTGAGCTTTGAAGCTGAGCTCCCTAAAGGTAACCCTTGTACTTTAGTTCCTGTAAAAACTCTGTTTCTTTGTTACCCAGTTTGGATTACATTTGTGTTGCCATTGATATCCAGTATTTCCACGAGTCTCAACTTAAAGGCACAGTACAGTATTCCACCGTCTCCACTTAAAGGCACAGTTGCCGTGTTTCATCTTAAAGGCACAGTACAGTATTCCATAGTCTCCACTTAAAGGCACAGTTGCAGTGTTTCATCTTAAAGGCACAGTACAGTATTCCAGTGTCTCCACTTAAAGGCACAGTTGCAGTGTTTCATCTTAAAGACACAGTACAGTATTCCATAGTCTCAACTGAAAACCACAGCTGCAGTATTCTACCATCACAGCCGCAGGGTTCTTCAGCCTCGTACTAGAGTTATAGCCACAGTCATCGTTCTACTTTCAGTTGTGTTTCCAGTTATATCCGGTACCAGCACGCATTACAGTTGCATCCCAGTCTCACCAGTAACCAGTCCGTCTTACTATCTTGCCAGTAACCTTGAGTACATAAGCACCTACTCCTGTGACACTATATCCAGTACAGTCTCACCTATACATTCATCATCCTGCTATCAAAGTCCCTGGTGAACCAGTGGTCAAGATACGGCTTCCTCTGCCGATGCCCGGGTTCGATCCCCGGTCAGGTATTGCTCCTTCTTCTCACTGATTCCTACAGACCAGCCTAATATTCACATAGTCCTCCAGTTGCCCGCACAGACTTCACTAACACCGGGTTCACAAAACCACAGCCATGACACGGCTCTTAGTTCCAAAATGTTTATCAGAAGACTGGATTCCAGGCTTGACCACCTTCCTTGGAAGGTTACTCCCTGAGTGACAGTGCCCCAGCCCCTGAGACTTGCCTCCATGGTTAGGAGGATCCAATCCTTAATCCCGAATCTGCGGCCCTACAGAAGGTGAGGTAACTGCAGCCACCATAGGAGTGAAATCCTTGCTTTCGGTGACAGACGTATTCTCTGGTGCATGTGGAGATGAGAACCCAACCACTTGCCCAGGAGATCCAGTTGGAAGGACCGAGCATGAAACCTTCCGTACTTTAGAGCCTCGTAAGAGCAACCATCTTCCCCAGAAGGCGAATGCACTAGTGAACCGATACCCGGATGGGCTTCAGGACATCCCGGACCATTGTTTGAATCACCAATGCTTTCTCCTCTGGTAGAAACACCTTCGTGTCGAGGATCATTCCCAGAAAAGACAATCTCTTTGTCGGCTCCAAACGTGATTTTGGAAGGTTCGGGATCCAACCGTGTTCCCTGAGCAGATGAGTAGTGAGAACAATGGACTGCAACAACATCTCCCTGGACGATGCCTTTATTAGCAGATCGTCCAGATATGGGATTATGTTCACCACCTGCCTGCGGAGGAGAACCATCATCTCTGCCATCACCTTGGTGAACACCCTTGGTGCTGTGGAGAGGCCGAATGGTAGTGCCTGGACCTGAAAGTGACTGTCTAACAGTGCGAATCGGAGATAAGCCTGATGCGGCGGCCAAATTGGGACGTGGAGGTACGCATCCTTGATATCCAGGGATACCAGGAACTCCCCCTCCTCCAGACCTGAGATCACCACTCTAATAGACTCCATTTTTAATTTGAACTTCCTCAGAAAGGGGTTTAATGATTTCAAGTTCAAAATTGGCCTGACTGAACCATCCGGTTTCGGTACAACGAAAAGGATTGAATAATAACCTTTGTTTTGCATATGAGGTGGAACTGGGACAATGACCTGTGACTTTTCCAATTTTTGGATGGCTTCCTGTAGGACAGAGCAATGTTACAGAAATTTACACCTGGCGCTGTCACCTTACAAGGTGAAAGCAGCTAGTCTCGGGGGACTGATCCCAGTTCTCCCAAGGATATATAGAATAAAATCAAAGAATGAGACAGCGCTATTCACTTTGTATAGAAAACCTTTTTGTTTACTTTTTTATATGTAAAAATACAGCATAAAAATATAACATCTAAATATACAGTGCAAATCTTATACAATAGCACCGGCCGGTACTAGTATTAATCTAATTAAGAATTAATTAAAACATCTGCTATATCAAAGCTAGATATTTCCACAATGAAACAACTTTTTTCCACCTGTGTTATAGGACTCTATGTCCCTTTAAAGGGAGTTCTTATTTGTAGAGTCACTGTATCACAGTGGTCAATTAATATAAATCAATAACCAAATAAACCAATCTCCTAATACACTATCAACACGATGTTAATCCGCTACAGCAATTATCAATATTGTTCTCGTAACTATGAATATTGATTCATCATAGCAGGCAATATGTTAAAACATTTAGAAATGTAATCAACGACACAATGTCAATTTATGATCAGCTGTTTTACGATTAATCCAGCAAGGTGTATTTATCAGATGTGTCACCTCTTTTATAATGGTTAAAATCCATATATTTCAACACAGTCACCTGTTATAGATTAGTATGGTTAATCCCACTGATGGATCTCCTTTGTGATAATTACCGTCCATACATGTTAATCAGTTTGGTTGTTACGATCTGTAAGGTGGTTAATAATTCAGTTGTTTAGCATTTGATTAAACGAGAAAACAACTCCTTGATATAAAATTGAGAGTTAATACTTGATTAGTATTGGTTAGAAGTTCAGCTGTTAATATGGATAGAAACACAATGTAGCTGTTTATACTTAGAGAGTCCCAGATTTCACTTAGAGTACCGTATATTAAGTACTCAGTAATGTACCTCTCCTCAGAATGCTGTAGGCATGGCAGCCGCTCCAACAAGGATTGGTGGTGATGGGAATCTATGCAGCACTCTCCATAGAACTTCTAACCAATACTAATCAGGTATTAACTCTCAATTTTATATCAAGGAGTTGTTTTCTCGTTTAATCAAATGCTAAACAACTGAATTATTAACCACCTTACAGATCGTAACAACCAAACTGATTAACATGTATTGTATAAGATTTGCACTGTATATTTAGATGTTATATTTTTATGCTGTATTTTTACATATAAAAAAGTAAACAAAAAGGTTTTCTATACAAAGTGAATAGCGCTGTCTCATTCTTTGATTTTATCCTGTAGGACAGCCCTGTCTGCCAATAAAGCTGGCAAGCCTGATTTGAGGAAACGGTGAGGCGGGAGTTCTTGAAACTCCAGTCTGTACCCCTGGGACACACTATCCTGTACCCAGGGATTCAGACCCCCACTGGCCCCTCCTCCAGGCTGTGCGGTCCATCGTCATGCTGAGGATTTTGATGTACCAGAAGTAGGCTTCTGTTCTTGGGAACCTGCACTAGCAGGTTTTTTGGATTTTAACCAACCTCCTCTAAAGAAGGTGTTAGAAGGCTTGGTCCTCTTTGTTTTAGCCGTCCGAAAGGACTGCGATGTAGAAGAAGAAAAAGGTTTCTTCGTAGCTGGTGAGGCTGAGGGAAGAAAAGGTGACTTACCCGCGGTTGCTGTGGAAATCCACGCATCCAACGCCTCCCCAAATAGAGCCTGATCTGTGTAGGGTAGGTTCTCCACACCTCTCCTGGATTCCGCGTCAGCAGACTATTGGCGTAGCCAGAGTCCCCTGCGAGCCGAGACAGACATGAAAGATATCCCTGCAGCCATCGATCCCAGGTCATTCATGGATTCCAGCATAAATCCTGCAGAATCCTGTATGTTACGTAAAAACAATTCAACGTCACTTTTATCCATTGTATCCAAGTCCTCAAGCAACGCGCCTGACCACTTTACAATAGCTTTAGAAAATCCATGCACAGGCAATAGTAGGTCACAGTATCGCCCCTGCATCCGTGTATATGGATTTTGCGATCTGACGGTTCTTTTAACGCGGTAGGTCCCAGGACAGGTAAAACCACCTTCTTTGACAGTCTGGAAACAGATGCGTCAACTATGGGTGGGTTTTCCCATTTCTTTCTATCCCCCTGAGGGAAGGGAAAAGCAATCAGAACCTTTCTTGGGATCTGGAATTTTTTCGCTGGGTTTTCCCAGGATTTTTCAAATATAGCGTTTAATTCTTTAGACGCTGGGACGGTCAGCGAGGCTTTCTTATTATCCGTGAAGTAAGCCTCCTCAACCTGCTAAGGTGTTGTGTCAGCAATATTCAACACATCTCTAATGGCCTCAATCATCAACTGCACTCCTTTTGCAAGAGATGTCGCCCCCCCCCCCCCCCCCCGCATCACCATCTGCCATGTCATAATCGGTATCCATGTCATCTTGTATAATCTGTGCAGGAGCTAGGGGCCCCAGAAGGAACAGAACCGGACCAAACCACCATACAATTCTGTAAAACCTGAGTTGCAGTCTGTCTGTGCTACCCTAGTAGAAATCTGAGAAATCATACCCTTAAGAGAGGCTAACCACTCAGGCTCCCTTGCAGGGATCTGTGATAAAACAGTACAATCCTGATTACATGGAATGGGAATTATCCTCTGCAGCATATGACACAGAGTCCCTAGACATGGTTTTTGGAGACCGCAAACACTCCACACACACACACACACACACACACACACACACACACACACACACACACACACACACACACACACAGGGAAAGGACAGATACAGTCTCCCCCTAAGAATGCCAAGAGAGCCACAGAGATTGGAGCCAACCCACACACAGCGCTTTTTTAGATAGAGGGAAGCCACTACCCAGCGCTTACTGTGCACCTTAATAGGCTACACAGCCTCCCTCCCCCACCTCCCTTACAACCCCCTGGTACCGTACAGGATACCTGGAGTTGATTTGGAGGGACAGCTCTCCCTGTCAGCGTCTCCACAATGATCTGCAGGCAGAAAAAATGGCGCTTAACGCTGCTGGGTCCGCTCTGAGGATAAGTCCCCCCCCACCCTTCATGGCGTGCTGCTTCCCGCTCCACTGTTCGTTTATACTAGCCTGAGGATTATGCTGGCATAGGAACCGGGGCCCCTGACAGACTTGAATACCAGTGTAGGGTATGGCGATGGCTCAGGGCGCCCCTCACAGCGCCGCACTAAGTACCGCTGAGCCTCCGGAGCGCAGTTAGTACTGTGCTCCCAACCTGTTGCTGCCGGCTCCCCGCTTGCTAGGGGAGCCGGAGACTCACTCACCACTTGATCTTTTGGCTCTGTAAGGGGGTGGTGGCATGCTGCGGGGGTGAGCGATCATTCCCCTCAGGAGCTCAGTGTCCTGTCAGCACAGATAGTGGCTCAGACCCCTCAGGGCGGACACTACTCCCCCCCCTTAGTCCCACGAAGCAGGGAGGTGTTGCCAGCAGCCTCCCTGTGCCTATACTCTAATAAAAAAAATAAAACCAGAGAAACTCCTATGGAGCTCCCCTAGCTGTGACCGACTTCTCCGGGCACATTTTGTAAACTGAGTCTGGTAGGAGGGGCATAGAGGGAGGAGCCAGCCCACACTCTCAAATTCTTAAAGTGCCAATGGCTCCAGGTGTCCCGTCTATACATACAGTATCTCAGAAAAGTCATATAAACAGTGATAACCATTATATATATGCACAATAATATATGATTTCCTTCCTTTCAAATCAAGGGGATAATGTCGGCGTATCTAAATATATTTGGGGGTAAAAGGTAAAAAAGTTCCCTGACCCCTGCCATAGTGGAATCCTCATCATCTGATATTTGCAGGATCTGTTTAATAGCAAAAACTAGGTCAGGGACATCAACCTGAGTTGTAGAATCCTCGTCAGAAGCAGCTGTGTCAGTGTCTGATGGGACAGTATGCTCCCCGTCCTCTTCAGAAGAGTCTTCTGAGAGATTAGTGGATTGTGAGGAGGAAGTGGCCCGCTTAGATGACCCCGTGACCCGAGAGTGGCTTGGGCAGTCTTATGTCTAACTAAAGATTGATTCAATAGCTGCAACTGGGTAGACAAATTATCCACCCAAGGCGGATTTACCATAGGGACAATATGTGACTATAATGGCACAGGAGGTCCCATAGGGGGCTTAAAGTGTGTCACAAGCGTATCTAACATAGTTGAGAATGCTGCCCAAGGTGGCTCCTGATTGGTTACAGGAGCTGCGGACTGACTGGGAGATGTATGACACATAGTATACAGACCATCCTACAAAACTTCACCCTCAGGCAAACCTTTGGTGCTTCCTCAAATTTAACGCCCTTTGTGTTAGACATTTTCAGTTATGCAACAACAGAGCGTATAAGTACGATACAGCCAGACAGAGTACAATACCTGCGAATAAATTCCCTAGTATGTGACCGCGTACACAGTACACAACACCAGCGAATAAGTCCGGTATTATACGACTGAGTCCCCAGTACACAACACCAGTGAATAAATCCAGTATTATGTGACTAAGTACACTTAATGGTAAATACTTTTAGGGTACAGAAAACAGTGATAGACAAAGCTGGGATACACTGAAAGTGAAATCCACACAGCAGATACAGGCACACACAGTCACAGTGACAATGCAGATTATTATTTTGGTAAGACAATAAAACTGCACTGGACTAGTATATGTATGTATGTATATATACATATATATATATAACAAAGCGTGGTCCCTGACCCGATGTATATATCAGAATACTCGTACAATATATTCTGGCAGAGGTACACTTGTTCCTTACTAACGCTGTCTTTATATTGACATGTAGAATACTTAAGTGTCTGTAAAATCACAGCGCTGATGTACAGGCGGATTTACAGAGGAGACCTTGCCCTGCAGTCCCGGAGACTAGTCGCAGCTATGCTTAGAAGATAGCACCCAGCGTCTCAGTCAGGGTGTGAGGGAGAGTGTGAGGCAGCTCCAGGGCAGGAACACCAGCAGTAGATGGCGCCCTGGGCCGGGGGAGGGACTACAGGTCAAGCGCCGTCTACCCTATGCTGGTCCTCACGACCTGGTACTATGGAGTCTTATTAAAGTGGGCATTAGTACACCCTCCTGTACTCCTATGCCCTGGTGGACATAGTGGGGTCCATGCTTGGTGACAGTGTCCATGCCAGCGTCGCAGTCCCTTCTCCCTAGACTGCGATCAGAACGCAATTTAATGGCGGGTCCCCCTGGGGGACCCTCTTACCTCCTCCCTTTGTAACAGCCACACGAACCAGGAGAGCGCTGCGACCGTGTGCCCAATGCCGGAGCGCCCCCGCCGCAAGTACCCTGGAATTGAGCCAGCTGTGAGGTGACGGAGCCGCAGCACAGATTGTCACCCTGACATGTAAGTGCTATGGCCCTTGAAGTCTTCAAGTAAAAGCTTTTTCAGGGCTGCCCAGTGCAGCCCCATTGTTAAGTGACCTGCTCTGCACCGACTCGAAACTGAGCTCACAGTGCCTGGAGGCGGGGTAATAGAGGAGGCCCCAATGCATCCTGGGACAGTCTATAGCTTTAGCCTGTTGGTGCCTGGATCAAGATCCATCTCTACACCCAAATGTTTCCCTGTGGAAACCAGTGTACCCCGCTGCAGAAATATCCTGTCATGTTACAGGCTACAGCAATTCCATAGCAAACAAACTAGGATAAGTTGAATAACAAAGTTCTCTACAAAAGAGAAATGAAGGTTAGTACAAACTTGCAGGTATCCAGAGACCATGGGGGAAATGAATCAAAGCTGGGAGAGAGCTAAAGTAATAACCAATCAGATCCTAACTACATTTTCACAGTCTGTAAAATGACAGCTGAATAATTGGTACTTTATCGCTCCCAGATTTTATCAATCTCACCCAATGTGGATGGACCATCTGTGAGAAAGCTGTGAGCCTTATTGTAACTTAATGGCAAACCAGATGCATACAGGGAGAAGCTGTAAGAAATGTGCACAGATGATATAATCAAACTGACTGAGGTACTAATTAAGTCACCTGTGACTAAGCATGGATATCCTTAAAACCTTGACTGTTGGAGTCCCTTGAGGACTGCGTTTGAGAGCCACTGGGATAGGTCCTCTGATGCTGCCTTCTAACCATGCGTACAATTCTTAAAAGTCAATTATTAAAATTAAATGTACATCCTCACTAAAGGAGTGTATACACGGTGAGATATGTACTTGAGATTTTGACTATACAGTCAAAATCGCAAGGAAAGTGCATATGGTGAAAGTCACCTTGCGATCCCGATTCGATCCGCGCTGGGTGGGATCACAAGCCTAGATAGACTGTGCAGCATACCTCCCAACATGACAGAATGCTCTTCTCCTGAACTTCCCTCTTACTTTATGATTGCCGTCACCTGTGCCAAAACACCTTTTTTTTTTTACCCATTACCCTGTTCAAAACAGGTGCTGACAATCATAAATTAAAAGTCCAGAAGCAGGGCATTGTGTCCCTCCTGGAGAGGGTTATGTTGGAAGGTATGCTTAAGGTGCATACACACAATGAGATCCTTGCTATGCCTGATTTTGAATATACGATTTCCCTTGAACTCCCCCAGAGCCCAGATATTACAGATTTTGACTATCTGTACTTTCGATTTTGTCTATGTACGATTTTGACTAAGTGCCAATTTTGACTATACTTTGTACCATACTTGCCTACTTTAAATTTCTCCTCTCTGGGAGAAGCCCGGAGAGGAGACACTGCGGGAGACTTCGGTGGGCGGGCCTGGCTGTGACATAATCAAGCCCCACCCCCACATTGGAAAACACAGCAATTTGCGGGTCTGCGGGAAGGGGGCGGGGGTAAAATGATGCAATTTGCATCATTTTAACCCCTTCCACACCCCACGGACCCACAAATACGGGAGATGATCTCTCATCCTGCCCGCATCACTAGGGTGCGAGCAGGATGTGAGAGACTTGCCTACTCTCCCAGGGGGCTACCCCCAAAAACCGGGTGCATCCAGCAGCTTCTGGGAGTGTAGGCAAGTATACTTTGTACTAGATTGTACACTAGATAGTCAAGATTGACTTGCCTGCACAGTCTATCTAGCCTTACGATACCGACCCCGCGGGAGTGCGCATCGGTATTGAATCGGTATCACAAGCTGCCTAACACCTTGAGATGTGCACTAACTTTCCTTGTGATTTTGACTATATAGTCAAAATCGAAAGGATATATCTCACCATGTGTACACACCTATACTTGTAATGCTTTTCTAGTTTTTTTTTCTAAAAAAGCAGCATATCAATACTGTGCATCTGAAGTCTTATACAATAGTAGAAAGTAAAGGTTAGGGACAATGGGCATGATAGCTAGGCTGCGTTTTCGTACAACCTGCGATCAGGTCTGAACTGCGCATGCACCGCAATGCCCAGGCGCGTTGGTCTACAGCGACGGGGATTGCCGGGCAGCGACGGGATGGTGCGAGAAAAGCGATTGCACGGGCGATCGCAAGATGACTGACAGGAAGAGGCTGTTTGTGGGTGGCAACTTACCGTTTTTAAAGAGTGTCCAGAGAAACACAGGAGGATTCAGGGGTTAGAAGGGAGGGCTGCTGACGTCAGCCCTGGCCCCGATCATCGCACTGGAAAAGTAAGTCCTGGTCTGTGCAGAGACTGCACAAACTTCTGTTTGTGCAGATCTCCTGCACATGCGATCGTACACCTGCACAGCGATTTCCCCCTCTCCCTGATCACAGGGATGCAAGAAACGCACCCTAGCAATCAGGTCTGAATTAGGCCCAATATACAAAATGTCTAAGTAAATTTCTAATGCTGGATATGACCTCACAAGGATAACAGTAATTTTTGTAAGTAGATTCCATGCAATAAAGAACAAGTGTTTAATATGGATGTGCATTGATAAGATATCTTACCCAAAGTTTATTGAGCAAAGCATCTGGATCCAACAGACTTGAGGCATCTCCCATTTCTCTTGGAAAGTTCGCTCCCCTTTGCGAAAGTAAATGGGTCTTGTAATCTGGATATTGCATTATGATATGAGGATTTCAGTATAAAGCTTTCTGTGTGATTTCTAACTAATCACAGTTACATCCCTCACACTAAGTAACGGTCTCTGTACGCACTTGTATCACTTGTGAACAATAAGTCTTTCAGCATATGAGCTCTGCCACCTTGAACTTGCTGGGTTTTTCTTATTATTACTGTGTCATTCTGTAGTGAGACATTATACAACATCATACTTGCCTACTCTCCCGAAAGCTGCTGGAGGCTCCCGTTTTTTGGGGTAGCCCCCCCCCTACACCCCCGGAAGAGTAGGCAGGACTCCTGCATCCTGCTCGCACCCTAGTGATGGGGGCAGGATGGAGAGATAATCTCCTGTATACGCGGGTCCGTGGGGTGGGGAAAGGGTTAAAATGATGCAAATCGCGTCATTTTAGCGCCGCCCTCTTCCTGCTGACCTGCGAATCATGGCTTTTTCCAATGTGGGGGTGGGGCTTGATGATGTCACAGCCCGGCCCCACCCCCCAAAGTCTCCTGCAGCGTTTCCTCTCCGGGCTTCTCCTGGAGAGGAGAAATTTAAGGTAGGCAAGCATGTATAACATTTAGCGTTTACTTATGTCAATATGAAGGAAGGAGTTAATTGTCTGATTTTAATGAATCGTTTACCTCATCTTAAAGTTTAACCAAGCTTAAAAAGAAAACAAAACATGATAATAAAGAACACGTACCTGCAGCATGCATTGTTTAGCCACTTATCCAAGTACTGTAGTTAAAAAAATATGAGGGCTGCCTCACAAAATACATGGCACAATGCTGGAAATTGTGGAACAATCAGTTGGCATATTCAGTAACCTGCAGTGTTTAGTGTGCGAGTAAAGCTCCAGGATTTCCGCCCAGCCAAGAAATCTTACAAATAAATTAAAAATAACAAAAATCCACCAACGGTAATAACTAGAGATGAGCGGTTCAGATTGCAAGGAATCCAAGCTCAGGTTTTCCCGCCAGACTCAGATTCCAAATCGAGGCAAAACATCATCCTGGCATCGGATTCTCGTAGGTTTTGGATTCTATATAAGGGTCCTGCGGCGGTGACTCTGTGCCATTTCACTCTGTTCTCAGGCATGCTGCTGTGTGCTGCGCTGTACTCTGCTAGTTCAAGTGGCTGTGCTGTGTCCAGACTCCATATACAAGTGGCTGTGCTGTGTCCAGACTCCATATACAAGTGACTGTGCTGTGTCCATCTAAAGTAGCTGTGCTATGTTCATTAATTGGCTGTGCTGTGTCCATCCAGAAATGGTTGTGCTATATCCATCCAGATGTGGTTATGCTGTGTCCATTAAGTGGCTGGCTAGTGTCCATCCACTCCAGTGTTGCCTACGCACCTGTCCAGTGTCCATCCGCTCCAGTGCTGACAATGCACCTGTCCAGTGTCCATCCGCTCCAGTGCTGACAATGCACCTGTCCAGTGTCCATCCACTCCAGTGCTGCTGATGCACCTGTCCAGTGTCCATCTGCTCCAGTGCTGACGACGCACCTGTCCAGTGTCTATCCAGGGATGGCCAACCAGTCCGAGGCAAAGAGCCAGAAAAGATCTGTAGTCAAGGGCAAGAGCCAGTATCATGCGCGCCAAAGGCTTGCGTGCAAAATGGGGGCATGGCCTAGTTTTCACAAAGCCACACCCCATGTTTGTGCGCACGCCTTTCGGTATGACATTTGTAGAATGACCTTGTGTCATAACTCCGTTTTTAGTCATGTTGTACAGTGCCACATACAAAAAATGCCCCAGTACAGTGCCATATACATATAAAAATGCCAATAAATGGGTGCCTCCACACTGCCAGAAACATATGTCCCCACAGTGCCAGATACACATGTCCCCACAGTGCCAGATACACATGTCCCCACAGTGCCAGATACATATATGCCCCACAGTACCAGATACACATATGCCGCACAGTACCAGATACACATATGCCGCACAGTACCAGATACACATATGCCCGACAGTGCCAAATACATATATGCCTCACAGTGCCAGATACATACTGTATATGCTCACAGTGCCAGAATCACATGTCCCCACAGTGCAAGATATGCCCCCAGTGCCAGTTACACATGCCCCCACAGTGCCAGCTAGGCCCACAGTGACAGATATACGTCCCCACAGTGCCAGCTATGCCCCCAGTGCCAGATATATATGTCCCCACAGTGCCAGCTATGCCCCCAGTGACAGATATGCTAACAGTGCCAGATATACATGTCTGCACAGTGACAGCTATGCCCACAGTGCCAGCTATGCCCCCAGTACCAGATATACATGTTCCCACAGTGCCAGCTGTCCTCAATACCAGTGTCCCCACAGTGCCAGATATACCCCCAGTGCCAGATATACATGTCCCCACAGTGCCAGCTATGCCCCTAGTGCCAGATATATATGTCCCCACAGTGCCAGCTATGCCCCCAGTGCCAGATATACATGTCCCCACACAGTGCCAGCTCTGCCCCCAGTGCCAGATACACTTGTCCCCAGTGCCAGATATACATGTCCACCCAGTGCCAGCTATGCCCCTAGTGCCAGATATATATGTCCCCACAGTGCCAGCTATGGCCCCCAGTGCTAGCTATACATGCCCCCCAGTGCCAGCTATACATGCCCCCAGTGACAGCTATACATGCCCCCCCTTCCCCCGTGCTGCTGTCTGTGAGCGGAGGAGAGCGCAGCATACGCCTCTCCTGCCCCTCACTCTCCGGCGGCGGTGTCTCTCTTCAATTAGGCGCCAGTCCGTGAGACAATCAAAGCTCGCGGTCCGGCAGCCTTAGCTGCCGGTCTGCGAGCTCTGATTGGCTCACGGACCAGCGCTGAATTGAAGAGTGACAAGTGTATGTTCCGGGCAGTGGTGGCCAAGAGCCGGCCGAGCCGCATGCGCCAGATGGTCTATCCGATCCAGTGTTGAAAAAAGTTGATAAAAGCAAAAAAAGTTGAAAAAAGTAAAAGAAAACTTTAAAAAAGTCAAGAAAAGGAAAAAAAAGTGGAAAAAGAAAAGTTTCAAAAAGTTAACAAAAGTACTAACATTTTTTTCTTTTTTTTTGCTGTAGCCCACTGTCCATCCATAACATACAAGCACTGTGACTTCACAGGCCGAAACCCACTGCAGTGTGACTCCGCAGTGTCATTTGCGAAAACGTAGAAAAGAATATTAATGTTATTGAGGTTAACAATACTCTAGGAATAAAAAAAGGCCCAAATTATGTGATTTTAGCTTTTTTTTATTGTACATTTAAAAAAAAAAATGCAGTACCAAAATTGGACGACGAAATAGAACCAGAACCAAAACCAGCAAAAATTGTCAGGCGCACATCTCTAGTAATAACTCACAATCCTTATACTTGAAGTACATTGTGGTATACCAATTATTATTGAATTGTATCTCCTACTGTCAACTTAAGCTGGGATCACAATTTTATAATAAGTGTATCAGATTGTGTCATGATTGCGTCAGAAAGATTAGTGATAGAAGTTAGCATAAGTATCTCATTTGTTTTTTCCACAGATGCATTAATGCTACAGGTATATGGCTTACATTTTTTTAGCACCTATTATTTAAATGGACATCCTTTTTTTAACCTTCTTAACATCCTTAAACTTTTTTTATTTTAAGATTTCTGCATGTGCTCATCAATATAAAACCCCCCCAAAAATACTGGTTTTACGTCAGCTTATTGTTCAAACTATAATATGCCACAACGGGATCAGTATGAAATGCCGGCGGACAGGACCACGCTGTCAGGATTATGACAGCCTGTCCGCCGGCATTTCATACTAATCCCGTTGTGGCATATTATAGTTTGCAGAAATGCCGGAAGCGGGGCTCACTGCGCTCACCACGCTGCGGGCACGGTGGCTTGCTGCGCTCACCAGACAGGTTCAATTCTCCCTCTATGGGTGTCGTCACCCTGTGACACCAGTATTCCGGCTGTGGCATTTCACCACTAGTCTGGATTCCGGCATCTGCATTTCACCGCTAGTCAGTATTCCGGCATAGGCATTTCACCGCTAGTCAGTATTCCGGCGTTGGCATTTCACCGCTAGTAGGGGATTCCGGCGTTGGCATTTCACCGCTAGTCAGGATTCCGGCGTTGGCATTTCACCGCTAGTCGGGATTCCGGCGTTGGCATTTCACCGCTAGTCGGGATTCAGGCATCGGCATTTCACCGCTAGTTGGGATTCTGGCGGCGTCATTCCACAGCTAGTCGGGATTCCGGCGGCGTCATTCCACAGCTAGTCGGGATTCCGGCATCAGCATTGACAACGACAGGATCCCGACTAGTGGTATTTTAACTGCTTCCTGCCGCAATACCTGCCCCCCCCCAAAAAAAAAGATGTATGCAAAGTAAACTACTACCACTCATATGGTAGTAACTCAGTGCATGAAAGTGTGCAGACATGATCAAGAAGAAATCGGAATGGCGAAGAAATGTGATCATTGTGACATTAACCATGGAATAATTGTTTGGCCAGATGAGGTGCTGATCAGGGATTTTAACAGAACAATCTAATGAGTGTACAGAAAATGATGAGCAAAACAAGACACATGCAGTGAGTACTCGTTCTGTGAGAGAACAATGCCTTGTTTATGAGATAGGTCAAAGGAGAATTACCAGGCTTACTGTATGCAGTGAGTACTCGTTCTGTGAGAGAACAATGCCTTGTTTATGAGATAGGTCAAAGAAGAATTACCAGGCTTATCTGCGCTGACAATAAGGAGGTAAGAGTAACTAAAATAATCATGTGTTGCAATAGTGGTATGTCGAAACACATCCTTGCATGAACACATACCTAACAACTTTACAGGATCTTGAAGAGGGATCCCATGCGCGGCGAAGCCCTCTTCCATAGCCACGCCTTCTGCTGATGAAAAGGAGGCGTGGCTATGGAAAATGGGTGTGACTTCACAGAAAGGGGCGTAGTCTCGCTGAAATGTCGCGATCGTGAGCCACGGCCCGAGTTCTTGTCACTATGGGGCATGGCCAGCGCTCAGTGAGCTGCTGGTATGCCCCCAGTCCCTCTGTCTGGGTGCGCATGCGCACAGCGTCTATTCACCCTGCTCTGCAGCGAGTGCAAGAGCCTCCCAACTGTACTCTCCACCACGGGACACTGCTGCTCGCGGGTGGGACAGCGGGACAGTCCCCCAAAAAAAGGGACTGTCCCGCGAAAAATCGGGACAGTTGAGAGGTATGCATGTACAGCATGTCATACTTTAAAGTGGATGGACTACAGCAGCAGACTATCATACCAGGAGCAACATCTATAAGCTAAAAACAGAAAACAGAGTAAACATCGAATACATTTGCCTTTTGTCAGTGGTTTAAGATGGTAGTGCTGGTATAATGATGTGGGGAATATTTTCATGACACATATTAGAACCCTTAATCCCAACTGCTATAGCAGGACTGGCCAACCTGTGGCTCCCCAGCTGTTGTGAAACTACAAATCCCAGCATGCCATACCACAGTTTTGCTATAGAGAATGCTAAATCTGTGGCAGGGCATGCTTTGATGTGTAGTTTAACAACAGCTGGAGAGCCACAGGCTGGCCAGGCCTGTGCTACGGCCTACGTGAGTATTGGTGCTGACCAACATGTACAGTACATCTGGAAAGTATTCACAGCGGTTCACTTTTTCAACATTTTGTTATGTTACAGCTTAATTCCAAACTGGAATAAATAAATTTTTTCCCTCAAAATTCCACACTCAAGACCCCATAATAACAACATGAAGAAAGTGTTTTTGAGATTTTTGTAAATACAGTATTTGCTGGCGTATAAGACTACTTTTTTGCCCTGAAAAACATGCCTCCAAGTGGGGGGGTCGTCTTATACGCCGGGTGCACTTCAGTTGGGATAGACATAGCTGCCATAGTGGCCTTCCGATACTCGCCCGGTGCCCATAGTGGCCTCCCGATGCCCGCCCACCTCATTCTACTCACCATCCAGTATCGCGCGATATCCAGTGCGGCCGCGGCGGGTCACTAGTGCCAATTACAGGGAGATGCAGGGACTGACCGGAGGCGCTGCAGTCGCGTTGTGGCCGTACAATGGTGACAATGACAGGTACTGTAATGGCACTAATACTAATACTAATGGCACTCATGTGAAACCGGTAACACTAAATGCACACAGGGGTATACTTTTATACATTTTACAACTTTCTCCTCGCCCCCTCCCCCCTTCTTACGCATACCTTGATAAATACTCCCTATCCAAAGCTCTTCACAGGTCATAATATACAGTATGTCACAAATCTGATGTTCTTTTACGTTTTATTTGGTGTGTGGAAGGGGGTAGTCTTATACGGCGAGTATATAACAAACTCTATATTTTGAGTGGAAATGTTGGGGGTCGTCTTATACGCCCAGTCGTCTTATACGCCGGCAAATACGGGTATATTAAAAATAAAAAACTAAGAAATCACATGTACATAAGTAATTCATTGCCTTTGCTCAAAACTTTGTTGAAGTACCTTTGGCAGCAATTACAGCCTCAAGCCTTTTTGAATATGATGCCACAAGCTTGGCACACCTATCTTTGGGGAGTTTCACCAATTCCTCTTTGCAGCACCTCTCAAGCTCCATCAGGTTGGATGGGAAGTGTCGGTGCACAGCCATTTTCAGATCTCCAGAGATGTTCAGTCAGATTCAAGTCTGTGCTCTGGCTGGGCCACTCAAGGACATTCAGAGTTGTCCTGAAGCCACTCCTTTGATATCCTGGCTGTGTGCTTAGGGTCATTGTCCTGCTGAAAGATGAACCGTCGCCCCAGTCGAAGATCAAGAGCCCTCTGGATCAGGTTTTCATCCAGGATGTCTCTGTACATTGCTGCATTCATCTTTCCCTCTATCCTGACTAGTCTCCAAGTTCCTGCTGCTGAAAAACATCCCCACAGCATGATGCTGCCACCACCACCATGCTTCACAGTAGGTATGGTATTGGCCTGGTCATGAGCGGTGCCTGGTTTCCTCCAAACGTGATGCCTGCCGTTCACACCAAAGAGTTAAATCTTTGTCTCATCAGACCAGAGAATTTTGTTTCTCATATGTCTGAGAGTCCTTCAAGTGCATTTTGGCAAACTTCAGGCGGGCTGCCATGTGCTTTTTATTAAGGAGTGGCCTCCGTCTGGACACTCTACCATACAGGCCTGATTGGTGGATTGCTGCAGAGATGGTTGGCATTCTGGAAGGTTCTCCTCTCTCCACAGAGGAATGCTGTAGCTCTGACAGAGTGACCATTGTGTTCTTGGTCACCTCCCTGACTAGGACCTTCAAAGCAGCAAATATTTTTCTGTACCCTTCCCCAGATTTGAGCCTCGAGAAACTCCTGTCTCGGAGGTCTACAGACAATCCCTTTGACTTGATGCTTGGGATGTGCTCAGACATGCATTGTCAAGTGTGGGACCTCATATAGACAGGTGTGTGCCTTTCCAAATCATGTCAAATCAACTGAATTTACCACAGGTGGACTTCAATTAAGCTGTAGGAACATATCATATTATTTACACGTGTTATTTCTTAGTTTTTTATTTTCAATAAATTAGCACAAATCACAAAAAAACTTTTTTCACGTTGTCATTATGGGGTATTTTGTGTAGAATTTTGAGAGAAAAATGAATTTATTCTATTTCGGAATAAGGCTGTAACATAACAAAATGTGCTGTGAATACTGTCCGGATGCACTGTACATCCCTTTATACCCACAGTCCATCCATCTTCTAATGGCTACTCCCAACAGGATAACACACTAGGGGGCAGTTGTACTAAGCCTTGGAGAGTGAAAAGTGGAGAGAGATAAAGTACCAACGAATCCGCTCCTGTCATTTTTCAAAAACAGCTTGTAACATTGCATTTAGAAGTGGATTGCCGGGTACTTTATCTCTCTCTATGTTTTAGTACATATCCCCCTATACACAAACCACACATTGGGGGTCATTCCGAGTTGTTTGCTCGTAGCCGATTTTCGCTATGCTGCGATTTGTTGCAAATTGCGCATGCGCAAGGCACACAGGGCGCATGAGCTTAGTTATTTAACACAAAACTTACCAGTTTTGCTGTGGCTTCTGCGGCGCTTTTCAGTCGCACTGCTGTTCGGTAAATGATTGACAGGAAAGGGGCGTTTCTGGGTGGCAACTCAGCGTTTTCCCGGCGTTTGCAAAAAAACGCAGGCGTGTCAGGGAAAAACGCGGGAGTGTTTGGAGAAACGGGGGGAATGGCTGGCCAAACGCAGGGCGTGTTTGTGACGTCAAACCAGGAACTAAACGGACTGAGCTGATCGCAATCTAGGAGTAGGTCCGGAGCTACTCAGAAAATGCTAAGTATTACTTAGTAGCAGTTTTGCTAATTTTTCGTCCGCTATTCTGCTAAGCTAAGATACACTCCCAGAGGGCGGCGACCTAGCGTGTGCAATGCTGCTAAAAGCAGCTAGCGAGCGATCAACTCAGAATGACCCCCATTATCTTAAGCTGGTTTCATGACCACGATTTCAGATGAACACCTATGAGATGAGGTGGAATGTGAATGCGCAGCTGACAAATCTGCAAATAAACTGTGAATGTGCAGGTATGAAGGAAGAGGTATTCATATACAAAGCATCATAGCCTTGCATCATTTCCAACAAAACAGCGCTGAAACTGTAGTTTTTGAAGTTGAAAAGGTATTTTTAATAATATATTTAAATATTTGATAAAAAAAGGTTCATTTTGCACTCACACTCCCCCCCCCCCCCCCTCCATGACCATAAGCCCCCAGTATAAAATAACTTCTCACCTCCCACTGGCAATGGACCCCTCCAGTGGTTATAAATCCTAACATTACCCAACCACCACCGCCAGTACCTTAATAGTAATCATAAATAAAAATCCGTCTATAACCGTCCCGTAAAAAGACCATTTTTATTTTCACCCCTCGTCCTCCTACCCTGTGACTAGTATTTTTTTTTCTATTTTGACCTTCCTCCAGCCTCATGGCTTTGTTACCCCTCCCCCACCAATACTATACGCCCCCCAGGGGGTTATCCCCTACCTCCATGGGCATATATTCCCCCACATACAGATCACAGTGGAGCATGTGTCAGGGGTCACTGATCATCAGCCCTCCCTGCTGAAGCTAACCTCTGCACATGCAGAGATTGTATTGTAGGGTAGATGGTGTGTGTGTGTGTGTGTGTGTGTGTGTGTAATGTTTCCATCCTTACACTTTTAGCTCTGGCGCATGTGCCCCATAGTACAGCTCACGCGGCATTCTGGGGTTTGATTCTGAGAGTGATGTCGGCAGTCACAAACCGCAACATCACTCCCAGGGGGCTTCAGCATGAGGAGAAAGTCTGCTCTGCACTGATTTCTCCCACACAGATGGGGGATGCAGCAGGGAGGCATGGACATATGGGATAGTAATTGCTCAAGTAATGCACTCCTGATTGCGGTCGTATACCATGCGTTTATGCTAAGCAAGTAGTTAATATATTTTAGTTTATACTATACAGCGTTAAAATGCTTTAGTGGGTGGCCATTCACTTCAACATTTCCATACCAACACACAAAAAAATATTATTGTAGAGCATGAGAGGCTAATGGTATGACAACTAAAGCTTGCACAAACTGGCATCAAGCAACATTAAATTGATCTTACACATGCAAATAAATCAGCCAAATAGCCAAAAAAGAAAGAATCATAGTTGTGGAATGGTAAAGTCAAAGTCTGATGGTCAGGATGCTGAGAATGGCATCCTGTGGGTCAAAATCCCATATCCCGGCATTTTAACCATTGCCCACCTCTCCCGCAGCCTAACTCTTGTAACCCTCCCCTTAACCACATAACGGACGATTTCCCCCAAAAAATTTCCTCTGAAATTGTTGGGTTTTAGTTAAAAATAGCAAAAAAAAAGTATTTTTAAAATATTTTTTTTCCAAACATGGAAACATCGATGGGGAACATCAAGACCATTGGAAACATTGTGGCTTTCATTTTGAAAGCCAGGACAGCCTCCAGGTACACAGGGGGGGCCCGGGGGGGGGTTAATTTACACTCCCCAGCGGCTGCTATTGTCTGCAGCCACTGGAGGGGGGTCCTGCCGTGCTGACCGATCAGCTGTGATCAGCAGCACGGCAATCAGTAGGGGAGAGTGCAGCGAGTTTCCCTTCCCTGCCGCTGCTAGCACTGTTGATCTGACTGGTCGCATCCTGTACGACCAGGTCACATAAAGCACTTGCAGGCATGGTCGCATCTGATGACCATGCCAGGGAAGTGGCTAATGCCTAACCAGAAGCCCTTGTACTTACCACAGGGATACTGACCATTGGGATGCAGCTATCAGTATTCTGACTGTCCGGATCCCGACTGTATCCCCTCAAATGTTATTGTACTGAACTGAAGCCATGTTGTAAGGAGGAGTCGGACAAACAAACTGTAAGAGAAACTTGTACAGAAAATACTTAAAGTTATTGCCGCTAACGTTTTTTGTTAATGACAAAATTTAATTTGATGTGTTTTATCTGTAACAAGTTTAAATGTAACACATTTTGGGACTTCATAGGCAACAGATAATTATTAATTACATCACGTGTACACGACACCAACTGAATACACACATTTCACATTAAAAGCAAATAAAAAAGTATGAAAGAAAACACTACTGGGAGTTAAATTCAGTAGTGTTCAAGTGTCTTAAGGATCTGAAACATCAGAATAAGATAATACTTTAATGGAAATGCTGAAATGACGCCCCAGATGTACTTTCATTCAAAGTCCTCTTCTACATAAATGACAGTCACCATTGGAATATCTATAAATATGGCAAGAGTGCAATTTTCCAAAAAATGTTTGTGTGTGTCGAATGAATGCTTAAGTATGGACGTACTGTATACAATATACTGTATCTGTACAAAATTTGACATAATATAGAAGGGTACTGTGGGGTATATTTACCAAGAGTAGGTTTTATTTTTCTGATTGATCCCAATTATTTTCCAATAACCAGCATTAGGCTGTACCAGACTGGCCAGCTGGTTTTATAGTGAAGGGACATAGGGGGGTCATTCCGAGTTGATCGCTCGCTAGCTACTTTTTACAGCGCTGCGATCAGATAGTCGCCGCCAATAGGGAAGTGTATTTTCGCTTTGCAAGTGTGCGAACGCCTGTGCAGCCGAGCTCTGCAAAAACATTTTGTGCAGTTTCTGAGTAAATCTGAACTTACAATCACTTTGCGATCTTGCTGCTGCTCTCAGAGGGACCGGAAGGTCCCTCTGCCTCCCTACACCCTTCCCCTCAGTGTTGCCATGCTGTTGATCATTGCTGATCGGTCAGCACTGCAGGACCCCCCACCCAGAGCGGCTGCAGACAATAGCAGCCACTGGGAAGGTGTAAAATAAAACTCAAGCCACCCCCAGAACCACTGTGTACCTAGCGGCTGTAAAAAGTAACGTTGCGATGGTCATGATGTTCCGATGTTACCGATCTTTTCGATCGATGTTCCGATGTTTGAGAAACATTATTTTTTAAAAATATCATAATTTTGGCATCCAGGAAATTAGGGAGGAGCTTTTATCTCTCCCCATTATACTTATAAAGATAACACTTGCCGCTGTAGCCTTTAGAGCAGAGTATGTTACAAGCTGTTTGTGCTACTTAGTACTCAAATAGAAAATACTGTACAGAGATGCTAAGCACAGTGTTTTGGCATCCAAGAACTTTGGGAGGAGCTTTATTCACTCCCCATTATAATTATAAAGATAACACTTGCCGCTGTTGCCTTTAGAGCGTCTCTGTACAGTATTATCTATTTGAGTACTAAGTAGCACGAACAGCTTGTAACGTACTCTACACTAAAGGCTACAGCGGCAAGTGTTATTTTTATAAGTATAATGGGGAGATAAAAGCTCCTCCCTAACTTCCTGGATGCCAAAACCATGTGCTTAGCGTCTCTGTATAGTATTTTCTATATAGCCAGAGCCCCACACCCCGTGCAAGCTGGGCGGACATCTGGAGGGGACCCGAAACACGGTTGCTTGCCATTTCCCTTTGCGTCATCATATAAACTAGTGGCCAGTCACCCAGAACCAGTGATATCGGGGCGCAAAGTGGGCCCATTTTCCCATAGATTTAATTCAGACCCACCATGGGTTCCGACGCTTGCCATTAGCCTTGTGTGTGTGTGGGGGTGGGGGGGGGTCACAGAAACTTGGGGTCGGTATCCTCTGGTAGCTAATCGTCTCCTAGACCATACAACCCAGGTTTTGAGTCAATTGGATCCCCAGAACCGGAGATATTAAGCTTTAAGCTCATTTTTATTTAATAGCTCACATATAACTAACGTCAATGGACAACTGCTTTAACATGTTCGTTTGCGTCTTTATACACTATTTTTATTTATTGGTTTGTCTACGGGACCTCATTGCCGCAGTGTATTTTAAATAGCGTAATGATACGCTCATACAGCATTGTCCATACAGTGCACAGTAAAGTAGTTCTTGCACTATATGTACTTTATTTCAATAGAGACCACACGCATGCGCAATGGTGATTTTAAAAAGCGACATCTGGTGGATGATAAGCTCTGTGAGCCTCCCTACGACTAGGCACGCCACCTTGCCCCCAGGAACGCTGCAACTCCGTGATCGGTACTAATGCCATAGACAGCATAGATGAACGAGGCTTCATCTGTAAATACAGTTGTTGTTTTTTTTAGATTGCAATACGCCATCGCTGTCCATCGGTTTCAAATTGACAGAACAGTTGCTTTGTAAATTTACCCGTTGTTAATTGTATAAAAAAAACCCTGAAAGTAAAACCTAAAAGGCAAGTACTTCTAACAGTTTTTTTCCTGTAGTATAAATATTAATAATTTATTTTTGATATAAATATACTAGCTGAATACCTGTGCTTCGCTACAGGATTTCAAGTATTTCCGTGCGTATAACTATAATTTTGAAGGTCTTCATGGTAAGCTAATTACACTTACAACAGAACATGCTCTGCCCACCGCTGCCAATCTTTGACTGGCCGCACCTCTGGACGGGCCTTCCCCAGTTGATGCTGTCAAAAGGCTGGCGTTGAGGAGAATAATCCGCCTCCTTCTCTGCCCCGCCCCACCTCTGATGCTGCCCTGCTCAGTGCTGTAAATGCTGGGACGACAGGCCAAGCTCCGCCCGCTGTATGTTAAATATGTAAGGTTTGCAGGGATAGGCCGACTGTATTCCAAAGGGGCCTAGGTCTACTTGCTCAACTTCTCACTCTTTTTAAGGCTCCTTCGAGGTAAAAAGGTAAAAATTTTCACACAACACTTAAGATCACTGGGAGAGCTGTCGGTACCCTTTGCACTGCAAATAAGCGGATGCTGACTATCAGGCTTTCCTTTAATGCATATGAATATATATATATATATATATATATATATACATATACACACACACAGTATATATGTATGTTATCACAGAACACAGTGTCCTGGGAAGCTGCACTGACACTCTCAAACCAAATTGCAGGTGTCCGATTAGAACTTGATTTCATAAGAACACATGTCCATCCCTCAGCAGCAACATTTGGGCATGAACTGAACCAGCACACTGCTCTTAGCTCAATAGCGTATTTTACTCCATAGTGCCAACAAAGTACGTAAGACAAAGTTCAACATATACTCATCATAGTGCAGCAGAGACATAGCATGAGTGGCATCCCAAACAGCCGTTTTTGGTATCAAACCTTCAGGGG
The DNA here is from genome assembly GCF_028390025.1 of Pseudophryne corroboree. NCBI lineage: Eukaryota > Metazoa > Chordata > Amphibia > Anura > Myobatrachidae > Pseudophryne > Pseudophryne corroboree. Next base: position 344,126,732 of record NC_086448.1, on the reverse strand, counting down.
AATAACCAGCTAATGCTGGTTCTGTTCATGCCCCAACAGTGCTGCTGAGGGATGGACGTGTGTGTGTGTGTGTGTGTATATATATATATATATATATATATATACATATATACACACACATACGTACATGTGGCAGCACTCCCAATGTAAAAAGCAATGTGGCCGGTGCCCTCCTAGGTACCTTTAGCAGCAGGTCCAACACATGAAACAATGGACGCGGCACTCGGTGCAAGTAAGTAGAATAAACGCAGGTAAGTGCAACAACGTTTCGGAGTTTATTTACCCCGTCCTCAGGTTGAACAGAATACAAACAACACATACCTTTTTACAGTGATGTAGTATCCACTATGATACTGTATTTTAACTTTTGGTATACGCTGCATGGAACTTGTATCTTGTTCTGTTACATGTATTGTGTTTAGATGGTTGCCCCAATGATGCGGTACGGTGTTGTGCCGTCACTTATGGGCGTCGCAGCACGGAGCCCACGCCGCAGCGACTGATGGTGTACAGAGGATAAAAAGGTATGTGTTGTTTGTATTCAGTTCATCCTGAGGACGGGGTAAATAAACTCCGAAACGTTGTTGCACTAACCTGCGTTTATTCTGCTTATTTGCACCGAGTGCTGCCTCCATTGTTACACACACACACACACACACACACACACACACACACACACACACACACACATGTAAAACTATAAAAGGCTAATACCACTGACTCATCACAATATCTCATGAACCATAAGGCTGCACTTCCTTGCCAATGGCAGTTTTAGAGCACTCCATTACTCAAATAGTGGAGCCACTCTCAGCGATGTTTAAATAAGATTTTACTCACCGGTAAATCTATTTCTCGTAGTCCGTAGTGGATGCTGGGAACTCCGAAAGGACCATGGGGAATAGCGGCTCCGCAGGAGACTGGGCACAACTAAAGAAAGCTTTTAGGTCACCTGGTGTGCACTGGCTCCTCCCACTATGACCCTCCTCCAAGCCTCAGTTAGGACACTGTGCCCGGACGAGCTGACATAATAAGGAAGGATTTTGAATCCCGAGTAAGACTCTTACAAGCCACACCAATCACACCGTATAACTCGTGATATTATACCCAGTTTAACAGTATGAAAACAACTGAGCCTCTCAACAGATGGCTCAACAATAACCCTTTAGTTAACAATAACTATGTACAAGTATTGCAGACAATCCGCACTTGGGATGGGCGCCCAGCATCCACTACGGACTACGACTAATAGATTTACCGGTGAGTAAAATCTTATTTTCTCTGACGTCCTAGTGGATGCTGGGAACTCCGAAAGGACCATGGGGATTATACCAAAGCTCCCAAACGGGCGGGAGAGTGCGGATGACTCTGCAGCACCGAATGAGAGAACTCAAGGTCCTCCTCAGCCAGGGTATCAAATTTGTAGAATTTTGCAAACGTGTTTGCCCCTGACCAAGTAGCAGCTCGGCAAAGTTGTAAAGCCGAGACCCCTCGGGCAGCCGCCCAAGATGAGCCCACCTTCCTTGTGGAATGGGCTTTTACTGATTTAGGATGCGGCAGTCCAGCCGCAGAATGCGCCAGCTGAATTGTGCTACAAATCCAGCGAGCAATAGTCTGCTTAGAAGCAGAAGCACCCAGCTTGTTGGGTGCATACAGGATAAATAGCGAGTCAGTTTTCCTGACTCTAGCCGTCCTGGAAACATAAATTTTCAAGGCCCTGACTACGTCCAGTAACTTGGAATCCTCCAAGTCCCTAGTAGCCGCAGGCACCACAATAGGTTGGTTCAAGTGAAAAGCTGATACCACCTTAGGGAGAAACTGGGGACGAGTCCTCAATTCCGCCCTATCCATATGGAAAATCAGATAAGGGCTTTTACATGACAAAGCTGCCAATTCTGACACACGCCTGGCTGAAGCCAAGGCCAATAACATGACCACTTTCCACGTGAGATATTTTAGATCCACGGTTTTAAGTGGCTCAAACCAATGTGATTTTAAGAAACTCAACACCACGTTGAGATCCCAAGGTGCCACTGGAGGCACAAACGGGGGCTGAATATGCAGCACTCCTTTCACAAACGTCTGAACTTCAGGTAGTGAAGCTAGTTCTTTCTGGAAGAAAATCGACAGAGCCGAGATCTGTACCTTAATGGAGCCTAATTTCAGGCCCATAGTCACTCCTGCTTGTAGGAAATGCAGAAATCGACCTAGTTGAAATTCCTCTGTTGGGGCCTTTTTGGCCTCACACCAAGCAACATATTTCCGCCATATGCGGTGATAATGCTTTGCAGTTACATCTTTCCTGGCTTTAATCAGCGTAGGAATGACTTCCTCCGGAATGCCCTTTTCCTTCAGGATCCGGCGTTCAACCGCCATGCCGTCAAACGCAGCCGCGGTAAGTCTTGGAACAGACAGGGCCCCTGCTGCAGCAGGTCCTGTCTGAGCGGCAGAGGCCATGGGTCCTCTGAGATCATCTCTTGAAGTTCCGGGTACCACGCTCGTCTTGGCCAATCCGGAACCACGAGTATTGTTCTTACTCCTCGTTTTCTTATTATTCTCAGTACCCTTGGTATGAGAGGCAGAGGAGGGAACACATAAACTGACTGGTACACCCACGGTGTCACTAGAGCGTCCACAGCTATCGTCTGAGGGTCCCTTGACCTGGCGCAATATCTCTCTAGTTTTTTGTTTAGGCGGGACGCCATCATGTCCACCTGTGGCCGTTCCCATCGATTTACAATCAGCGTGAAGACTTCTGGATGAAGTCCCCACTCTCCCGGGTGGAGGTCGTGCCTGCTGAGAAAGTCTGCTTCCCAGTTGAACACTGACACTGCTGACAGTGCAAGTACGTGATTTTCTGCCCATCGAAGAATCCTTGTGGCTTCTGCCATTGCCATCCTGCTTCTTGTGCCGCCCTGTCGATTTACATGGGCGACTGCCGTGATGTTGTCTGACTGGATCAGTACCGGCTGGTGTAGAAGCAGGGATTTTGCCTGACTTAGGGCATTGTAAATGGCCCTTAGTTCCAGAATATTTATGTGTAGGGAAGTCTCCTGACTCGACCATAGTCCTTGGAAGTTTCTTCCCTGTGTGACTGCCCCCCAGCCTCGAAGGCTGGCATCCGTGGTCACCAGGACCCAGTCCTGTATGCCGAATCTGCGGCCCTCTAGAAGATGAGCACTCTGCAGCCACCACAGCAGAGACACCCTGGTTCTTGGAGACAGGGTTATTAGGCGATGCATCTGAAGATGCGATCCGGCCAATTGGTCCAACAGGTCCCACTGAAAGATTCTGGCATGGAACCTGCCGAAAGGAATTGCTTCGTAAGAAGCCACCATTTTTCCCAGGACCCGCGTGCAGTGATGCACCGATACCTGTTTCGGTTTCAGGAGGTCTCTGACTAGAGATGACAGCTCCTTGGCTTTCTCCTCCGGGAGAAACACTTTTTTCTGGACTGTATCCAGAATCATACCCAGGAACAGTAGACGTGTCGTCGGAACCAGCTGTGATTTTGGAATATTCAGAATCCAACCGTGCTGGTGTAGCACCTCCTGAGATAGTGCTACTCCCACCAACGACTGCTCCTTGGACCTCGCCTTTATTAGGAGATCGTCCAAGTACGGGATAATTAAAACTCCCTTTCTTCGAAGGAGTATCATCATTTCGCTGACGTCCTAGTGGATGCTGGGAACTCCGTAAGGACCATGGGGAATAGCGGCTCCGCAGGAGACTGGGCACAAAAAGTAAAAGCTTTAGACTAGCTGGTGTGCACTGGCTCCTCCCCCTATGACCCTCCTCCAAGCCTCAGTTAGATTTTTGTGCCCGAACGAGAAGGGTGCAAGCTAGGTGGCTCTCCTGAGCTGCTTAGAAGTAAAAGTTTAAATAGGTTTTTTATTTTCAGTGAGTCCTGCTGGCAACAGGCTCACTGCATCGTGGGACTAAGGGGAGAAGAAGCGAACTCACCTGACTGCAGAGTGGATTGGGCTTCTTGGCTACTGGACATTAGCTCCAGAGGGACGATCACAGGTTCAGCCTGGATGGGTCCCGGAGCCGCGCCGCCGGCCCCCTTACAGAGCCAGAAGAGCGAAGAGGTCCGGAGAAAGCGGCGGCAGAAGACGTTCCTGTCTTCAAATAAGGTAGCGCACAGCACTGCAGCTGTGCGCCATTGCTCTCAGCACACTTCACACTCCGGTCACTGAGGGTGCAGGGCGCTGGGGGGGAGCGCCCTGAGACGCAATAAAAACGATATAAAAACCTTATATGGCTAAAAAAAATGCATCACATATAGCTCCTGGGCTATATGGATGCATTTATCCCCTGCCAGTTTCCTGAAAAAAGCGGGAGAAAAGGCCGCCGTGAAGGGGGCGGAGCCTTTCTCCTCAGCACACAAGCGCCATTTTCTTTCACAGCTCCGCTGGAAGGACGGCTCCCTGACTCTCCCCTGCAGTCCTGCACTACAGAAACAGGGTAAAACAGAGAGGGGGGCACTATTGGCAGCTAATATATAAATACAGCAGCTATAACAGGGAGTAACACTTATATAAGGTTATCCCTGTATATATATATAGCGCTCTGGTGTGTGCTGGCAAACTCTCCCTCTGTCTCCCCAAAGGGCTAGTGGGGTCCTGTCCTCTATCAGAGCATTCCCTGTGTGTGTGCTGGGTGTCGGTACGATTGTGTCGACATGTATGAGGAGGAAAATGATGTGGAAGCAGAGCAATTGCCTGTGTTAGTGATGTCACCCCCTAGGGAGTCGACACCTGACTGGATGGTAGTAATAAAAGAATTACGTGACAATGTCAGCACTTTGCAAAAAACTGTTGACGACATGAGACAGCCGACAAATCAATTAGTGCCTGTTCAGGCATCTCAGACACCGTCAGGGGCGCTAAAACGCCCGTTACCTCAGATGGTCGACACAGACCCTGACACGGATACTGAATCCAGTATCGACGGTGACGAGACAAACGTAATGTCCAGTAGGGCCACACGTTACATGATCACGGCAATGAAGGAGGTTTTGAACATTTCTGACACTACAAGTACCACAAAAAAGGGTATTATGTGGGGTGTAAAAAAACTACCAGTGGTTTTTCCTGAGTCAGATGAATTAAATGAGGTGTGTGATAAAGCGTCTATACCCTTTCCCGCCAGAGGTTAGGGCACGTTGGGAAACACCCCCTAGGGTAGATAAGGCGCTCACACGCTTATCAAAACAAGTGGCGTTACCGTCTCCTGATACGGCCGCTCTCAAGGAACCAGCTGATAGAAGGCTGGAAAATATCTTAAAAGGTATATACACACGTACCGGTGTTATACTGCGACCAGCGATCGCCTCAGCCTGGATGTGCAGCGCTGGAGTGGCTTGGTCGGATTCCCTGACTGAAAATATTGATACCCTGGATAGGGACAGTATATTATTAACTATAGAGCATTTAAAGGATGCATTACTATATATGCGAGATGCACAGAGGGATATTTGCACCCTGGCATCTAGAGTAAGTGCGATGTCCATTTCTGCCAGAAGAACGTTATGGACGCGACAGTGGTCAGGTGATGCGGATTCCAAACGACATATGGAAGTATTGCCGTATAAAGGGGAGGAGTTATTTGGGGTCGGTCTATCGGACCTGGTGGCCACAGCAACGGCTGGAAAATCCACCTTTTTACCCCAGGTCACCTCTCAGCAGAAAAAGACACCGTCTTTTCAAACCCAGTCCTTTCGTCCCTATAAGGGCAAGAGGGAAAAAGGCCGCTCGTTCCTGCCCCGGAGCAGAGGAAGGGGAAAAAGACTGCACCATGCAGCCTCTTCCCAGGAGCAGAAGCCCTCCCCCGCTTCTGCCAAGTCCTCAGCATGACGCTGGGGCTCTGCAAGCAGACTCGGGCACGGTGGGGGGCCGTCTCAAGAATTTCAGCGCGCAGTGGGCTCACTCGCAAGTGGACCCCTGGATCCTGCAAGTAGTATCACAGGGGTACAAATTGGAATTCGAGACGTCTCCCCCTCGCCGGTTCCTGAAGTCTGCTCTACCAACGTCTCCCTCCGACAGGGAGGCAGTATTGGAAGCTATTCACAAGCTGTATTCCCAGCAGGTGATAATCAAGGTACCCCTCCTACAACAGGGAAAGGGGTATTATTCCACGCTGTTTGTGGTACCGAAGCCGGACGGCTCGGTGAGACCAATTTTAAATCTAAAATCTTTGAACACTTACATAAAAAGGTTCAAATTCAAGATGGAGTCACTCAGAGCAGTGATAGCGAACCTGGAAGAAGGGGACTATATGGTATCTCTAGACATCAAGGATGCTTATCTCCATGTCCCAATCTACCCTTCTCACCAAGGGTACCTCAGGTTTGTGATACAAAACTGTCATTATCAGTTTCAGACGCTGCCGTTTGGATTGTCCACGGCACCACGGGTCTTTACCAAGGTAATGGCCGAAATGATGATTCTTCTTCGAAGAAAAGGCATATTAATTATCCCTTACTTGGACGATCTCCTGATAAGGGCAAGGTCCAGGGAACAGTTAGAGGTCGGAGTAGCACTATCTCAGGTAGTGCTACGTCAGCACGGGTGGATTCTAAATATCCCAAAATCACAGCTGATTCCAACAACACGTCTACTGTTCCTAGGGATGATTCTGGACACAGTCCAGAAAAAGGTGTTTCTCCCGGAGGAGAAGGCCAGGGAGTTATCCGAGCTAGTCAGGAACCTCCTAAAACCAGGACAAGTGTCAGTGCATCAGTGCACGAGAGTCCTGGGAAAAATGGTGGCTTCTTACGAAGCGATTCCATTCGGAAGATTCCATGCAAGAACTTTTCAGTGGGATCTGCTGGACAAATGGTCCGGATCGCATCTTCAGATGCATCAGCGGATAACCCTATCTCCAAGGACAAGGGTATCTCTTCTGTGGTGGTTACAGAAGGCTCATCTTCTAGAGGGCCGCAGATTCGGCATTCAGGATTGGATGCTGGTAACCACGGATGCCAGCCTGAAAGGCTGGGGAGCAGTCACACAGGGAAGAAATTTCCAGGGCTTGTGGTCAAGCATGGAAACGTCTCTTCACATAAATATCCTAGAGCTAAGGGCCATTTACAATGCCCTAAGTCAAGCAAGGCCTCTGCTTCAGGGTCAACCGGTATTGATCCAGTCGGACAACATCACGGCTGTCGCCCACGTAAACAGACAGGGCGGCACAAGAAGCAGGAGGGCAATGGCAGAAGCTGCAAGGATTCTCCAGTGGGCGGAAAATCATGTGATAGCACTGTCAGCAGTGTTCATTCCGGGAGTGGACAACTGGGAAGCAGACTTCCTCAGCAGACACGACCTCCACCCGGGGGAGTGGGGACTTCATCCAGAAGTCTTCCAAGTGATTGTAAACCGTTGGGAAAAACCAAAGGTGGACATGATGGCGTCCCGTCTCAACAAGAAACTGGACAGATATTGCGCCAGGTCAAGGGACCCTCAGGCAATAGCGGTGGACGCTCTGGTAACTCCGTGGGTGTTCCAGTCGGTATATGTGTTCCCTCCTCTTCCTCTCATACCAAAAGTACTGAGAATCATAAGAAGGAGAGGAGTAAGAACGATACTCGTGGCTCCGGATTGGCCAAGAAGAACTTGGTACCCGGAGCTGCAAGAGATGCTCACGGAGGACCCGTGGCCTCTACCTCTAAGGAAGGACCTGCTCCAGCAGGGACCTTGTCTGTTCCAAGACTTACCGCGGCTGCGTTTGACGGCATGGCGGTTGAACGCCGGATCCTGAAAGAAAAAGGCATTCCAGATGAAGTCATCCCTACCCTGATCAAGGCCAGGAAGGATGTAACTGCAAAACATTATCATCGCATTTGGCGAAAATATGTTGCGTGGTGTGAGGCCAAGAAGGCCCCTACGGAGGAATTTCAACTGGGTCGTTTCCTACATTTCCTGCAAGCAGGATTGTCTATGGGCCTAAAATTAGGATCCATTAAGGTTCAAATTTCGGCCCTGTCGATCTTCTTCCAGAAAGAACTGGCTTCAGTGCCTGAAGTTCAGACGTTTGTCAAAGGGGTACTGCATATACAGCCTCCTTTTGTGCCTCCAGTGGCACCTTGGGATCTCAATGTAGTTTTAGGGTTCCTAAAATCACATTGGTTTAAACCACTTGCCACAGTGGATTTGAAATATCTCACATGGAAAGTGGTAATGCTGTTGGCCCTGGCTTCAGCCAGGCGCGTATCAGAATTGGCGGCTTTATCCTAAAAAAGCCCTTACCTGATATTTCATTCGGATAGGGCGGAATTGAGGACTCGTCCTCAATTTCTCCCTAAGGTGGTTTCAGCGTTTCACATGAATCAACCTATTGTGGTACCTGTGGCTACTAGGGACTTGGAGGACTCCAAGTTGCTGGACGTAGTCAGGGCCCTGAAAATATATGTTTCCAGGACGGCTGGAGTCAGAAAATCTGACTCGCTGTTTATACTGTATGCACCCAACAAGCTGGGTGCTCCTGCTTCTAAGCAGACGATTGCTCGTTGGATTTGTAGTACAATTCAACTTGCACATTCTGTGGCAGGCCTGCCACAGCCAAAATCTGTAAAAGCCCATTCCACAAGGAAGGTGGGCTCTTCTTGGGCGGCTGCCCGAGGGGTCTCGGCTTTACAACTTTGCCGAGCAGCTACTTGGTCAGGGGCAAACACGTTTGCTAAATTCTACAAATTTGATACCCTGGCTGAGGAGGACCTGGAGTTCTCTCATTCGGTGCTGCAGAGTCATCCGCACTCTCCCGCCCGTTTGGGAGCTTTGGTATAATCCCCATGGTCCTTTCGGAGTTCCCAGCATCCACTAGGACGTCAGAGAAAATAAGAATTTACTTACCGATAATTCTATTTCTCATAGTCCGTAGTGGATGCTGGGCGCCCATCCCAAGTGCGGATTGTCTGCAATACTTGTATATAGTTATTGTTACAAACAAATCGGGTTGTTTATTGTTGGAAGCCATCTTTTCAGAGGCTCCTACGGTTATCATACTGTTAACTGGGTTCAGATCACGAGTTGTACGGTGTGATTGGTGTGGCTGGTATGAGTCTTACCCGGGATTCAAGATCCTTCCTTATTATGTACGCTCGTCCGGGCACAGTATCTTAACTGAGGCTTGGAGGAGGGTCATAGGGGGAGGAGCCAGTGCACACCAGCTAGTCTAAAGCTTTTACTTTTTGTGCCCAGTCTCCTGCGGAGCCGCTATTCCCCATGGTCCTTACGGAGTTCCCAGCATCCACTACGGACTATGAGAAATAGAATTATCGGTAAGTAAATTCTTATTTTCCGCCATTACCTTGGTAAACACCCTCGGTGCCGTGGAGAGTCCAAACGGCAGCGTCTGGAATTGGTAATGGCAATCCTGTACCACAAATCTGAGGTACTCCTGGTGAGGATAGTAAATGGGGACATGCAGGTAAGCATCCTTGATGTCCAGGGATACCATGTAATCCCCCTCGTCCAGGCTTGCAATAACCGCCCTGAGCGATTCCATCTTGAACTTGAATTTTTTTATGTATGTGTTCAAGGATTTCAAATTTAAAATGGGTCTCACCGAACCGTCCGGTTTCGGTACCACAAACACAGTGTGGAATAGTAACCCCGTCCTTGTTGAAGTAGGGGCACCTTGATTATCACCTGCTGGGAATACAGCTTGTGAATTGCCGCTAGCACAGCCTCCCTGTCTGAAGGAGTAATCGGCAAGGCAGATTTTAGGAACCGGTGGGGTGGAGACGCCTCGAATTCCAGTTTGTACCCTTGAGATACTATTTGCAGGATCCAGGGATCCACCTGTGAGCGAGCCCACTGATCGCTGAAATTTTTGAGGCGGCCCCCCACCGTACCTGGCTCCGCCTGTGGAGCCCCACCGTCATGCGGCGGACTTGGAAGAAGCGGGGGAGGACTTTTGCTCCTGGGAACCTGCTGTTTGTTGCAGCCTTTTTCCCCTACCTCTGCCTCTGGACAGAAAGGACCCGCCTTTTCCACGCCTGTTTTTCTGAGTCCGAAAGGACTGTACCTGATAAAACGGCGCCTTTTTAGGCTGTGAGGGAACATGGGGTAAAAATGCTGACTTCCCAGCAGTTGCTGTGGAAACTAGGTCCGAGAGACCATCCCCAAATAACTCCTCACCCTTATAAGGCAAAACTTACATGTGCCTTTTTGAATCTGCATCCCCTGTCCACTGGCGAGTCCATAAGCCTCTCCTAGCAGAAATGGACAATGCACTTATTTTAGATGCCAGCCGGCAGATCTCCCTCTGTGCATCTCTCATGTATACGACTGAGTCTTTTATATGCTCTATGGTTAGCAGAATAGTGTCCCTGTCTAGGGTGTCAATATTTTCTGACAGGGAATCTGACCACGCAGCGGCAGCACTGCACATCCATGCTGACGCAATAGCTGGTCTAAGTATAATGCCTGAGTGTGTATATACAGACTTCAGGATCGCCTCCTGCTTTCTATCAGCAGGTTCCTTGAGGGCGGCCGTATCCGGAGACGGTAGTGCCACCTTTTTAGACAAACGTGTGAGCGCTTTATCCACCCTAGGTGGTGTCTCCCAACGTGACCTATCCTCTGGCGGGAAAGGGAACGCCATTAGTAACTTCTTAGAGATTACCAATCTTTGATCAGGGAAAGCCCACGCTTCTTCACACACTTCATTTAATTCTTCTGATGGGGGATAAACTACGGGTAGTTTTTTTTCTCCCCAAACATAATACCCTTTTTAGTGGTACCTGGGTTTTTATCAGAAATTTGTAACACCTCTTTCATTGCTTCAATCATGCAACGAATGGCCTTAGTGGACATTAGACTAGACTCATCGTCGTCGACACTGGTGTCAGTATCCGTGTCGACATCTGCATCTGCCATCTGAGGTAGCGGGCGTTTTAGAGCCCCCGATGGCCTTTGAGAAGCCTGGACAGGCACGAGCTGAGAAGCCGGCTGTCCCGTATTTGGCATGTCGTCAAATTTTTTGTGTAAGGAGTCGACACGTGCACGCAATTCCTTCCATAAGTCCATCCACTCAGGTGTCTGCCCCGCAGGGGGTGACATCCCTTCTATAGGCATCTGCTCCGCCTCCACATCATTATCCTCATCAAACATGTCGACACAGCCGTACCGACACACCGCACACACACAGGGAATGCTCTAACAGAGGACAGGACCCACCAAAGCCCTTTGGGGAGACAGAGTGAGAGTATGCCAGCACACACCAGAGCGCTATATAATGCAGGGACTAACTGAATTATGTCCCCTATAGCTGCTGTTATATATACTGCGCCTAAATTTAGTGCCCCCCCTCTCTTTTTTACCCTTTTCTGTAGTGTAGACTGCAGGGGAGAGCCAGGGAGCTTCCTTCCAGCGGAGCTGTGAGGGAGAAATGGCGCCAGTGTGCTGAAGGAGATAGCTCCGCCCCTTTTTCGCGGACTATTCTCCCGCTTTTTTATGGATTCTGGCAGGGGTAATTATCACATATATAGCCTCTGGGGCTATATATTGTGGTATTTTTGCCAGCCAAGGTGTTTTTATTGCTGCTCAGGGCGCCCCCCCCTAGCGCCCTGCACCCTCAGTGACCGGAGTGTGAAGTGTGTATGAGGAGCAATGGCACACAGCTGCAGTGCTGTGCGCTACCTTGGTGAAGACTGATGTCTTCTGCCGCCGATTTTCCGGACCTCTTCTTGCTTCTGGCTCTGTAAGGGGGACGGCGGCGCGGCTCCGGGACCGAACACCAAGGCCAGTTCCATGCGGTCGATCCCTCTGGAGCTAATGGTGTCCAGTAGCCTAAGAAGCCCAAGCTACCTGCAAGCAGGTAGGTTCGCTTCTTCTCCCCTTAGTCCCTCGCTGCAGTGAGCCTGTTGCCAGCAGGTCTCACTGTAAAATAAAAAACCTAATTATATACTTTCTTTTTAGAAGCTCAGGAGAGCCCCTAGTGTGCATCCAACCTCGGCCGGGCACAAAATCTAACTGAGGCTTGGAGGAGGGTCATAGTGGGAGGAGCCAGTGCACACCAGGTGACCTAAAAGCTTTCTTTAGTTGTGCCCAGTCTCCTGCGGAGCCGCTATTCCCCATGGTTCTTTCAGAGTTCCCAGCATCCACTAGGACGTCAGAGAAATAGTGTTTAGGGGTGGCAGTTGATGTGGCTCCCGTATTTGAATAATGGAGTTGTCTGCAACTGCAACTGAACAGAGCATTGTCCTCCCCTCTCCGCGACTTGCATTCTTTATAGCCCTGGCTGGGTAGGCTGTCTTAACTCTCCTCTGTGAGGGGGGAATTAACACCCCCTTTTTTAGTCCCTTTGCGGGTGGCATTTTGAAAAATCCCTTCTTAGTCACAAGTTCCTAATCCTTATGGTTCAGGACATTTTGTGATGAGTCCGTGGTATTTGCCATATATCTATCTATCTATCTACACAGTTTTGCTCATAAGTTTACATACCCTAGCAGAATCTGTGATTTTCTGGCCATTTGTCAGAGAATATGTCACGATCTAGGTATCTGGACGCCATTACTTGCCTTTTAGATGTCTTCTGAAGCTGGCTCAGTGTTCCAGGGCCGGATCTCATCTGTGTTCCTGATGTCCACACACTGCATATCCCTCCTGTCACTCTGAGACGCTGTCACAGCGGCGCCATGATTGAACCTAGTGTGGCGTCTCCCGTCCTCCACGGCCTCCGCTCCTGTGTTCCAGTATGCAGGTTGTCAGAGTGGTGCCCCATGCCTGCCGCGGCCTCCGCTGTCCTCCATGTGTCTCAGTGTGCAGATGTCGGTTTGGCGTCTCCTGTCCTCCGCGGCCGGCGCCGCCATTGCTGCTATGTTTCCACATGGTTTTCCAAACCAACTTTCCCTCCAAGTACTAACATGGGCGCAGCCATGTTTGTTCCAGTCACATGTTCAATCTCCACCAATCCGCTGCACTATCAATCTGCATGATTGGCCAGCCAATGCCTGCCCTGCAGCAGGTATAAGTATCCTGTGCCTGAACCAGGAGATGGTCAGTGCTTTGAATGTCAAACCTTGTTCCAGTCTCTCTCTCCTGTGGTTGTTTCTCCAGGTTCCAGCTCCTGTCTCCAGCATCCACTACGAGACCCGCACCTGCCTTCCATCCTGCGGTGCAGCCTGACTCTGCAGCCCTCCGTGGCTATTCCAGCTATTAATTAATCTGCTTCCAGCGGTCAGCTTCCAGCAGTATCCAGTTTCCTTAAAGTGCCGGTGTTATTCCAGCGGATCCCTACTTACCAGCAGTATCCACTACCACCGGTAACCTCTTGTCAACTCTTCTGTTTCCACGCTCCCTAGCATCTTACAGTATCCTCTCTGTGTCTTCATCACCTGGCTGGTTCCATCCAGCATCCACTCCGTGTCTTCTTCACCTGGCTGGTTCCATCCAGCATCCACTCCGTGTCTTCATCACCTGGCTGATTCCATTCAGCATCTACTCCGTGTCTCTACCACCTGGCTGGTTCCATCCAGTATCTACAACAGTCTGTTCAAGTTACCAACTACATCTACACTTCTACTGGCGTGTTCCTCGGCTATCTTCACTACTACAGCCAGGCCTGGTAAGGTTATTCCATCAAAGGACTTTAACATCTGTTCCTCAACCTACCAGTGCTCTGTGATACCTCTCATGGTTATAAGTGATCCAGGAACTGTATTATTTGCCATTTGCTTTTATCAACTGTGAATACTGTTGTTTCTACACGGAGTCTGTTAATAAAACTTTTATTGACTTTTAACCTGGTTGTCATGGTCACACCTTCGGGTAATCCTTCTACACTTACATGTCCAGGGGTCTGATTAAACCTCCCAAGTTTAATTTCATTTCACCCCCTACAACTGAGGCTTCCTCATGTCAGCCTAAACCCTCAGTTGTGACAGAATATGAATGATAACTCACAAACTATTCTTTCACTCATGGTTAGTGGTTGGGTGAAGCCATTTATTGTCAAACAACTGTGTTTACTCTTTTTAAATCATAATGACAACAGAAACTACCCAAATGACCCTGATCAAAAGTTTACATACCCCAGTTCTTAATACCGTGTATTGCCCCCTTTAACATCAATAACAGCTTGAAGTCTTTTGTGGTAGTTGTAGATGAGGCTCTTTATTTTCTCAGATGGTAAAGCTGCCCATTCTTCTTGGCAAAAAGCCTCCAGTTCCTGTAAATTCTAGGGCTGTCTTGCATGAACTGCACGTTTGAGATCTCCGCAGAGTGGCTCAATGATATTGAGGTCAGGAGACTGAGATGGCCACTCCAGAACCTTCACTTTATTCTGCTGTACCCAATGACAGGTCGACTTGGCCTTGTGTTTTGGATCATTGTCATATTGGAACGTCCAAGTACGTCCCATGCGCAGCTTCCGGGCTGATGAGTGCAAATTTTCCTCCAGTATTTTCTGATAACATGCTGCATTCATCTTGCCATCAATTTTGACGAAGTTTCCAGTGCCTTTGTAGCTCACACATCCCCAAAACATCATTGATCCACCTCCGTGTTTCACAGTAGGAATGGTGTACCTTTCATCATAGGCCTTGTTGACTCCTCTTCAAATGTAACGTTTATGGTTGTGGCCAAAAAATAGGATTTTAATACCTACCGGTAAATCCTTTTCTCTTAGTCCGTAGAGGATGCTGGGGACACCAAAAGAACCATGGGGTATAGACGGGATCCGCAGGAGACATGGGCACTTTAAGACTTTCAAAATGGGTGTGCACTGGCCCCTCCCTCTATGCTCCAGACTCCAGTTATAGGAACTGTGCCCAAGGAGACGGACATATTTCGAGGAAAGGATTTATTGTTAAACTAAGGTGATATTCATACCAGCACACACCTCAAGCACGCCGTACAATGTGGTATTCAACAGAACACAAGCTGACGGCATGAACAATTTCAGCAACAGGCTGACTATAAACAGAACACAACAGGTGTGTAACCATAACTAATGACTGCAGATACAGTACGCACTGGGACGGGCGCCCAGCATCCTCTACGGACTAAGAGAAAAGGATTTACCGGTAGGTATTAAAATCCTATTTTCTCATACGTCCTAGAGGATGCTGGGGACACCAAAAGAACCATGGTGTTATACCAAAGCTCTAGAACGGGCAGGAGAGTGCGGATGAGTCTGCAGCACCGATTGACCAAACTTAAGGTCTTCATCGCCCAAGGTGTCAAACTTGTAGAACTTTGCAAAAGTGTTTGGCCCCGACCAAGTAGCTGCTTGGCAAAGTTGCAATGCCGAGACCCCCCAGGCAGCCGCCCAGGAAGAGCCCACCTTTATAGTAGAATGGGCTTTTACCAATTCCGGTAACGGCAATCCAGCCGTGGAATGAGCATGCTGAATCGTATTACAGATCCAGCGTGCAATGGTCTGCTTGGAAGCAGGACACTCAACCTTGTTGGGAGCATACAGGAAAAACAGAGCCTCTGTTTCTCTAACGTCCTAAGTGGATGCTGGGGACTCCGTAAGGACCATGGGGAATAGCGGCTCCGCAGGAGACTGGGCACATCTAAAGAAAGCTTTAGGACTAACTGGTGTGCACTGGCTCCTCCCCCTATGACCCTCCTCCAAGCCTCAGTTAGATTTCTGTGCCCGACGAGAAGGGTGCACACTAGGGGCTCTCCTGAGCTTCTTAGTGAAAGTTTTAGTTTAGGTTTGTTATTTTCAGTGAGACCTGCTGGCAACAGGCTCACTGCATCGAGGGACTGAGGGGAGAAGAAGCGAACTCACCTGCGTGCAGAGTGGATTGGGCTTCTTGGCTACTGGACATTAGCTCCAGAGGGACGATCACAGGTTCAGCCTGGATGGGTCCCGGAGCCGCGCCGCCGGCCCCCTTACAGAGCCAGAAGAGCGAAGAGGTCCGGAAAAATCGGCGGCAGAAGACGTTCCTGTCTTCAATAAGGTAGCGCACAGCACTGCAGCTGTGCGCCATTGCTCTCAGCACACTTCATACTCCGGTCACTGAGGGTGCAGGGCGCTGGGGGGGGCGCCCTGAGACGCAATAAAACACGATAAAAATACCTTACATGGCAAAAAAAGCATCACATATAGCTCCTGGGCTATATGGATGCATTTAACCCCTGCCAGAATATACAGAAAAACAGGTGATAAGGCCGCCGAAAAGGGGGCGGAGCCTATCTCCTCAGCACACTGGCGCCATTTTCCCTCACAGCTCAGTTGGAGGGAAGCTCCCTGGCTCTTCCCTGCACTACAGAAAGGGTTAAAAAAAAGAGAGGGGGGCACTAATTAGGCGCAGTATTAAAACATACAGCAGCTATAAGGGGAAAAACACTTATATAAGGTTATCCCTGTATATATATATATAGCGCTCTGGTGTGTGCTGGCATACTCTCCCTCTGTCTCCCCAAAGGGCTAGTGGGGTCCTGTCCTCTATCAGAGCATTCCCTGTGTGTGTGCTGTGTGTCGGTACGTTTGTGTCGACATGTATGAGGAGAAAAATGATGTGGAGATGGAGCAGAGTGTCTGTAACAGTGATGTCACCACCTAGGGGGTCGACACCTGAGTGTTGTAAGAACAAGGGCTCTACCTTCTCATGAGATGGCCGCCCTTAAGGATCCTGCTGATAGAAAGCAGGAGGGTATCCAAAAATGTATTCACACACATACTGGTGTTATACTGCGACCAGCAATCGCCTCAGCCTGGAGGTGCAGTGCTGGGTTGGCATGGTCGGATTCCCTGACTGGAAATATTGATATCCTAGATAAGGATAGTATATTATTGCCTATAGAGCATTTAAAAGATGAATTTCTATATATGCATGATGCACAGCGGAATATTTGCCGACTGGCATCAAGTATAAGTGCGTTGTCCAATTCTACCAGTAAAATGGTCAGGTGATGCGGATTCCAAACGGCATTTGGAAGTATTGCCTTTAAAAGGGGACATTTGGGGTCGGTCTTTTAGACCTGGTGGCCACGGCAACAACTGGGAAATCCACGTTTGTACCCCAGGTCGCCTCTCAAAATAAGACGCCGTATTATCAGGCGCAGTCCTTTGTTGGCAAGCGGACAAAAGGTTCCTCTTTTCTGCTCGTGACAGAGGGAGAGGAAAAAGGCTGAAGAGATTACCCAGTTCCCAGGAACAGAAATCCTTTCCCGCCTCTGCAAAAGCCCTCAGTATGACGCTAGGGCCTTACAAACTCAGGCACGGTGGGGGCCCGTTCTCAATGAATTTCAGTGCGCAGTGGGCTCACTCGCAAGTAGACCCCTGGATCCTTCAGGTAATATCTCAAGGGTACATATTGAAATTCGAGACGTCTCCCCCTCGCCGTTTCCAAAAGTCGGCTTTACCGACGTCTCCCTCTGACAGGGAGGCAGTTTTGGAAGCCATTCACCCAGCAGGTGATAATCAAGGTACCCCTCCTGTAACAGGGAACGGGGTATTATTCCACACTATTGTGGTACCGAAGCCAGACGGCCCGGTGAAACCGATTCTAAATCTAAAATCTTTGAACACTTACATACAGAGGTTCAAATTCAAGATTGAGTCACTCAGAGCAGTGATTGCGAACCTGGAGGAAGGGGACTACATGATGTCTTGGGACATCAAGGATGCTTACCTTCATGTCAAAGTTTACCCTTCTCACCAAGGGTACCTCAGGTTATGGTACAGAACTGTCACTATCAGTTCAGACGCTGCCGTAGGGATGGTCCACGGCACCCCGGGTCTTTACCAAGGTAATGGCCGAAATGATATCCCTTCGAAGGAAGGGAATTTTAGTTAACCCTTACTTGGACGATTCCCTGATAAGGGTAAGATCCAGGGAACAGTTGGAAGTCGGTGTAGCACTATCTCAGGTAGTGTTGCGGCAGCACGATTGGATTCTCAATATTCCAAAATCGCAGCTGGTTCCGACGACTTGTCTTCTGTTTCCGAGGAATGTTCCTGGACACAGTCCAGAAAAAAGGTGTTTCTCCCGGAAGAGAAAACCAGGGAGTTATCCGAGCTAGTCAGGAACCTCCTAAAACCGAACCAAGTCTCAGTGCATCAATGCACAAGGGTTCTGGGTAAAAATGGTGGCTTCCTACGAAGCAATCCCATTCGTTAGATTCCACGCAAGAACTTTCCAGTGGAACCTACTGGACAAATGGTCCGGGTCGCATTTTCAGATGCATCAGCGGATAACCCTGTCACCAAGGACAAGGGTATCCATCATGTGGTGGTTGCAGAGTGCTCATCTTCTAGAGGGCCGCAGATTCGGCATTCAGGACTGGGTCCTGGTGACCACGGATGCCAGCCTGCGAGGCTGGGGAGCAGTCACACAGGGAAGGAATATCCAGGGCTTAGGGTCAAGCCTGGATACATCACTTCACATAAATATCCTGAAGCTAAGGGCCAATTACAATGCTCTAAGATTAGCAAGACCTCTGCTTCAAGGTCAGCCGGTGTTGATCCAGTCGGACAACATCATGGCAGTCACCCACGTAAACAGACAGGGTGGCACAAGAAGCAGGAGGGCAATAGCAGAAGCTGCAGGGATTCTTCGCTGGGCGGAAAATCATGTGATAGCACTGTCAACAGTATTCATTCCGGGAGTGGACAACTGGGAAGCAGACTTCCTCAGCACGACCTCCACCCGGGAGAGTGGGGACTTCACCCAGAAGTCGTCCACATGATTAAAAAACTCGACAGGTATTGCGCCAGGTCAAGAGACCCTCAGGCAATAGTTGTAGATGCTCTGGTAACACCGTGGGTGTACCAGTCAGTGTATGTGTTCCCTCCTCTGCCTCTCATACCCAAGGTACTGAGATTGATAAGATGGAGAGGAGAAAGCACTATATTCGTGGCTCCGGATTGGCCAAGAAGGACTTGGTAACCGGAACTTCAAGAGATGCTCACGGAGGATCCGTGGCCTTTACCTCTAAGAAGGGACCTGCTCCAGCAAGGACCCTGTCTGTTCCAAGACTTACCGCGGCTGCGTTTGACGGCATGGCGGTTGAACGCCGGATCCTGAAGGAAAAAAGGCTTTCCGGATGAAGTCATCCCTATCCTGATCAAAGCCAGGAAGGATGTAACCGCAAAAACATTATCACCGCAATTGGCGAAAATATGTTGCGTGGTGCGAGGCCAGTAAGGCCCGACGGAGGAAATTCAACTGGGTCGATTCCTACATTTCCTGCAAACAGGAGTGTCTATGGGCCTGAAATTGGGGTCCATTAAGGTTCAAATTTGCGGCCCTGTCAATTTTCTTCCAAAAAGAACTAGCTTCAGTCCCTGAAGTTCAGACGTTTGTAAAAGGGGTACTGCATATACAGCCTCCTTTTGTGCCTCCAGTGGCACTTTGGGATCTCAATGTAGTTTTGGGTTCCAAAAGTCACATTGGTTTGAACCACTTAAATCTGTGGAGTTAAAATATCTCACATGGAAAGTGGTCAAGCTGTTGGCCCTGGCCTGGGCCAGGCGCGTGTCAGAATTGGCGGCTTTATCCTGAAAAAGCCCTTATCTGATTTTCCATTCGGACAGGGCGGAATTGAGGACTCGTCCTCAGTTTCTCCCCAAGGTGGTTTCAGCGTCTCACCTGAACCAACCTATTGGTGGTGCCTGCGGCTACTAGGGACTTGGAGGCCTCCAAGTTGTTAGACGTTGTCAGTGCCCTGAAAATATATGTTTCCAGGACGGCTGGAGTCAGGAAATCTGACTCGCTGTTTATCCTGTGTGCACCCAACAAGCTGGGTGCTCCTGCTTCTAAGCAGACTATTGCTCGTTGGATTTGTAGTACAATTCAGCTTGCACATTCTGTGGCAGGCCTGCCACAACCAAAAATCTGTAAATGCCCACTCCACAAGGAAGGTGGGCTCATCTTGGGCGGCTGCCTGAGGGGTCTCGGCTTTACAACTTTGCCGAGCAGCTACTTGGTCAGGAGAAAATACGTTTGTAAAATTCTACAAAATGAATATCCTGGCTGAGGAGGACCTGGAGTTCTCTCATTTGGTGCTGCAGAGTCATCCGCACTCTCCCGCCCGTTTGGGAGCTTTGGTATAATCCCCATGGTCCTTACGGAGTCCCCAGCATCCACTTAGGACGTTAGAGAAAATAAGAATTTACTTACCGATAATTCTATTTCTCAGAGTCCGTAGTGGATGCTGGGCGCCCATCCCAAGTGCGGATTGTCTGCAATACTTGTACATAGTTATTGTTACAAAAATCGGGTTATTATTGTTGTGAGCCATCTTTCAGAGGCTCCTCTGTTATCATACTGTTAACTGGGTTCAGATCATAGGTTATACGATGTGATTGGTGTGGCTGGTATGAGTCTTACCCGGGATTCAAAATCCTTCCTTATTGTGTACGCTCGTCCGGGCACAGTATCCTAACTGAGGCTTGGAGGAGGGTCATAGGGGGAGGAGCCAGTGCACACCAGTTAGTCCTAAAGCTTTCTTTAGATGTGCCCAGTCTCCTGCGGAGCCGCTATTCCCCATGGTCCTTACGGAGTCCCCAGCATCCACTACGGACTATGAGAAATAGAATTATCGGTAAGTAAATTCTTATTTTTCCTAATCTGAGCAGTTCTGGCGACATAAATCTTCAAAGCTCTGACCACATCCAGAGATTTTGACTCAGCGAAGGCGTCAGTAGCCAAAGGCACCACAATAGGTTGGTTCATGTGGAAAGAGGAAACCACCTTCGGTAGAAATTGTTGACGTGTCCTCAATTCAGCTCTATCTTCATGGAAGATCAAATAAGGGCTCTTGTGAGACAAGGCCGCTAACTCAGACACCTGCCTTGCAGATGCCAAGGGCAACAGGATGACCACTTTCCAAGTGAGGAATTTCAACTCCACCTTCCGTAAAGGTTCAAACCAATGCGATTGAAGGAACTGCAACACCACATTAAGATCCCACTGGAGGCACAAATGGAGGTTGGATGTGCAACACGCCTTTCACAAAAGTCTGAACTTCTGGAAGGGAGGCCAATTGTTTCTGAAAGAAAACCGATAAGGCCGAAATCTGTACCTTAATTGAGCCCAATTTTAGGCCCGCATCCACACCTACTAGAAAACGTCCTAGCCAAAACTCCTCCGTAGGAGCCCCCTTGGATTCACACCAAGAAACATATTTTCTCCAAATACGGTGGTAATGTTTAGACGTTACCCCTTTTCTGACCTGAATAAGTGTGGGAATGACTTCACTGGGAATAGCCTTACAGGCTAGGATTTTGCGCCCAACCGCCATGCCGTCAAACGTAGCCGCGGTAAGTCCTGATACACGCACGGCCCCTGTTGTAACAGGTCCTCGCGCAGAGGAAGAGGCCAGGGATCTTCGATGAGTAATTCCTGAAGATCTGGATACCAAGCACTCCTTGGCCAGTCTGGGACAATGAGGATCGCCCGGATCTTTGTTCTTCTTATGATCTTTAGAACCTTTGGAATGAGAGGAAGTGGAGGGAATACATACACCGACTGAAACACCCACGGTGTCACCAGTGCATCCGCTGCAATTGCTTGAGGGTCCTTTGACCTGGAACAATATCTCTGAAGCTTCTTGTTGAGACGAGATGCCATCATGTCTACTTGAGGAACTCCCCAACTACTGGTCACCTCTGCGAAGACTTCTTGGTGGAGGCCCCACTCTCCTGGATGGAGATCGTGTCTCCTGAGGAAGTCTGCTTCCCAGTTGTCCACTCCTGGAATGAAGATCGCTGACAGAGCGCTTGTATGCTTTTCCGCCCAGTGGAAAATCCTTGTGGCTTCTGCCATTGCCGCTCTGCTTTTCGTTCCGCTCTGACGGTTTGTGTACGCTACTGCTGTTACACTGTCCGACTGGATCAGCACAGGTAGATCTCGAAGATGTTCCGCTTGCATAAGGCTGTTGTAAATGGCCCTTAACTCCAGAACATTTATGTGGAGACAAGTTTCCTGACTTGACCATCTTCCTTGGAAGTTTTCTCCCATTGTGACTGCCCCCCAGCCTCGGAGGCTTGCATCCGTGGTCACTAGGATCCAGTCCTGTATTCCAAACCTGCACCCCTCTAGGAGGTGAGAGCTGTGTAGCCACCACAGGGGTGATACCCTGGTTTTGGAAGACAGGATTATCCTCCGGTGCATGTGTAGGTGGGACCCGGACCACTTGTCCAACAGGTCCCACTGGAACACTCTGGCATGGAACCTGCCAAACTGAATGGCCTCATAGGCCGCAACCATCTTCCCCAGTAACCGAATGCATTGATGGATTGACACTCTTGCTGGCTTCAGAATTTGACCAGACTCTGAAGTTCCAGAGCCTTTTCCACTGGAAGAAAAACTCTCTGTAGTTCTGTGTCCAATATCATTCCCAAAAACGACAACCGCGTTGTCGGAATCAACTGTGATTTTGGCAAGTTTAGGAGCCAACCATGTTGCTGAAGGACTGTCAGGGAGAGTTCAACTTTTTTTTTACCAACTGGTCCCTGGATCTCTCCTTTATCAGGAGATCGTCCAAGTATGGGATAATCATGACTCCTTGCTTGCGAAGGAGAACCATCATCTCCGCCATCACTTTGGTGAAAACCCTCGGAGCCGTGGACAGACCAAATGGCAACGTTTGAATTGGGAATGACAATCCTGAATTGCAAACCTCAGGTAAGCCTGATGCGGAGGATAAATGGGAATGTAAGTAGGCATCCTTTATGTCCACCGACACCATAAAATCCCCTTCCTCCAGACTGGAGATCACTGCTTGGAGAGACTCCATCTTGAATTTGAATTTCTTTAGGTAGAAATGTAGGGATTTCAGGTTTAGGATTGGTCTGACCGAGACGTCCGGCTTCGGGACCACAAACAGGCACGAATAAAAGCCTTCTCACTGTTGTGACTGGGGAACCCTGACAATAACTTGATTTTGACACAACTTTTGTATTGCGTCGCAAACTACCTCCCTGTCCAGAAGAGAAGCTGGTAAGGCCAATTTGAAAAAACGGCGAGGGGGAACGTCTTGAAACTCCAGCTTGTTCCCTTGGGAAACTATTTGTAAAACCCATGGGTCTAGGTCCGAACGAACCCAAAACAGACTGAAGAATTTGAGACGTGCCCCCACCGGTGCGGACTCCCGCATAGGAGCCCCAACGTCATGCGGTGGAAGTCTGGGAGGACTTCTGCTTCTGGGAGCCTGACAAGGCTGGTGATCGTTTACCTCTTCCCCTTCCTCTAGTAGCAAGGAAGGAAGGAAGAACCTCGGCCCTTTCTGTATTTATTGGGCCGAAAGGACTGCATCTGATAGTGATGCGTTTTCTTTTGTTGTGGAAGAACATAAGGCAAAAAGGATGACTTACCCGTGGTAGCTCTAGATAACAAATCATCAAGGCCGTCACCAAATAAAGCCTTACCTTTATATGGTAGAGATTCCATACTTTTCTTGGAATCAGCATCAGCATTCCATTGGTGAATCCACAACGCTCGTCTAGCTGAGACTGCCATGGCATTGGCCTTTGATCCCAAAAGACCAATATCTCTCGCAGCTTCCTTAAGGTATGCTGCAGCGTCCTTGATATAACCCAGCGTCAAGAGGACGCTATCCCTATCTAGGGTATCGATTTTAGAAGACAAGTTGTATGCCCACTTTTCGATAGCACTACTTACCCACGCAGACGCAATGACAGGTCTGAGTAGCGTACCTGTGGTTGCATAAATGGACTTTAACATAGTTTCTTGTTTTCGATCCACCGGATCCTTAAGGGCCGCCGTGTCAGGTTACGGGAGCGCCACCTTTTTAGACAAACGTGACAGGTCCTTGTCCACGGTGGGTGGTGACTCCCACTTTTCCCTATCCGCCGAGGGAAATGGATAAGCTACCGTAATTCTTTTGGGAATCTGAAACTTTCTGTCAGGACCTTCCCAGACTTTTTCAAATAGCGTGTTCAGTTCATGAGAGGGAGGAAACGTTATCTCAGGTTTCCTTTCTTTATACATACAGACCCTTTTATCACGGACAGCCGGGTCTTCAGTGATATGTAATACCTCTTTAACCGCCAGAATCATGTACTGAATGCTTTTTGCCAACTTTGGATCTAATCTGGAATCGCTGTAGTCGACATGGGAATCAGAGTCCGTGTCGGTAGCAGTGTCTGCCAACTGGGCCAACGTACATTTTTGTGACGCTGAGGGAACCTGACTTTGCAATAAAATATCTTCCACAGATTTCTTCCATGCTTGGGTCTGAGACTCAGACTTGTCCAATCTTTTACTAATACGAGCTACATTAGCATTCAATACCTTTACCCAATCAGGAGTCGGCGGTGCCGACACGGTCACCACCACCTCCTTTTGCGTCTCTAATACAGTCTCCTCCTGTGAATAGCACTCAGCCTCAGACATGCCGACACACGTGTAATACACACTGGGCTTATAGGGGACAGACCCACAGAGAAGCCTGTCAGAGAGGCACAGAGGGAATTTGCCAGCTCACACCCCAGCGCCAACACAATGGGTCAGAAGCATTAACTAAAATGCCCCAGACCTGTAGCGCTTTTTATATTATATAATATTGCACCAAATAACCTGCCCCCCCCCCCCCCCCCGCTTTGCACCCTGATACTTGTTCAGCAGTGTGAGGAAGGTCCAGCGTTTCTGCAGCCAGCGGAGAAGAAATGGCGCAGAGTGAGCTGCGGGGACCAAGCTCCGCCCCCTTAATGGCGCGCTTCCTTCCCTCTCTACGGATTATACTGGCAGGGGTTAGGACAGTGTCTTACACTAATGTCCCCTCTTGCCAGACTTTTGCTGAGGTATTTTAAGCTGCCCAGGGCGCGTGCCCCCCCCCCCCCCCGCACCCAGAAGTGCTGTGGGTGTGAGCGGGAGCTTGGTGCACAGCGTCCGTCCGCTGCGCGGTACCTCAGAGAAATGCTGTCACTGAAGTCTTCTTTCTTCTTCTACTCACCTGTCTTCTGAGTTCTGGCTCTGTAAGGGGGGTGACGGCCGGCTGTGGGAGCGAGCATCTGAGTGTACCCAGCGATCAAACCCTCAGGAGCTAATGGTGTCCTGTAGCCAGAAGCAGAGCCCTTGAACTCACTGGAAGTGGGTCATACTTCTCTCCCTTCAGTCCCACGAAACAGGGAGGTTGTTGCCAGCAGCCTCCCTGAACATAAAAAACCTAACAAAAAAGTATTTTCAGAGAAACTCAGTAGAGCTCCCCTGTAGTGCGTCTAGTCTCACTGGGCACAATTCTAAATCTGGAGTCTGGAGGAGGGGCATAGAGGGAGGAGTCAGTGCACACCCCTTTTGAAAGTCTTAAAGTGCCCATGCCTCCTGCGGATCCAGTCTATACCCCATGGATCTTTTAGTGTACTCAGCATCCTCTAGGACGTATGAGAAAGTTACATTTTGGTCTCATCACTCCAAAATGACTTTGTTCCAGAAGTTTTGAGGCTTGTCTCTGTGCTGTTTGGAGTATTGTAAGTGGGATGCTTTGTGGCATTTGCGTAGTAATGGCTTTCTTCTGGCGACTCGACCATGCAGTCCATTTTTCTTCAAATGCCACCTTATTGTGCATCTTGAAACAACCACACCACTTTTTTTCAGAGAGTCCTGTATTTCAGCTGAAGTTATTTGTGGATTTTTCTTTGCATCCCGAACAATTTTCCCCGCAGTTGTGAGTGAAAGAAAAGTTTGTGAGTTATCATTCATATTCTCTGACAAATGGCCAGAAAATCACAAATTCTGCTAGGGTATGTAAACTTATGAGCACATATATATATATATATATATATATATATATATATATATAATTTGTATTCGGCACTCATGAAATCAAAATCACAGTCAGCTTGCCCTGTGCCCTCTAAATCAACTTTGCAGGTTGAAGATATAAGCACAATGAAGCGGCACTCCAGGACTTAATTCAAATAAACGGGTCCAGTCTCCCGATTTTGATGTGCCGCTTTTGATATATATATATATATATATATATATATATAAATAAGGTGGAGAATTAAATTCCGGTTTCTGCACTCCACCAGCAACGGGGGAGGGCAGAAATAGGAAATACGTCAACCAGGAGCTTCCAGATGGTGAGTCAATGGGGATAGAGACGCGGGTGTCTTTCATGTGTGTCTTCTACTATTTACATGATCAAGTGTGCTTCGTGTTATCTCTTGTATTTTGTGGTCTTGGCTTGCATCTGTGACAGTCTCAGAGTGCCATTCCTGATCTTCTGTATGAATCGAGCACCAGGCCATTCTGTGTATTTACTACAGAGTGCCGGCATATCTTGGAGATATGGAGATAGAGAGATACATATATATCAAACGACAATGAAAACCTTGAGGGTTAGTTTTTGTACTGTAAGGCCTATTCATTGACAGTAATGTAATAAGCTTGAACATAAAATGCATTTTAAAAGTAAAATGTGTGCACCGCTCCAGGACATTACAGCGCACTCTGAACGGGTGAACTCCTACTTATTTCTAAGTGGATAAATCAATTTGTGATAATTTTCCCTTTAAAAATAAAATACATACATAAATTAGCCTTTTACTTCAGACTTTAGTAATTAATGTTCCTGATGGCAAAGAAAAATATCATATGTATGATTTAAAATGGTTAATAAATATAAAATTAAAAACTTTCACAATGACGTGACCATTAAAAGTGTCCATTTAATAGGTCCCCTGCAATTTGCTTAGTCTAAACACTCCACTCACACTCAAGCGACAGATTATACAAATTACAATGTGCAACAAAATATATCTGACATAATGTATGGGTTGAATTCTTAAGGAGAACCAATTACTCTCTTTAAAATACTATTAACCAGCTGTGCCGTCACCCATGCAATAAAAAGACATATACAGTCACTGCCTTTTGTTATAAATTCTTATACAAATTAAAATATTTTTACAAAAAGTATTTTGTTCAAAATGTATAAAGTTTAATGAATGCACATTCTCTCACCCCCTCCCCAATATTAGAACTTTCCTAAGTATAAATGTTAGTGCAATTCCATTTAATAGCTTTAAACAGCTTAATAGTAATTAAGTTACAGAAATTACAGTGAGGAAGGCACTTTTTAACCCCATCCCCGCTGCACTACAGTTCTTGAAGTGGTACTGTAAGACACTTAAGAATTGGCCTGGGCACTTGTCTTTCCCAGTAGAGCATGCTCAATACGAGCTACATTGAACAAACAGCAGGAGATTTCTTCTTAAAGATCCATAATTGGCAAGAACAATGTTTCTACACTATTCCAGGACTATCTGTGCAGAGAAGGGGTTAGGTTGAGTCTATTCAGTCTCAGTACAGTATTACATAGGCATATGTCATAGAGTTGTAGTAGGATATCCTCTTCATGCAGTAGTTTATGTTCACCAGCATAAGTAAGCAGCAGGCAAAAACAAGATTGTGAGTAAAGTTGATTATAATAATGTGAGTGGAAAAAAAAATTGCATCCTATGGAAGATCAGGAATCCAGCGGGCTGTGCCTCAGCTCAGAATATACCCGAATCAGTGTGCTGGAAAGTAGAAACCATCAATGTTTGGGGTATTTATATCAGTTTTTCAATCCTCTTGTAAATTAAAGATTGTACTTTGCTGCCAAGTCTCTGGCTGGCCGAGGCAGCATGTGCACCGAGTGCCAATGAGAATGTCTATAGTAAGACCAAGTGAGGGCGCAGTGTTTTGTGGAGCAGTGCATTATGGTTTAGTATTGTTTCCTATTTACTGCTGAGACAGAAGTGCAGTCCTGTTGGCTTTCATCTTCTCTAACCTCTTCACTAAATGACTGTTTGTCATCTCCATCTCTTCCATCTTGTCCAGAGCAGTGCGCAGCTGTTGAGTAAAAGGTAACAGGTTACTTAGTTTATCCCAGTATATAAACAATGCTTGGCATTTGCACATTACTTCAGTGATATTCAGAGACTCAAACACTTCAGGCATAAACCGCATTCAAACACCTTTTATGCTGTGCACACGTCTATTATTTAAGGTACGCTAAACCTTTAAGCATCTATTCACAGTGATGGGAAGGCTTGAGGCCAGCCCAGCATGTCTGGAAGTGCTGGGCTGCCCCCATGCGTGACGGTGACAGGGCCGGGGCACCGTCCCCAGCCGACCAAGCATGAACTGAAAAACCCCTGCCCGCAACCTAGCAGGAAGACTAGGTAAAGAACCGTTTTTACACATGGTACAAAGTAAACTGCAAGCAATCATCCATAAGAGCTATACAAAACAAACAAACCTTTTTGTATTGGGAAGTGGCTGTATCATAATATATGTGTATACAAAGACACAAAGATAACCTGTTCCTGTCACCATATCATACATAAATTAAAGCAGTGGTTCTAACTCCAGTCCTCAAGCACCACCAACAGATCATGTTTTGTGGATCTCTTATCATGCACAGGTGAGTTAATCTCTTTTGCTGGGTCAGTAAGTACCCACCTGCTTCCACATACAAAAATCCTCAAAACATGACCTGCTGAGAAAACTTGAAGGTTGAGGATGAGAACCACTGAAGTAGAGGTTCGTGTAACTAACATTCTTCGATGTGGAGAAATCAGAAAGTAGATGGTATGGGTCTGGCAGTAAGGGAGTTATGATAGCTGGGAGGGAGGTAGGGTTGATATAAAATATATATATATATATTTTTAACGGCAATAGTTTTTATTCGAGAAAAGCAATTTTATGGGGTACAAAAAACAACATAACACGGTAACACGATATAGGGGGGGATGCAGATGGGGGGCACACGGGAGGGGGGGGGGGAGCGTCCAGTAACACAGTGGTGGAGGTACCCTGCAACAAATGTGGCAGAAAGAGAGAAGAGGAAAGAGGAGTACGTAGGACAGAAGAGGGGATGAGACCACTTCAAGTGATAGACATACCAAAAATATTAAATTTGAGATAAGAACTCATGTGAAAAAGCTATGCGAAAGAGACAGATATATTGTTTTAAAGAGACATATCATATGGAACAAAAAAAAAGTCAAAAAGAATATGTGAAGGCATAGGGAGAGAAAGGGGACTGAAACATAAACATGATCCTACACCCTATTAGGGCAAGTGGAGGAGAGCCCATACTATAATGAAACCAAGGGAGCTACTCTGGGAGGGGACCTGGAATGTCACTCACTCACTCACTCACTCACTCACTATCAGGGAGTTCAGTTAGACTAAAATGGGCTGAGACGCTGTTAGAAGGGTTATGGAAATACTGGGAACCTGGACCAGTAGTAACAAACACCTGCCATGGGGACCAGCGGGTCAGGGGGGAGGAAGCAATGCCAGAGACAGGGACGTATTCAGTTTCCATGAGGTAGTGGTGGTGCTTTTTGTGAATAACGTTTAGTAGAACTGGGGAAGTAGATTGCTTCCATAGTTGAGCAAGATTAGCGCGGGCGGCTATCAAAATATGTCCCAGAACATATCTGCTAGTAGGGGGGGCGAGGGAGGGGAGTAAGTGAAGTAACGCTACAGTCGGGTCAGGAGTAAGTTGTGTGTGGAGAACCTTATTAATCAAGTTGAACACCTCGGACCAGTATTGTGTAATTATCGGGCAGGACCAGAATATGTGGTAAATATGTCCTATTGATCCACATAGTCTCCAGCATTTGTTGCTGCAAGTAGGCCAAAACTTGTGTAATCGGTTGGGGGTCAAATACAGTCTATGGACAAGTTTAACATGCATTTCAGTGTGGTTCAGGCATTGGGACATAGAGTGGGAGGTTAGGAAAACAGTACGCCATTCCTGAGGTGACAGCGTTCTACCCAGATCCAACTCCCATTTCATCTGAGCAGTAGATTTGGAGGGGGAGATAGGGGTAATAAGTAGCTTGTACCAGAATGAGATATCGCCTCTGGATTTGTTTAAAGAAAGCCGGGAAAAGAGGGCTTGCGAGGTGGAATCCAGGGTTAAAAAGGTGGCAGGGATCGATTTCCATCAGTGTGCGACCTGATAATAATGGAAAAGTTCGGGGGCAGGAAGAGAGAATTTCTGTTGGAGAGCAAGGAAGGGCAACATGAAAAGTCCATCCAATATATCCCCTAAACATAATATGACCAGCTGTCTCCATTTGGAAAGATTTAAATGGGGGATAATCGCTGAGAGGGTGGTAATGGAGACCTGGGCGATGCAGCAAGCAGGTGACGACAGGACGGCATGTAGATTATCCCAAGTCTTAAGCAAGGCTTGAGTGGTTGGGAGGAGATGTGGAAGGGCAGGTCGGACCAACTTGGGAATGCGGAAAAGATCCGAAAGGGGGACCGAATGGGCTTGGGTTTGTTCCAGTTCCACCCAAGATACTAGAGAATCAGTGGTAAAATAATGTTTAAGGGAGGCTAATAAGGAAGCTTCCTGGTATAGAGAAATGCTGGGTAAATAGAGACCCCCTAAGGCTCTTGGTAATATCATTCTGGAGCGAGCCAGTAATGGGGGTTTAGAAGACCATACATACTTGGTCATTATAGAAGAACAAGTCTGAAGGGCTTTTTTAGGGAAGGTATATGGGATCGTGCGGAACAGGTACATTAGTTTGGGCAGGAGGGACATTTTGAATGCAGCCATACGTCCTAGCCAAGACACTTCGTATGCCGCCCAAGATTTTGATAAAGCCTCTAATGTAACTAATAAAGGGGAGAGATTATATGTAAAGACATCGGGAGTGTGAATATGGACACCTAAGCATTTTAACCTGCCAGTTATAAGGAAAAGAAGATTGGAGGGTCGGAAGAGCGTGTGAGAGGTTAATGGGGAGGGCGTCAGTCTTTGTGATGTTAAGTTTGTAATAGGAGGCTAAGCTGAAGGCATGTAAGATGGAGGTCAGAAGAGGGAGAGTGGTGGAAGGGTCAGAAATAAAGAGAACATCGTCCGCAAAAAGGCTTAATTTATGGTGGGAAGAGCCGAATTTTAGGGCTGGGAAGTGGGGATTGTCGCGAATTGTAATAGCCAGGGGTTCAATTGACAAAACAAACATCAGGGGGGAGAGAGGGCAACCCTGCCTGGTGCCATTTGTGATTGGGAAAGGGTCGGATAAAAAGCCATTGCTGAACACCCGGGCCGAAGGAGAGCTATATAATGCTAAAATAGAGGATAGGATGCTATCCTTAAACCCAAATCGGAGGACTTCGCGCATATAGGACCAATTTAATCTATCGAAGGCCTTCTCGGCATCCAAGGATAGCAGGAGAAGGCCCTGATCTGTAGAGAGAGAATCAATCAAGTTGAAAACTCTACGCGTATTGTCCGACGCCTGTCGGCCCGGGACAAAACCAGTCTGCTCCGGGTGTATCAGCAATGACAACAATCTGTTCACTCGTGACGCAATCAGTTTAGCGTATAATTTGATATCGGTATTAAGCAGGGCAATGGAGCGGTAATTGTGTAGATAAGCAAGGTCTTTGCCAGGTTTGGGAATACAGGTTGAGTATCCCTTATCCAAAATTCAAAATCCCACATTTTTGGTTCCCCTACTGAGACTGTAGTGACTATTCGTGCTTCTAGAAGTTCCGCCGGTAAAGTTCCTTTATCCGAGAAATTGTTAAAGAAGGCGGTCAGGTGGGGAGAGAGAACATCAAGGAACGAGGCATAGAAATTAGAGACGAACCCGTCAGGGCCCGGGGCTTTGTTGCGGGGAGAGGACTTAACGGCTGCGGCAACCTCAGCAGGGGTCCATGGGGCGTTGAGAGCGGATAGTTGCTCTGGATTCAGTGTGGGAAAAGAGAGATTGTCCAGAAAAGAAGAGATGGAGAGAGGGGTAGATGGGTCAGTTAGTAAATTGTAAAGTTTAGCGTAGTAATGTGCAAATTGATTTGTGGTGTCTTTAGGATTGAGGACTTTCCGTTTGGAGGGGGAGTATACAAATTTGATCTTGTTCCTAAGCTTGCTGAGCCCGGAGCTTACGGGCTAACATTCTACCAGATTTGTTACCCAGAAGATTGAACTTGTGTCTTAATCTGTTTAAAGCCGCTTGAATATGGGCGAGAATCAATTTTTGGAATTGGCTACGAACACTAGAGAGTTCCTTCTTGAGGGTTCTAGAGGGAGTGGCCATATTGCGTGATTCAAGATCTAGTAATTCGGCCTCCAGTTTCGACTGTAACTGGAGAGCTTGTTTCTTGAGGATGGCACCAGCTTGCATAGCTGCACCACGGGTAACAGCCTTAAAGGCGCACCAGTGGTTAATGACAGAGGTGTCCTGGGGAGAGTTGGTGGCGAGATAAGAGTTAATAGAGTCTAGGATACGTGTTTTGGAGAGAGGATTGCTTAATAGGTAGGGATAGACATGCCATTGCCTAGGGGGGTTCTGGGGAGCGGAGAGGTTCCATTTTCAGAGAACAGGGGCGTGGTCTGACCAAGTGATCGGTAGAATAGTAATGTCCCTAGTTCTCTGGAGAGACCATTTATCGCATAAAATTAAATCTATCCTGGAATTGGAATTGTGTACTGAGGAGTGGAAGGTATATTCCCGCCCTGAGGGGTTATTAATCCTCCAGATATCAAATAAATCGAACTCCGTGAGGAGATTGCGGAAGGCTAGAGAGGTGCCGGATTGAGCCGAGGGTATGGGTCGTGAGAGAAGGCCAGATTTATCCAGTTTTGGATCTAAAACTAAATTGTAGTCCCCCAGGACAACTAGGGAGCCTTTAAGCGATTTGCGAATTAGGAGAAATAATTTGCGTAGGAACTGTGTTTGGTTCGAGTTAGGTGTGTAGAGGGAAACTAGTGTAGTAGGTTTGTCGTCCAGGAGGCCAATAAGGATTAGATAGCGGCCACTCTTCTCAGAGATTTGGGAGTGAGGGGTAAAGGAAACATGTTTACTAAAGAGGATAGCTACACCGTTACGTTTAAACGGGGTGTTTGCGTAATATCCCACAGGGAAATAATTATCTTTGAACAGGGGGGGTTAGCAGAGGAGAAATGGGTTTCTTGCAGCGCGACTACGTCTGCTCTTTGTTGACGGAAAAAAGAGAGGGCTAGTCTGCGTTTGTTGGGCGGGTTTAGACCCTTAACATTGAGAGAGAGGAGGTTAACCATTAAAAGAGTAAGGCAAGGGTGAGAGACAAATATCTATACAAGGCATCATAATTACTGTTGAAATGGAGAACAGAGTACCACAGGAAGCGGAGGGAAACCATGAGTCTGGAGCTCAGGGGGAAGAAAGACAGGAGGGGGTACATGGAGGACAAAGTAAACTGGGAGGAGCGGGGTAGACAAAAAAAAAAAAAAGGTCCGGTACATTGGACCTGCATGACTACTGCAGGGGGAGAAAACAACTTGCAGTAGTTTAGAAAAAAGTCGGGGACGGGCCGGCAGAGCAGGCACCGCCACTCAGATACAACAAGGTAAAGAGAGAATAAGAACATGTTAAACTGGCCCTATGACGCAATAGGTGAAAGCATAGGGGACATCACATATAAACAACTGGGAATAATTCCAGCAGGGCATAGTGCCCCTGGGAGCTGGATTAAACCTGAACTGCGACAAATAACCAGCGTATGATAAGAGGCACATCGTAACTAGTGAAAGAGTAACCTGTAGCATATAGACCAAGAGAAATATCACAACGCATAACGGGTACAATAAATGTTAATATCTTCCCCTCACAGCAGGGGGAAAGAAGTCTACAGTTTCACAGAGTCAGAAAGGAATGTTGAGAGACCCAATGCTGTGATCAGATGGCTCAGGGGTTCGACCATTCCTGTCGGATTGAGGACAGACGGGATGGAGCAGATGACTTCTGAACAGTAATGTCCCAATCCAAGAGCAACTTGACTACCACATCGAGGGAGGAGATGATGTAAGTGGAGTCCTCATAGGAAACTATCAGTTTGACCGGGAATCCCCAGCGGTAGTGGATATCATGGGACCTGAGCGCCAGGGTAATAGGTGAAAGGGCACATCTCTTCGCAATGGTGGCAGCGGAAAAACCCTGGAATATTTGGCGGCCCCCTAAGGTGTCTGAATTTTTAGATTCTCTGGCAGCTCTCATGATGCGTTCCTTGACTGTAAAGAAATGCACACGGAGGAGGGTATCTTTAGGGAGGTCAGAGGAAACTGTGCGTGGCCGGGGGAGGCGGTGGATACGGTCAATCAGGAGCTCCGCGGTATCCGCAGCGGGTGGAGCTTCCTGAAGAGGGCGATGGCATAGGGTTCGAGTTCAGAATTAGTGACAGAATCGGGGATGCCCCTCATCTTAATGTTGTTCCGTCGAGATCTGTCCTCCATGTCAGCTAACTTAGACCGGAATTGGTCCATCTCCTGTTGTTGACGATCATGGGAGGTGATCATCTCGTTGTGGGAGGCGACCAGTTCTTCCACCTTGCGTTCTAAGTGGTCGGTCCTGTCCCCGATTGCCACCAGCTCGGTTTTGACCTCACGAACAGCAGAGGTCAGGTCTTTAGAGAGTTCCGATTTAAAGGCGGAGAGAATCTGGCAAAGAGACTTCACAGTCAAGGGTGCATCAGAATCGCAATCAACTCCGGAGACCGTGAGCATGGATGGCAGACCAGTCGACAGCACAGGGTCTGGCACAGTGGGCGGGGGGATTCTTTGTAGAGGGGAGATTTGGAGTGGTTTAGGGGGGGGGGGGGGGGGAGGATATTTTGGAAGGCGCTGGGTCTTTGTTCTTTTTGGGAGGCATCGTTCATCAGTAGAAGTGAAGGCAGTGGAGAGTGAACGGGCGCCTTAACTCCGCTGGGTCCGGTCAAAGGTGAAGCGTGACACAGGTGTACTCAGCCACAGTAGGTCAGGAACATGTCGATTAGGCAAACATGAGTGGCGGTGGAAGCAGAGCAAGTACACTCACATTATGGAGAGTTCGCAATCATAGGACGGCAGGGTCGTAGGGGAGCCAACTTGAGAGTGTGGACAGACACATAAATAGCTGGCGCAGTACAAGGCAGATAAATCAGGAAACAAGTGTGGGGAGGCTATTTTAAGTTGTAGAAACTCCCAGGTCCCTGGGAGCTCATAGAAAGCCCAGCCTGCCCGTTCAGCCCGCAGGCCACGGCCAGAGAATGCTCTTTATTTATTATGTATTTATTCTCTTCTTTTTTTTGTTTTGTTCCTTTTTTGACTAAATTAATGCAGCTGGAGAGGTCCCAGACAGTGTCCAGGAAATGTATTAATCACAGGGCACCCCCTCAGTCAGAGGCTGAATCTAAACAGATGCCTGAGTCCCAAGCAGGTAGTGAGGGCTCCACGAGGTGCTTTGCCAGCACACAAGATGGCGCCGCCGGGTCTCCGAGTAGGCCTTCCGCTGCCCAGGCTCCCGGAGGCTGTTACCAGATCAGCCGGGAGCGGGCACAGCAGCGCGCGGGTCACGCGGGCCGGGGTCCCCCGTCCAGGCGCCGCTCAGCGGAAGAGGCCGCCGCAGCAGGAGAGGAGAGCTCGCCCGTCACCGGCCCTCCACAGCGCGGCGCGATGTCAGGCGGGCGCCACTCCGAGGTAATGAGGGCAGCAGGCAGCACTCACCGGGGGAAGAAGGCAGAGGGTATCTGGTGGTGGACCATGCACACAGGCGATGAGCGGGGGGGTGGGGTGGCGCCCTCCGTGCCGGAATCCAATCACTTCCCTCAGGGCCGCATGTAAATCAAGGTCTGGGCTTCAGGGGGGTCAGCAGGCCGCAACCCGCAAGGGTGTAGGAGACACCCGCCGGCTCCGCAGACCGTGCTGCCCAGTGTAGGGGTTCCCCAGATGATAGAGGGTTGTCCCCAAAGTGCAGCTAGGTGCCTATAGCAATGTGTCCAAGGCAGGAGCTCTAGGGAGACACGTCTGCCTAGTTCTGCAGCCAAGCCACGCCCCCGATAAAAAATATTTTTTACTGGAATGATCACTTAATATAGATACAACACACTGCCACTCCAAAAGGTCTTTTGAAAGCATCATCCCTTCACATATTTAGTGGAGATTCCTTTACTGGGACTCTCTCTTTGCTGGCGTATAGAGATTTGGCTGTTTCTTACGAACAGTTTTGTAAATATTGGAAATGTCCATGATATCCCTGTTTGTCAAAAAAACAAGTCTCTGATATACCAACGTGATGTTTAGCCAATAACCACATCGCCTGCCTTTTATCTGAAGTAACTAAAATCATTTAAAAATTGTGTGTTTATCAGCAGCATATGTATCAGCTGAGGACAGTCACATGAACAGTGGGAAGTGTAGTCCAGCAGACAGAGTCCTTCAGCTCTTCAACGCTACTTACACAGCTAGCACTACCCAAAATCTGTAATCCTAAAAGAGCTGTAAATGACTTCATAGGTGCAATGACTGTAGTGCTTCAGCTCAATATGGTAGAAAGTCTGCTGCAGAATGACCCAACAGAGAGAAAGCTAGTACAGTGTGCAACAGTGATAAAAATTTTATACCAAATCATAGTTAAATATAATACACTCACTAAATTTAGATGTTACAATGAGTATAATATGGTTCCGTGACAGTGATAGATCTAAGGTATCCCAAAGAAAAGAAAAGTGCAGATGTTCCTATATATGGGGCTAATGTAATAGCCTGCAAGAAGCAGGAAGTCTATGACTTAGCGATGCCATGTAAATGACTGGTAATTTAAAAATCCGGCCAGACTAGCATAAAGTCCTGCACTTCCTGCTTTTTAAAGGCTATTACGTTTAGCCCGTAATATTAATTCAAACAATATATGGTTTGGTATTTATTGTAGAATAAAGGAGTTCTCTCATTCACTGCATAAAAAAAAAAAAGATTTTACTCACCGGTAAATCTATTTCTCGTAGTCCGTAGTGGATGCTGGGAACTCCGAAAGGACCATGGGGAATAGACGGGCTCCGCAGGAGACTGGGCACTCTAAAAGAAAGATTAGGTACTATCTGGTGTGCACTGGCTCCTCCCTCTATGCCCCTCCTCCAGACCTCAGTTAGGATACTGTGCCCGGAAGAGCTGACACAATAAGGAAGGATTTTGAATCCCGGGTAAGACTCATACCAGCCACACCAATCACACTGTATAACTCGTGATACTATACCCAGTTAACAGTATGAAATATAACTGAGCCTCTCAACAGATGGCTCAACAATAACCCTTTAGTTAGGCAATAACTATATACAAGTATTGCAGACAATCCGCACTTGGGATGGGCGCCCAGCATCCACTACGGACTACGAGAAATAGATTTACCGGTGAGTAAAATCTTATTTTCTCTGACGTCCTAGTGGATGCTGGGAACTCCGTAAGGACCATGGGGATTATACCAAAGCTCCCAAACGGGCGGGAGAGCGCGGATGACTCTGCAGCACCGAATGAGAGAACTCAAGGTCCTCCTCAGCCAGGGTATCAAATTTGTAGAATTTAGCAAACGTGTTTGCTCCTGACCAAGTTGCAGCTCGGCAAAGTTGTAAAGCCGAGACCCCTCGGGCAGCCGCCCAAGATGAGCCCACTTTCCTTGTGGAATGGGCTGTTACTGATTTAGGATGCGGCAATCCAGCCGCAGAATGCTCCAGCTGAATTGTGCTACAAATTCAGCGAGCAATAGTCTGCTTAGAAGCAGGAGCACCTATTTTGTTGGGTGCCTACAGGATAAACAAAAAAAACGATTCAGTTTTCCTGACTCCAGCCGTCCTGGAAATATAAATTTTTAAGGCCCTGACTACGTCCAGTAACTTGGAATCTTCCAAGTCCCTAGTAGCCGCAGGCACTACAATAGGTTGGTTCAAGTGAAAAGCTGATACCACCTTAGGGAGAAACTGGGGACGAGTCCTCAATTCTGCCCTATCCATATGGAAAATCAGATAAGGGCTTTTACATGACAAAGCCGCCAATTCTGACACACGCCTGGCCAAAGCCAAGGCCAATAACATGACCACTTTCCACGTGAGATATTTCAAATCCACAGTTTTAAGTGGCTCAAACCAATGTGATTTCAGGAAACTCAACACCACGTTGAGATCCCACGGTGCCACAGGAGGCACAAAAGGGGGCTGAATATGTAGCACTCCCTTTACAAAAGTCTGAACTTCAGGCAGTGAAGCCAGTTCTTTCTGGAAGAAAATCGACAGAGCCGAAATCTGGACCTTAATGGAACCCAATTTTAGGCCCATAGTCACTCCCGACTGTAGGAAGTGCAGAAAACGACCCAGCTGAAATTCCTCTGTTGGGGCCTTCCTGGCCTCACACCACGCAACATATTTTCGCCAAATACGGTGATAATGGTTTGCGGTTACTTCTTTCCTGGCTTTTATCAGCGTAGGAATGACTTCCTCCGGAATGCCCTTTTGCTTTAGGATCCGGAATTCAACCGCCATGCCGTCCAACGCAGCCGCGGTAAGTCTTGGAACAGACAGGGCCCCTGCTGTAGCAGATCCTGTCTGAGCGGTAGAGGCCATGGGTCCTCTGATATTATTTCTGTAAGTTCTGGGTACCAAGCTCTTCTTGGCCCATCCGGAACCACGAGTATCGTTCTTCCTCCTCGTTTTCTTATTATTCTCAGTATGAGAGGCAGAGGAGGGAATACATAACCGACTGGTACACCCATGGTGTCACTAGAGCGTCCACAGCTATTGCCTGAGGGTCCCTTGACCTGGCGCAATATCTAGTTTTTTGTTTAGGCGGGACGCCATCATGTCCACCTGTGGCCTTTCCCAACGGTTTACCAACAGTTGGAAGACTTCTGGATGAAGTCCCCACTCTCCCGGGTGTCGGTCGTGTCTGCTGAGGAAGTCTGCTTCCCAGTTGTCCACTCCCGGAATGAACACTGCTGACAGTGCTAAGACGTGATTTTCCGCCCATCGGAGAATCCTTGTGGCTTCTGCCATCGCCATCCTGCTTCTTGTGCCGCCCTGTCGGTTTACATGGGCGACTGCCGTGATGTTGTCTGACTGGATCAGTACCGGCTGGTTTTGAAGCAGGGGTTTTGCCTGACTTAGGGCATTGTAAATGGCCCTTAGTTCCAGAATATTTATGTGTAGGGACGACTCCTGACTTGACCAAAGTCCTTGGAAGTTTCTTCCCTGTGTGACTGCCCCCCCAGCCTCGAAGGCTGGCATCCGTGGTTACCAGGACCCAGTCCTGTATGCCGAATCTGCGGCCCTCTTGAAGATGAGCACTCTGCAGCCACCACAGTAGAGATACCCTGGTCCTTGGAGACAGGGTTATCAGCCGATGCATCTGAAGATGCGATCCCGACCACTTGTTCAAGAGGTCCCACTAAAAGGTTCTTGTATGGAACCTGCCGAATGGAATTTTGCTTCGTAAGAAGCTACCATTTTTCCCAGGACTCGTGTGCAGTGATGCACCGATACCTGTTTTGGTTTCAGGAGGTCTCTGACTAGAGATGACAGCTCCTTGGCTTTCTCCTGCAGGAGAAACACTTTTTTTCTGTTCTGTGTCCAGAACCATCCCCAGGAACAGTAGGCGTGTGGTAGGAACCAGCTGTGACTTTGGAACGTATAGAATCCATCCGTGCTGATGTAGCACTTCCCGAGATAGTGCTACTGCGACCAACAACTGCTCCTTGGACCTTGCCTTTATAAGGAGATCGTCCAAGTACGGGATAATTAAAACTCCCTTTTTTCGAAGGAGTATCATCATTTCTGCCATTACCTTGGTAAAGACCCTTGGTGCCGTGGACGGTCCAAACGGCAGTGTTTGGAATTGGTAATGGCAATCCTGTACCACAAATCTGAGGTACTCCTGATGAGGATGGTAAATGGGGACATGTAGGTAAGCATCCTTGATGTCCAGGGATACCATGTAATCCCCCTCCTCCAGGCTTGCAATAACCGCCCTGAGTGATTCCATCTTGAACTTGAATTTTTTAATGTATGTGTTCAAGGATTTCAAATTTAAAATGGGTCTCACCGAACCGTCCGGTTTCGGTACCACAACCAGTGTGGAATAGTAACCCCGTCCTTGTTGAAGTAGGGGCACCATGACTATCACCTGCTGGGAATACAGCTTGTGAATTGCCTCTAGCACAGCCTCCCTGCCTGAGGGAGTTGTCGGCAAGGCAGATTTGAGGAAACGGCGGGGGGCATAGTGCCCCTGGGAGCTGGATTAAACCTGAACTGCGACAAATAACCAGCGTATGATAAGAGGCACATCGTAACTAGTGAAAGAGTAACCTGTAGCATATAGACCAAGAGAAATATCACAACGCATAACGGGTACAATAACTGTTAATATCTTCCCCTCACAGCAGGGGGAAAGAAGTCTACAGTTTCACAGAGTCAGAAAGGAATGTTGAGAGACCCAATGCTGTGATCAGATGGCTCAGGGGTTCGACCATTCCTGTCGGATTGAGGACAGACGGGATGGAGCAGATGACTTCTGAACAGTAATGTCCCAATCCAAGAGCAACTTGACTACCACATCGAGGGAGGAGATGATGTAAG
This sequence comes from Pseudophryne corroboree, assembly GCF_028390025.1. Taxonomy (NCBI): domain Eukaryota; kingdom Metazoa; phylum Chordata; class Amphibia; order Anura; family Myobatrachidae; genus Pseudophryne; species Pseudophryne corroboree. Next base: position 344,086,432 of record NC_086448.1, on the reverse strand, counting down.
TGGAGTCCTCATAGGAAACTATCAGTTTGACCGGGAATCCCCAGCGGTAGTGGATATCATGGGACCTGAGCGCCAGGGTAATAGGTGAAAGGGCACATCTCTTCGCAATGGTGGCAGCGGAAAAACCCTGGAATATTTGGCGGCCCCCTAAGGTGTCTGAATTTTTAGATTCTCTGGCAGCTCTCATGATGCGTTCCTTGACTGTAAAGAAATGCACACGGAGGAGGGTATCTTTAGGGAGGTCAGAGGAAACTGTGCGTGGCCGGGGGAGGCGGTGGATACGGTCAATCAGGAGCTCCGCGGTATCCGCAGCGGGTGGAGCTTCCTGAAGAGGGCGATGGCATAGGGTTCGAGTTCAGAATTAGTGACAGAATCGGGGATGCCCCTCATCTTAATGTTGTTCCGTCGAGATCTGTCCTCCATGTCAGCTAACTTAGACCGGAATTGGTCCATCTCCTGTTGTTGACGATCATGGGAGGTGATCATCTCGTTGTGGGAGGCGACCAGTTCTTCCACCTTGCGTTCTAAGTGGTCGGTCCTGTCCCCGATTGCCACCAGCTCGGTTTTGACCTCACGAACAGCAGAGGTCAGGTCTTTAGAGAGTTCCGATTTAAAGGCGGAGAGAATCTGGCAAAGAGACTTCACAGTCAAGGGTGCATCAGAATCGCAATCAACTCCGGAGACCGTGAGCATGGATGGCAGACCAGTCGACAGCACAGGGTCTGGCACAGTGGGCGGGGGGATTCTTTGTAGAGGGGAGATTTGGAGTGGTTTAGGGGGGGGGGGGGGGGAGGATATTTTGGAAGGCGCTGGGTCTTTGTTCTTTTTGGGAGGCATCGTTCATCAGTAGAAGTGAAGGCAGTGGAGAGTGAACGGGCGCCTTAACTCCGCTGGGTCCGGTCAAAGGTGAAGCGTGACACAGGTGTACTCAGCCACAGTAGGTCAGGAACATGTCGATTAGGCAAACATGAGTGGCGGTGGAAGCAGAGCAAGTACACTCACATTATGGAGAGTTCGCAATCATAGGACGGCAGGGTCGTAGGGGAGCCAACTTGAGAGTGTGGACAGACACATAAATAGCTGGCGCAGTACAAGGCAGATAAATCAGGAAACAAGTGTGGGGAGGCTATTTTAAGTTGTAGAAACTCCCAGGTCCCTGGGAGCTCATAGAAAGCCCAGCCTGCCCGTTCAGCCCGCAGGCCACGGCCAGAGAATGCTCTTTATTTATTATGTATTTATTCTCTTCTTTTTTTTGTTTTGTTCCTTTTTTGACTAAATTAATGCAGCTGGAGAGGTCCCAGACAGTGTCCAGGAAATGTATTAATCACAGGGCACCCCCTCAGTCAGAGGCTGAATCTAAACAGATGCCTGAGTCCCAAGCAGGTAGTGAGGGCTCCACGAGGTGCTTTGCCAGCACACAAGATGGCGCCGCCGGGTCTCCGAGTAGGCCTTCCGCTGCCCAGGCTCCCGGAGGCTGTTACCAGATCAGCCGGGAGCGGGCACAGCAGCGCGCGGGTCACGCGGGCCGGGGTCCCCCGTCCAGGCGCCGCTCAGCGGAAGAGGCCGCCGCAGCAGGAGAGGAGAGCTCGCCCGTCACCGGCCCTCCACAGCGCGGCGCGATGTCAGGCGGGCGCCACTCCGAGGTAATGAGGGCAGCAGGCAGCACTCACCGGGGGAAGAAGGCAGAGGGTATCTGGTGGTGGACCATGCACACAGGCGATGAGCGGGGGGGTGGGGTGGCGCCCTCCGTGCCGGAATCCAATCACTTCCCTCAGGGCCACATGTAAATCAAGGTCTGGGCTTCAGGGGGGTCAGCAGGCCGCAACCCGCAAGGGTGTAGGAGACACCCGCCGGCTCCGCAGACCGTGCTGCCCAGTGTAGGGGTTCCCCAGATGATAGAGGGTTGTCCCCAAAGTGCAGCTAGGTGCCTATAGCAATGTGTCCAAGGCAGGAGCTCTAGGGAGACACGTCTGCCTAGTTCTGCAGCCAAGCCACGCCCCCGATAAAAAATATTTTTTACTGGAATGATCACTTAATATAGATACAACACACTGCCACTCCAAAAGGTCTTTTGAAAGCATCATCCCTTCACATATTTAGTGGAGATTCCTTTACTGGGACTCTCTCTTTGCTGGCGTATAGAGATTTGGCTGTTTCTTACGAACAGTTTTGTAAATATTGGAAATGTCCATGATATCCCTGTTTGTCAAAAAAACAAGTCTCTGATATACCAACGTGATGTTTAGCCAATAACCACATCGCCTGCCTTTTATCTGAAGTAACTAAAATCATTTAAAAATTGTGTGTTTATCAGCAGCATATGTATCAGCTGAGGACAGTCACATGAACAGTGGGAAGTGTAGTCCAGCAGACAGAGTCCTTCAGCTCTTCAACGCTACTTACACAGCTAGCACTACCCAAAATCTGTAATCCTAAAAGAGCTGTAAATGACTTCATAGGTGCAATGACTGTAGTGCTTCAGCTCAATATGGTAGAAAGTCTGCTGCAGAATGACCCAACAGAGAGAAAGCTAGTACAGTGTGCAACAGTGATAAAAATTTTATACCAAATCATAGTTAAATATAATACACTCACTAAATTTAGATGTTACAATGAGTATAATATGGTTCCGTGACAGTGATAGATCTAAGGTATCCCAAAGAAAAGAAAAGTGCAGATGTTCCTATATATGGGGCTAATGTAATAGCCTGCAAGAAGCAGGAAGTCTATGACTTAGCGATGCCATGTAAATGACTGGTAATTTAAAAATCCGGCCAGACTAGCATAAAGTCCTGCACTTCCTGCTTTTTAAAGGCTATTACGTTTAGCCCGTAATATTAATTCAAACAATATATGGTTTGGTATTTATTGTAGAATAAAGGAGTTCTCTCATTCACTGCATAAAAAAAAAAAAGATTTTACTCACCGGTAAATCTATTTCTCGTAGTCCGTAGTGGATGCTGGGAACTCCGAAAGGACCATGGGGAATAGACGGGCTCCGCAGGAGACTGGGCACTCTAAAAGAAAGATTAGGTACTATCTGGTGTGCACTGGCTCCTCCCTCTATGCCCCTCCTCCAGACCTCAGTTAGGATACTGTGCCCGGAAGAGCTGACACAATAAGGAAGGATTTTGAATCCCGGGTAAGACTCATACCAGCCACACCAATCACACTGTATAACTCGTGATACTATACCCAGTTAACAGTATGAAATATAACTGAGCCTCTCAACAGATGGCTCAACAATAACCCTTTAGTTAGGCAATAACTATATACAAGTATTGCAGACAATCCGCACTTGGGATGGGCGCCCAGCATCCACTACGGACTACGAGAAATAGATTTACCGGTGAGTAAAATCTTATTTTCTCTGACGTCCTAGTGGATGCTGGGAACTCCGTAAGGACCATGGGGATTATACCAAAGCTCCCAAACGGGCGGGAGAGCGCGGATGACTCTGCAGCACCGAATGAGAGAACTCAAGGTCCTCCTCAGCCAGGGTATCAAATTTGTAGAATTTAGCAAACGTGTTTGCTCCTGACCAAGTTGCAGCTCGGCAAAGTTGTAAAGCCGAGACCCCTCGGGCAGCCGCCCAAGATGAGCCCACTTTCCTTGTGGAATGGGCTGTTACTGATTTAGGATGCGGCAATCCAGCCGCAGAATGCTCCAGCTGAATTGTGCTACAAATTCAGCGAGCAATAGTCTGCTTAGAAGCAGGAGCACCTATTTTGTTGGGTGCCTACAGGATAAACAAAAAAAACGATTCAGTTTTCCTGACTCCAGCCGTCCTGGAAATATAAATTTTTAAGGCCCTGACTACGTCCAGTAACTTGGAATCTTCCAAGTCCCTAGTAGCCGCAGGCACTACAATAGGTTGGTTCAAGTGAAAAGCTGATACCACCTTAGGGAGAAACTGGGGACGAGTCCTCAATTCTGCCCTATCCATATGGAAAATCAGATAAGAGCTTTTACATGACAAAGCCGCCAATTCTGACACACGCCTGGCCAAAGCCAAGGCCAATAACATGACCACTTTCCACGTGAGATATTTCAAATCCACAGTTTTAAGTGGCTCAAACCAATGTGATTTCAGGAAACTCAACACCACGTTGAGATCCCACGGTGCCACAGGAGGCACAAAAGGGGGCTGAATATGTAGCACTCCCTTTACAAAAGTCTGAACTTCAGGCAGTGAAGCCAGTTCTTTCTGGAAGAAAATCGACAGAGCCGAAATCTGGACCTTAATGGAACCCAATTTTAGGCCCATAGTCACTCCCGACTGTAGGAAGTGCAGAAAACGACCCAGCTGAAATTCCTCTGTTGGGGCCTTCCTGGCCTCACACCACGCAACATATTTTCGCCAAATACGGTGATAATGGTTTGCGGTTACTTCTTTCCTGGCTTTTATCAGCGTAGGAATGACTTCCTCCGGAATGCCCTTTTGCTTTAGGATCCGGAATTCAACCGCCATGCCGTCCAACGCAGCCGCGGTAAGTCTTGGAACAGACAGGGCCCCTGCTGTAGCAGATCCTGTCTGAGCGGTAGAGGCCATGGGTCCTCTGATATTATTTCTGTAAGTTCTGGGTACCAAGCTCTTCTTGGCCCATCCGGAACCACGAGTATCGTTCTTCCTCCTCGTTTTCTTATTATTCTCAGTATGAGAGGCAGAGGAGGGAATACATAACCGACTGGTACACCCATGGTGTCACTAGAGCGTCCACAGCTATTGCCTGAGGGTCCCTTGACCTGGCGCAATATCTAGTTTTTTGTTTAGGCGGGACGCCATCATGTCCACCTGTGGCCTTTCCCAACGGTTTACCAACAGTTGGAAGACTTCTGGATGAAGTCCCCACTCTCCCGGGTGTCGGTCGTGTCTGCTGAGGAAGTCTGCTTCCCAGTTGTCCACTCCCGGAATGAACACTGCTGACAGTGCTAAGACGTGATTTTCCGCCCATCGGAGAATCCTTGTGGCTTCTGCCATCGCCATCCTGCTTCTTGTGCCGCCCTGTCGGTTTACATGGGCGACTGCCGTGATGTTGTCTGACTGGATCAGTACCGGCTGGTTTTGAAGCAGGGGTTTTGCCTGACTTAGGGCATTGTAAATGGCCCTTAGTTCCAGAATATTTATGTGTAGGGACGACTCCTGACTTGACCAAAGTCCTTGGAAGTTTCTTCCCTGTGTGACTGCCCCCCCAGCCTCGAAGGCTGGCATCCGTGGTTACCAGGACCCAGTCCTGTATGCCGAATCTGCGGCCCTCTTGAAGATGAGCACTCTGCAGCCACCACAGTAGAGATACCCTGGTCCTTGGAGACAGGGTTATCAGCCGATGCATCTGAAGATGCGATCCCGACCACTTGTTCAAGAGGTCCCACTAAAAGGTTCTTGTATGGAACCTGCCGAATGGAATTTTGCTTCGTAAGAAGCTACCATTTTTCCCAGGACTCGTGTGCAGTGATGCACCGATACCTGTTTTGGTTTCAGGAGGTCTCTGACTAGAGATGACAGCTCCTTGGCTTTCTCCTGCAGGAGAAACACTTTTTTTCTGTTCTGTGTCCAGAACCATCCCCAGGAACAGTAGGCGTGTGGTAGGAACCAGCTGTGACTTTGGAACGTATAGAATCCATCCGTGCTGATGTAGCACTTCCCGAGATAGTGCTACTGCGACCAACAACTGCTCCTTGGACCTTGCCTTTATAAGGAGATCGTCCAAGTACGGGATAATTAAAACTCCCTTTTTTCGAAGGAGTATCATCATTTCTGCCATTACCTTGGTAAAGACCCTTGGTGCCGTGGACGGTCCAAACGGCAGTGTTTGGAATTGGTAATGGCAATCCTGTACCACAAATCTGAGGTACTCCTGATGAGGATGGTAAATGGGGACATGTAGGTAAGCATCCTTGATGTCCAGGGATACCATGTAATCCCCCTCCTCCAGGCTTGCAATAACCGCCCTGAGTGATTCCATCTTGAACTTGAATTTTTTAATGTATGTGTTCAAGGATTTCAAATTTAAAATGGGTCTCACCGAACCGTCCGGTTTCGGTACCACAACCAGTGTGGAATAGTAACCCCGTCCTTGTTGAAGTAGGGGCACCATGACTATCACCTGCTGGGAATACAGCTTGTGAATTGCCTCTAGCACAGCCTCCCTGCCTGAGGGAGTTGTCGGCAAGGCAGATTTGAGGAAACGGCGGGGGGCATAGTGCCCCTGGGAGCTGGATTAAACCTGAACTGCGACAAATAACCAGCGTATGATAAGAGGCACATCGTAACTAGTGAAAGAGTAACCTGTAGCATATAGACCAAGAGAAATATCACAACGCATAACGGGTACAATAAATGTTAATATCTTCCCCTCACAGCAGGGGGAAAGAAGTCTACAGTTTCACAGAGTCAGAAAGGAATGTTGAGAGACCCAATGCTGTGATCAGATGGCTCAGGGGTTCGACCATTCCTGTCGGATTGAGGACAGACGGGATGGAGCAGATGACTTCTGAACAGTAATGTCCCAATCCAAGAGCAACTTGACTACCACATCGAGGGAGGAGATGATGTAAGTGGAGTCCTCATAGGAAACTATCAGTTTGACCGGGAATCCCCAGCGGTAGTGGATATCATGGGACCTGAGCGCCAGGGTAATAGGTGAAAGGGCACATCTCTTCGCAATGGTGGCAGCGGAAAAACCCTGGAATATTTGGCGGCCCCCTAAGGTGTCTGAATTTTTAGATTCTCTGGCAGCTCTCATGATGCGTTCCTTGACTGTAAAGAAATGCACACGGAGGAGGGTATCTTTAGGGAGGTCAGAGGAAACTGTGCGTGGCCGGGGGAGGCGGTGGATACGGTCAATCAGGAGCTCCGCGGTATCCGCAGCAGGTGGAGCTTCCTGAAGAGGGCGATGGCATAGGGTTCGAGTTCAGAATTAGTGACAGAATCGGGGATGCCCCTCATCTTAATGTTGTTCCGTCGAGATCTGTCCTCCATGTCAGCTAACTTAGACCGGAATTGGTCCATCTCCTGTTGTTGACGATCATGGGAGGTGATCATCTCGTTGTGGGAGGCGACCAGTTCTTCCACCTTGCGTTCTAAGTGGTCGGTCCTGTCCCCGATTGCCACCAGCTCGGTTTTGACCTCACGAACAGCAGAGGTCAGGTCTTTAGAGAGTTCCGATTTAAAGGCGGAGAGAATCTGGCAAAGAGACTTCACAGTCAAGGGTGCATCAGAATCGCAATCAACTCCGGAGACCGTGAGCATGGATGGCAGACCAGTCGACAGCACAGGGTCTGGCACAGTGGGCGGGGGGATTCTTTGTAGAGGGGAGATTTGGAGTGGTTTAGGGGGGGGGGGGGGGGAGGATATTTTGGAAGGCGCTGGGTCTTTGTTCTTTTTGGGAGGCATCGTTCATCAGTAGAAGTGAAGGCAGTGGAGAGTGAACGGGCGCCTTAACTCCGCTGGGTCCGGTCAAAGGTGAAGCGTGACACAGGTGTACTCAGCCACAGTAGGTCAGGAACATGTCGATTAGGCAAACATGAGTGGCGGTGGAAGCAGAGCAAGTACACTCACATTATGGAGAGTTCGCAATCATAGGACGGCAGGGTCGTAGGGGAGCCAACTTGAGAGTGTGGACAGACACATAAATAGCTGGCGCAGTACAAGGCAGATAAATCAGGAAACAAGTGTGGGGAGGCTATTTTAAGTTGTAGAAACTCCCAGGTCCCTGGGAGCTCATAGAAAGCCCAGCCTGCCCGTTCAGCCCGCAGGCCACGGCCAGAGAATGCTCTTTATTTATTATGTATTTATTCTCTTCTTTTTTTTGTTTTGTTCCTTTTTTGACTAAATTAATGCAGCTGGAGAGGTCCCAGACAGTGTCCAGGAAATGTATTAATCACAGGGCACCCCCTCAGTCAGAGGCTGAATCTAAACAGATGCCTGAGTCCCAAGCAGGTAGTGAGGGCTCCACGAGGTGCTTTGCCAGCACACAAGATGGCGCCGCCGGGTCTCCGAGTAGGCCTTCCGCTGCCCAGGCTCCCGGAGGCTGTTACCAGATCAGCCGGGAGCGGGCACAGCAGCGCGCGGGTCACGCGGGCCGGGGTCCCCCGTCCAGGCGCCGCTCAGCGGAAGAGGCCGCCGCAGCAGGAGAGGAGAGCTCGCCCGTCACCGGCCCTCCACAGCGCGGCGCGATGTCAGGCGGGCGCCACTCCGAGGTAATGAGGGCAGCAGGCAGCACTCACCGGGGGAAGAAGGCAGAGGGTATCTGGTGGTGGACCATGCACACAGGCGATGAGCGGGGGGGTGGGGTGGCGCCCTCCGTGCCGGAATCCAATCACTTCCCTCAGGGCCACATGTAAATCAAGGTCTGGGCTTCAGGGGGGTCAGCAGGCCGCAACCCGCAAGGGTGTAGGAGACACCCGCCGGCTCCGCAGACCGTGCTGCCCAGTGTAGGGGTTCCCCAGATGATAGAGGGTTGTCCCCAAAGTGCAGCTAGGTGCCTATAGCAATGTGTCCAAGGCAGGAGCTCTAGGGAGACACGTCTGCCTAGTTCTGCAGCCAAGCCACGCCCCCGATAAAAAATATTTTTTACTGGAATGATCACTTAATATAGATACAACACACTGCCACTCCAAAAGGTCTCGAATTCCAGCTTGTACCCCTGAGATACTACTTGAAGGATCCAGGGATCCACCTGTGAGCGAGCCCACTGATCGATTAAATTTTTGAGGCGGCCCCCCACCGTACCTGGCTATGCCTGTGGAGCCCCCGCGTCATGCGGTGGACTCAGAGGAAGCGGGGGAAGAATTTTGATTCTGGGAACTGGCTGACTGGTGCAGCTTTTTCCTTTGACCCGCTTGCTTTTCTGAAGCCGAAAGGACTGTACCTGATAATACAGTGCTTTTCTTAGGCTGTGAGGAAACCTGAGGTAAAAATTTTTCATCCCAGCTGTTGCTGTGGATACGAGGTCCCAGAGACCATCCCCAAACAATTCCTCGCCCTTATAAGGCTCTATGTGCCTTTTAAAGTCAGCATCACCTGTCCAGTGTCGGGTCTCTAATACCCTCCTGACAGAATGGACATTGCAATAATTCTGGATGCCAGCCGGCAAAATATCCCTCTGTGCATCCCTCATATATAAGACGACGTCTTATTGTTTGAAAGGGTTACAGACCCCGCTGCAGCAGCACTATCTGCAGGTCTCAGTCTAGAACCTGAGTGTGTAAATACAGACTTCAGGATAGCCTCCTGCTATTTATCAGCAGGTATCTTCAAAGTGGCCGTATCCTAAGACGGCAGTGCCACCTTTTTTGACAAACGTGTGAGCGCTTTATCCCCCCTAGGGGATATCTCCCAGCGTAACTTATCCTCTGGCGGGAAAGGGTACGCCATCAGTAACTTTTTAGAAATTACCAGTTTCTTATCGGGGGAACCCACGCTTTTTCACACTTCATTCACTCATTTGATGGGGGAACAAAACACCGCCTGCTTTTTCTCCCCACACATAAAACCCTTTTTTAGTGGTACTTGGGTTAATGTCAGAAATGTGTAACACATTTTTTATTGCCGAGATCATGTAACGGATGTTCCTAGTGGATTGTGTATATGTCTCAACCTCGTCGACACTGGAGTCAGACTCCGTGTCGACATCTGTGTCTGCCATCTGAGGGAGCGGGCGTTTTTGAGCCCCTGATGGCCTTTGAGACGCCTGGGCAGGCGCGGGCTGAGAAGCCGGCTGTCCCATAACTGTTACGTCATCCAGCCTTTTATGTAAGGAGTTGACACTGTCGGTTAATACCTTCCACCTATCCATCCACTCTGGTGTCGGCCCACAGGGGGCGACATCCCATTTTCAGCATCTGCTCCGCCTCCACATAAGCCTCCTTATCAAACATGTCGACACAGCCGTACCGACACACCGCACACACACAGGGAATGCTCTGACTGAGGACAGGACCCCACACAGCCCTTTGGGGAGACAGAGAGAGAGTATGCCAGCACACACCAGAGCGCTATATACTGTAGGGATAAACACTATCACTGAGTGAATTTTCCCCTATAGCTGCTTGTATAAACAATATTGCGCCTAAATTTAGTGCCCCCCCTCTTTTTTTAACCCTTTGAGTCTGAAAACTACAGGGGAGAGCCTGGGGAGCTGTCTTCCAGCTACACTGTGAAGAGAAAATGGCGCCAGTGTGCCGAGGGAGATAGCTCCGCCCCTTTTTCGCAGACTTTTCTCCCGCTTTTTTATGGAATCTGGCAGGGGTAATTATCACATATATAGCCTCTGGGGCTATATATTGTGATTATTTTGCCAGCCAAGGTGTTTTTATTGCTGCTCAGGGCGCCCCCCCCCCCCCCAACGCCCTGCACCCTCAGTGACCGGAGTGTGAAGTGTGCATGAGGAGCAATGGCGCACAGCTGCAGTGCTGTGCGCTACCTTGGTGAAGACTGAAGTCTTCTGCCGCCTATTTTCCGGACCATCTTCATGCTTCTGGCTCTGTAAGGGGGACGGCGGCGCGGCTCCGGGAACGAACACCAAGGACGGGTCCTGCGGTCGATCCCTCTGGAGCTAATGGTGTCCAGTAGCCTAAGAAGCCCAAGCTAGCTGCAAGCAGGTAGGTTCGCTTCTTCTCCCCTTAGTCCCTCGTTGCAGTGAGCCTGTTGCCAGCAGGTCTCACTGTAAAATAAAAAACCTAATTTTAAACTTTCTTTCTAGAAGCTCAGGAGAGCCCCTAGTGTGCATCCAGCTCGGGCCGGGCACAGAAATCTAACTGAGGTCTGGAGGAGGGGCATAGAGGGAGGAGCCAGTGCACACCAGATAGTACCTAATCTTTCTTTTAGAGTGCCCAGTCTCCTGCGGAGCCCGTCTATTCCCCATGGTCCTTACAAAGTTCCCAGCATCCACTAGGACGTCAGAGAAAATTTGATCCTATTTATTTGAAATATTCATCTTATACTACGTAAGTGGGACTACTTCAGTTTCTCCACTATCCAATCATTATAAATGGTACACACGTGTAAACTGATCATGCAGACTGATCCATAGCTACAGTATAACAGAGAACAGAAGACTTCCTTTGTATCTGCTGATCTATACCTGATATAAAAGAGTTTTCCGCCATATTCCTTATACTGACAACCTAACTTATACACTGTGCACTACTGTTTTCTTTTTTTTCCATGTCTTGGGTTTATCATCGGCACATGGAAAGAACAAATTTGTTGAGTGCATTATATTTAAACATAATTTGTTTTCACTTGGTTAGTAACAGCACAACACCAAACTACGCTATCTCTTCTTGGTATTTCTGTGCTGGACTATCTACCACAATGAAGTCATCTCTAGAGTTGGTAGCTTCATCTGTCCTGGCAGCGAATTAGTCTATCACCAAAGGACTTCGCAAGTTGTTCTTTTGTTATTTGGAGGTGGTTGTATATTTTTTAGTGCTTCAGATTAGACAAGGAATTAAAAAATGTCAAGAAATGAACTTTAATTAATGAACCTTGCTGGCAGAAATGAGTAGATTGTATTTACCTTTGTTAGGAGCTTTCACATAATTTTGAAACAAAAGTAAAAAGTGGTGCCAATTAAATATGGATTCCAGTTGTAGAGATAATTAATCATGTCAGGTAATTACCTCTCTTTGAAGTCTTCTTTTTTCCGCTTTTAGTTCATCTTCTACTTTTTCTGCATTTTCTGCTGCAGTTTTATATCGGACCACTTGTCCTTCAAGTCTAAGAACCTATATAACAGCAGAGAAAACAGAAAAGCAATTCATGTTAATATACAATTAACAAAGGACATTTATAGCAACATACGTCATTGTACATGTAAAAATAAGATTTTACTCACCGGTAAATCTATTTCTCGTAGTCCGTAGTGGATGCTGGGAACTCCGAAAGGACCATGGGGAATAGCGGCTCCGCAGGAGACTGGGCACAACTAAAGAAAGCTTTTAGGTCACCTGGTGTGCACTGGCTCCTCCCACTATGACCCTCCTCCAAGCCTCAGTTAGGACACTGTGCCCGGACGAGCTGACATAATAAGGAAGGATTTTGAATCCCGGGTAAGACTCTTACCAGCCACACTGTATAACTCGTGATACTATACCCAGTTTAACAGTATGAAAAACAACTGAGCCTCTCAACAGATGGCTCAACAATAACCCTTTAGTTAACAGTAACTATGTACAAGTATTGCAGACAATCCGCACTTGGGACGGGCGCCCAGCATCCACTACGGACTACGAGAAATAGATTTACCGGTGAGTAAAATCTTATTTTCTCTGACGTCCTAGTGGATGCTGGGAACTCCGAAAGGACCATGGGGATTATACCAAAGCTCCCAAACGGGCGGGAGAGTGCGGATGACTCTGCAGCACCGAATGAGAGAACTCAAGGTCCTCCTCAGCCAGGGTATCAAATCTGTAGAATTTTGCAAACGTGTTTGCCCCTGACCAAGTAGCAGCTCGGCAAAGTTGTAAAGCCGAGACCCCTCGGGCAGCCGCCCAAGATGAGCCCACCTTCCTTGTGGAATGGGCTTTTACTGATTTAGGATGCGGCAGTCCAGCCGCAGAATGCGCCTGCTGAATTGTGCTACAAATCCAGCGAGCAATAGTCTGCTTAGAAGCAGGAGCACCCAGCTTGTTGGGTGCATACAGGATAAATAGCAAGTCAGTTTTCCTGACTCCAGCCGTCCTGGAAACATACATTTTCAAGGCCCTGACAACGTCCAGCAACTTGGAATCCTCCAAGTCCCTAGTAGCCGCAGGCACCACAATAGGTTGGTTCAAGTGAAAAGCTGATACCACCTTAGGGAGAAACTGAGGACGAGTCCTCAATTCTGCCCTATCCATATGGAAAATCAGATAAGGGCTTTTACATGACAAAGCTGCCAATTCTGACACACGCCTGGCCGAAGCCAAGGCCAATAACATGACCACTTTCCACGTGAGATATTTTAGATCCACGGTTTTAAGTGGCTCAAACCAATGTGATTTTAAGAAACTCAACACCACGTTGAGATCCCAAGGTGCCACTGGAGGCACAAACGGGGGCTGAATATGCAGCACTCCCTTCACAAACGTCTGAACTTCAGGTAGTGAAGCCAGTTCTTTCTGGAAGAAAATCAACAGAGCCGAGATCTGTACCTTAATGGAGCCTAATTTCAGGCCCATAGTCACTCCTGCTTGTAGGAAATGCAGAAATCGACCTAGTTGAAATTCCTCTGTTGGGGCCTTTTTGGCCTCACACCAAGCAACATATTTCCGCCATATGCAGTGATAATGCTTTGCAGTTACATCTTTCCTGGCTTTAATCAGCGTAGGAATGACCTCCTCCGGAATGCCCTTTTCCCTTAGGATCCGGCGTTCAACCGCCATGCCGTCAAACGCAGCCGCGGTAAGTCTTGGAACAGACAGGGCCCCTGCTGCAGCAGGTCCTGTCTGAGCGGCAGAGGCCATGGGTCCTCTGAGATCATCTCTTGAAGTTCCGGGTACCACGCTCGTCTTGGCCAATCCGGAACCACGAGTATTGTTCTTACTCCTCGTTTTCTTATTATTCTCAGTACCCTTGGTATGAGAGGCAGAGGAGGGAACACATAAACTGACTGGTACACCCATGGTGTCACTAGAGCGTCCACAGCTATCGCCTGAGGGTCCCTTGACCTGGCGCAATATCTCTCTAGTTTTTTGTTTAGGCGGGACGCCATCATGTCCACTTGTGGACGTTCCCATCGATTTACAATCAGCGTGAAGACTTCTGGATGAAGTCCCCACTCTCCCGGGTGGAGGTCGTGCCTGCTGAGAAAGTCTGCTTCCCAGTTGTCCACTCCCGGAATGAACACTGCTGACAGTGCTAGTACGTGATTTTCCGCCCATCGGAGAATCCTTGGGGCTTCTGCCATTGCCATCCTGCTTCTTGTGCCGCCCTGTCGATTTACATGGGCGACTGCCGTGATGTTGTCTGACTGGATCAGTACTGGCTGGTGCAGAAGCAGGGATTTTGCCTGACTTAGGGCGTTGTAAATGGCCCTTAGTTCCAGAATATTTATGTGTAGGGAAGTCTCCTGACTCGACCATAGTCCTTGGAAGTTTCTTCCCTGTGTGACTGCCCCCCAGCCCCGAAGGCTGGCATCCGTGGTCACCAGGACCCAGTCCTGTATGCCGAATCTGCGGCCCTCTAGAAGATGAGCACTCTGCAGCCACCACAGCAGAGACACCCTGGTTCTTGGAGACAGGGTTATTAGGCGATGCATCTGAAGATGCGATCCGGACCATTGGTCCAACAGGTCCCACTGAAAGATTCTGGCATGGAACCTGCCGAAAGGAATTGCTTCGTAAGAAGCCACCATCTTTCCCAGGACCCGCGTGCAGTGATGCACCGATACCTGTTTCGGTTTCAGGAGGTTTCTGACTAGAGATGACAGCTCCTTGGCTTTTTCCTCCGGGAGAAACACTTTTTTCTGGACTGTGTCCAGGATCATACCCAGGAACAGTAGACGTGTCGTCGGAACCAGCTGTGATTTTGGAATATTCAGAATCCAACCGTGCTGGTGTAGCACCTCCTGAGATAGTGCTACTCCCACCAACAACTGCTCCTTGGACCTCGCCTTTATTAGGAGATCGTCCAAGTACGGGATAATTAAAACTCCCTTTCTTCGAAGGAGTATCATCATTTCCGCCATTACTTTGGTAAACACCCTCGGTGCCGTGGAGAGTCCAAACGGCAGCGTCTGGAATTGGTAATGGCAATCCTTTACCACAAATCTGAGGTACTCCTGGTGAGGATAGTAAATGGGGACATGCAGGTAAGCATCCTTGATGTCCAGGGATACCATGTAATCCCCCTCGTCCAAGCTTGCAATAACCGCCCTGAGCGATTCCATCTTGAACTTGAATTTTTTTATGTATGTGTTCAAAGATTTCAAATTTAAAATGGGTCTCACCGAACCGTCCGGTTTCGGTACCACAAACAGTGTGGAATAGTAACCCCGTCCTTGTTGAAGTAGGGGCACCTTGACTATCACCTGCTGGGAATACAGCTTGTGAATTGCCTCTAGCACAGCCTCCCTGCCTGAGGGAGTTGTCGGCAAGGCAGATTTTAGGAACCGGTGGGGTGGAGACGCCTCGAATTCCAGTTTGTACCCTTGAGATACTATTTGCAGGATCCAGGGATCCACCTGTGAGCGAGCCCACTGATCGCTGAAATTTTTGAGGCGGCCCCCCACCGTACCTGGCTCCGCCTGTGGAGCCCCACCGTCATGCGGCGGACTTGGAAGAAGCGGGGGAGGACTTTTGCTCCTGGGAACCTGCTGTTTGTTGCAGCCTTTTTCCCCTACCTCTGCCTCTGGACAGAAAGGACCCGCCTTTTCCACGCCTGTTTTTCTGAGTCCGAAAGGACTGTACCTGATAAAACGGCGCCTTTTTAGGCTGTGAGGGAACATGGGGTAAAAATGCTGACTTCCCAGCAGTTGCTGTGGAAACTAGGTCCGAGAGACCATCCCCGAATAACTCCTCACCCTTATAAGGCAAAACTTCCATGTGCCTTTTTGAATCTGCATCCCCTGTCCACTGGCGAGTCCATAAGCCTCTCCTAGCAGAAATGGACAGTGCACTTATTTTAGATGCCAGCCGGCAGATCTCCCTCTGTGCATCTCTCATGTATAAGACTGAGTCTTTTATATGCTCTATGGTTAGCAGAATAGTGTCCCTGTCTAGGGTGTCAATATTTTCTGACAGGGAATCTGACCACGCAGCGGCAGCACTGCACATCCATGCTGACGCAATAGCAGGTCTAAGTATAATGCCTGAGTGTGTATATACAGACTTCAGGATAGCCTCCTGCTTTCTATCAGCAGGTTCCTTGAGGGCGGCCGTATCCGGAGACGGTAGTGCCACCTTTTTAGACAAACGTGTGAGCGCTTTATCCACCCTAGGTGGTGTCTCCCAACGTGACCTATCCTCTGGCGGGAAAGGGAACGCCATTAGTAACTTCTTAGAGATTACCAATCTTTTATCAGGGAAAGCCCACGCTTCTTCACACACTTCATTTAATTCTTCTGATGGGGGAAAGACTACGGGTAGTTTTTTCTCCCCAAACATAATACCCTTTTTAGTGGTACCTGGGTTTTTATCAGAAATTTGTAACACCTCTTTCATTGCTTCAATCATGCAACGAATGGCCTTAGTGGACATTAGACTAGACTCATCGTTGTCGACACTGGTGTCAGTATCCGTGTCGACATCCGCGTCTGCCATCTGAGGTAGCGGGCGTTTTAGAGCCCCCGATGGCCTTTGAGACGCCTGGACAGGCACAAGCTGAGAAGCCGGCTGTCCCGCATTTGGCATGTCGTCAAATTTTTTGTGTAAGGAGTCGACACGTGCACGCAATTCCTTCCATAAGTCCATCCACTCAGGTGTCTGCCCCGCAGGGGGTGACATCCCTTCTATAGGCATCTGCTCCGCCTCCACATCATTATCCTCATCAAACATGTCGACACAGCCGTACCGACACACCGCACACACACAGGGAATGCTCTAACAGAGGACAGGACCCACAAAAGCCCTTTGGGGAGACAGAGTGAGAGTATGCCAGCACACACCAGAGCGCTATATAATGCAGGGACTAACTGAATTATGTCCCCTATAGCTGCTGTTATATATACTGCGCCTAAATTTAGTGCCCCCCCTCTCTTTTTTACCCTTTTCTGTAGTGTAGACTGCAGGGGAGAGCCAGGGAGCTTCCTTCCAGCGGAGCTGTGAGGGAGAAATGGCGCCAGTGTGCTGAAGGAGATAGCCCCGCCCCTTTTTCACGGACTATTCTCCCGCTTTTTTATGGATTCTGGCAGGGGTAATTATCACATATATAGCCTCTGGGGCTATATATTGTGGTATTTTTTGCCAGCCAAGGTCTTTTTATTGCTGCTCAGGGCGCCCCCCCCTAGCGCCCTGCACCCTCAGTGACCGGAGTGTGAAGTGTGTATGAGGAGCAATGGCGCACAGCTGCAGTGCTGTGCGCTACCTTGGTGAAGACTGATGTCTTCTGCCGCCGATTTTCCGGACCTCTTCTTACTTCTGGCTCTGTAAGGGGGACGGCGGCGCAGCTCCGGGACCGAACACCAAGGCCAGTTCCATGCGGTCGGTCCCTCTGGAGCTAATGGTGTCCAGCAGCCTAAGAAGCCCAAGCTAGCTGCAAGCAGGTAGGTTCGCTTCTTCTCCCCTTAGTCCCTCGCTGCAGTGAGCCTGTTGCCAGCAGGTCTCACTGTAAAATAAAAAACCTAATTATATACTTTCTTTCTAGAAGCTCAGGAGAGCCCCTAGTGTGCATCCAACCTCGGCCGGGCACAAAATCTAACTGAGGCTTGGAGGAGGGTCATAGTGGGAGGAGCCAGTGCACACCAGGTGACCTTAAAGCTTTCTTTAGTTGTGCCCAGTCTCCTGCGGAGCCGCTATTCCCCATGGTCCTTTCGGAGTTCCCAGCATCCACTAGGACGTCAGAGAAACATAATTTACAATACAAATTTCTCTATAAAACAAGGTTACATGTGTTAGAAATAACCAATTCTAGCCTATAGGCAGGGGTACAGAGTGTATATATTGAGAGACAAACACAAACCACCATCTTCCCTATACCTAATGTTACTCCGCTTTACGCACTGCACTCTGTTATATTCCTTAGGCTTTTACTTTAATAACAATCACATGAGAAAAGGATAAAGCAAACAGAAGCAAACAAACCAGGCACGCACAAAAAGCTCATCTCTCTCACGGCAAAACAGCTCTAGGGAATTTCTCCATCATCTCTTTCTTTCACAGTCGTAATTTTATTTACAGTATTTTACATGTCCAACAATAAACTCAAATGAATTGAGTATTATAATTCATATTGCATTCTGTAGCATTTAGATTACAGTATAACAATATTAGAATTGACCTAACATGAACAGTATATGGCCACATAACTCCTCTGTAACGTTTAATATCATTATAATCTACACAAGACAGCTGCAAAGAGGCAATATTGACAAAATTATCATTTGTAACAAGGAACTCTCACACAGTTATGCACAGGAGGCTGTAGAGAAGTACAGGTTGTACTCCTAAGCAGAAACGGTGTATACAGTACTGTAACAGGTAGGAAGACTTCAAGCCAGTTGAGGTAGAGGGAGACTGGGTAGAGAATAGAAGTACTTACATTCTGTTCTAGAGTAGTTATATCTTGCTCTGCTTTTGAAAGTTTAAACTTGAATTCACTAATTTGTCTGTTGGCATCTCCTAGGTAAAACATCATTTGATTAGCAAAAACTATGTAACTGGGCGATCATAATGCAGTATTCCAAAGAAGCCTGTTTAAAGCTGGGTTTCATTTATTTAGCACTGAAAATGTGTAAATGTATTAACAAACTATGTAAGATCCATTGAGATTGGTTTCTTCAGTGCAGAGGCATACTGTATACACAGACTCTTGGATATGTACAAATAATCATAAAAGAAAAGTTACTATATACAGTTACAATATATAAAAAGCAATAAAATACATGCTATTGTATAATTAAGAATGAGATACTTTTGGGGGTCGATTGATGAGTTTATAAATTTAAAATCAGACCCAGAAAACGTGTCAGTTTGAACGATAAGAGGAAGGGGAGGACCGTGGTCAAATAGTATTTTTGGCAACATTTACACTTCTGTTATCTGTGATTTAAATACATTTACTTAACTTTTATATTGTAGAACATTATAATTGTTGGTAAAAAATAAGATTTTACTTACCGGTAAATCTATTTCTCGTAGTCCGTAGTGGATGCTGGGGACTCCGTAAGGACCATGGGGAATAGACGGGCTCCGCAGGAGACAGGGCACTTTAAGAAAGAATTAGGATACTGGTGTGCACTGGCTCCTCCCTCTATTCCCTCCTCCAGACCTCAGTTAAGGAAACTGTGCCTGGAAGAGCTGACAGTACAAGGAAAGGATTTTGGAATCCAGGGTAAGACTCACACCATGCAATTGTACTCTAGGTACCAAAGACAGCGCTTAGTGATACACAACAAAATATTATTAAAAATTAAAAGTAAAACAGATGTATGCAGACAGGTGTAAAGGATCAATCAATATTTATTTAATTTCTATTTGGTCGGTTACAAATGCTTTGTTACACATATAAGGGCATTTATGTGAACAAGTTAAAACATGACTGACTTGAAGCAAGCTGGGTGATCGTGTGCAGGGCACTAATAAGTAACCAGTGGTTGGTGGACCTATGTTTCCTGGGTATAAATGGTAAGTCTCTCCATTAATAGTTACCGATCCTGGTGGAACCAAATGTCACATTCCCTGGTGATGTCTCAGCATGAAGAGATTTCAACACACCGGTTGGGGGAAATAGGCTTTGATTAAGCTGCCCCTGGAAGTCAGCGAAACGCGTAAGGACCATACTAGTGGACCGTGTGGCACTACTATCCAGGACATTTGGACGGTGGACCTTCTTCAGAACAAGCCTGGGACTCTCTCTGACGACCTTTCCATTGCTAAACGGAGGACCTATTTCCCCCAACCGGTGTGTTGAAATCTCTTCATGCTGAGACATCACCAGGGAATGTGACATTTGGTTCCACCAGGATCGGTAACTATTAATGGAGAGACTTACCATTTATACCCAGGAAACATAGGTCCACCAACCACTGGTTACTTATTAGTGCCCTGCATACGATCACCCAGCTTGCTTCAAGTCAGTCATGTTTTAACTTGTTCACATAAATGCCCTTATATGTGTAACAAAGCATTTTTAACCGACCAAATAGAAATTAAATAAATATTGATTGATCCTTTACACCTGTCTGCATACATCTGTTTTACTTTTTAATAATATTTTGTTGTGTATCACTAAGCGCTGTCTTTGGTACCTAGAGTACAATTGCATATTGTGTTCAGTTTGGAGTGACGTTCCAATTTTTTTCAGCTGCTAGAGGAGAATCAACTCTGTCAAGCGCGTGGCTCACCCACTCTTGCGAGTGAGGTTAAGTTTTTATCTTCTATTGCATAAGACTCATACCAGCCACACCAATCACACCGTATAACTCGTGATAAACTTACCCAGTTAATAGCATGAACAACAACAGAGCATCAGATACCCCTGATGCAACCATAACATAACCCTTATTTAAGCAATAACTATATACAAGTATTGCAGAAGAAGTCCGCACTTGGGACGGGCGCCCAGCATCCACTACGGACTACGAGAAATAGATTTACCGGTAAGTAAAATCTTATTTTCTCTAACGTCCTAGTGGATGCTGGGGACTCCGTAAGGACCATGGGGATTATACCAAAGCTCCCAAACGGGCGGGAGAGTGCGGATGACTCTGCAGCACCCAATGAGCAAACACAAGGTCCTCCTCAGCCAGGGTATCAAACTTGTAGAACTTTGCAAAGGTGTTTGAACCCGACCAAGTAGCCGCTCGGCAAAGCTGTAATGCCGAGACCCCTCGGGCAGCCGCCCAAGAAGAGCCCACCTTCCTAGTGGAATGGGCTTTTACTGATTTTGGAAGCGGCAAGCCAGCCGCAGAATGAGCCTGCTGAATCGTGTTACAGATCCAGCGAGCAATAGTTTGCTTTGAAGCAGGAGCACCCAGCTTGTTGGATGCATACAGGATAAACAGCGACTCAGTTTTCCTGACTCTAGCCGTTCTGGCTACATAAACCTTCAAAGCCCTGACTACATCTAGTAACTCGGAATCCTCCAAGTCACGAGTAGCCACAGGCACCACAATAGGTTGGTTCATATGAAAAGATGACACCACTTTTGGCAGAAATTGTGGACGAGTCCGCAATTCTGCCCTGTCCATATGGAAAACCAGATAGGGGCTTTTATGTGACAAAGCCGCCAATTCTGACACACGCCTAGCCGAAGCCAAGGCTAATAGCATGACCACCTTCCACGTGAGATATTTTAACTCCACGGTTTTAAGTGGCTCAAACCAGTGTGATTTCAGGAAACTCAACACCACGTTAAGATCCCAAGGTGCCACTGGAGGCACAAACGGGGGCTGAATATGCAGCACTCCCTTTACAAACGTCTGAACTTCAGGAAGAGAAGCCAGTCCTTTTTGAAAGAAAATGGATAGGGCCGAAATCTGGACCTTAATGGACCCCAATTTAAGGCCCAAAGTCACTCCCGACTGTAGGAAGTGAAGGAAACAGCCCAGCTGGAATTCCTCTGTAGGGGCATTCCTGGCCTCGCACCAAGCAACATATTTTCGCCATATACGGTGCTAATGCTTAGCCGTCACGTCCTTCCTAGCCTTTATTAGCGTAGGAATAACCTCATCCGGAATGCCTTTTTCTGCTAGGATCCGGCGTTCAACCGCCATGCCGTCAAACGCAGCCACGGTAAGTCTTGGAACAGACAGGGCCCCTGCTGCAACAGATCCTGCCTTAGAGGCAGAGGCCATGGGTCCTCTGTGAGCATTTCTTGTAGCTCTGGATACCAAGTCCTTCTTGGCCAATCCGGAACAATGAGTATTGTTCTCACTCCTCTTTTTCCTATGATTCTCAGCACCTTGGGTATGAGAGGAAGAGGAGGAAACACATAAACCGACTGAAACACCCACGGTGTCACCAGTGCGTCTACAGCTATCGCCTGAGGGTCTCTTGACCTGGCGCAATACCTCTGTAGCTTTTTGTTGAGGCGGGACGCCATCATGTCCACCTGTGGCAGTTCCCATCGCCTTGCAATCTGCGTGAAGACTTCCACTCTCCCGGGTGGAGGTCGTGCCTGCTGAGGAAGTCTGCTTCCCAGTTGTCCACTCCCGGAATGAACACTGCTGACAGTGCTCGTACGTGATTCTCCGCCCATCGAAGAATTCTGGTGGCTTCCGCTATCGCCACCCTGCTCCTTGTGCTGCCTTGGCGGTTTACATGAGCCACTGCGGTGATGTTGTCTGATTGAATCAGCACCGATTGGTCGCGAAGCAGGGTCTCCGCTTGACTTAGGGCGTTGTATATGGCCCTTAGTTCCAGGATGTTGATGTGAAGGCAAGTCTCCTGACTTGACCACAGACCCTGGAAATTTCTTCCCTGTGTGACTGCCCCCCACCCTTGGAGGCTTGCATCCGTGGTCACCAGGACCCAGTCCTGAATGCCGAATCTGCGGCCCTCGAGAAGGTGAGCACTCTACAGCCACCACAGAAGAGACACCCTGGCCCTGGGGGATAGGGTGATCAGCCGATGCATCTGTAGATGCGATCCGGACCACTTGTCCAACAGATCCCATTAAAAGGTCCTCGCATGGAACCTGCCGAAGGGAATGGCCTCGTATGACGCCACCATCTTTCCCAGGACTCTCGTGCAGTGATGCACCGACACCTGTTTTGGTTTTAAGAGGTCTCTGACCAGTGTCATGAGTTCCTGCGCCTTCTCCGTCGGGAGAAAAACCTTCTTCTGGTCTGTGTCCAGAATCATGCCCAGGAAGGGCAGACGCATCATAGGAATCAGCTGCGACTTTGGAATATTCAGAATCCAGCCGTGCTGTTGTAACACTTCCCGAGAGCGTGCTACACTGATCAGCAACTGCTCTCTGGACCTCGCCTTTATGAGGAGATCGTCCAAGTATGGGATAATTGTGACTCCTTGCTTTCGCAGGAGCACCATCATTTCTGCCATTACCTTGGTAAATATTCTCGGTGCCGTGGACAGACCAAACGGCAACGTCTGGAATTGGTAATGACAATCCTGTACCACAAATCTGAGGTACTCCTGATGAGGTGGATAAATGGGGACATGAAGGTAAGCATCCTTTATGTCTAGAGACATCATAAAATCCCCCTCCTACAGGCTTGCGATGACCGCTCTGAGCGATTCCATCTTTAACTTGAACCTTTTCAGGTATATATTCAGGGATTTTAAATTCAATATGGGTCTGACCGAACCGTCCGGTTTCGGTACCACAAACATTGTCGAATAGTAACCCCTTCCCTGTTGAAGGAGGGGAACCTTTACCACCACCTGCTGGAGATACAAATTGTGAATTGCAGCTAACACTATTTCCCTCTCTATGGGGGAAGTTGGCAGGGCCGATTTGAGGTAACGGTGAGGGGGCATCACTTCGAATTCCAGTTTGTATCCCTGAGACACAATCTCTATAGCCCAGGGATCCACCTGTGAGTGAACCCACTTGTGGCTGAAATTTCGGAGACGCGCCCCCACAGGGCCTGGCTCCGCCTGTGGAGCCCCAGCGTCATGCGGTGGATTTAGTGGAAGCCGGGGAGGACTTCTGTTCCTGGGAACTAGCTGTACTGTGCAGCTTCTTTCCTCTACCCCTGCCTCTGGCAAGAAAGGACGCACCTCGGACTTTCTTGCCTTTCTGTGAGCGAAAGGACTGCATTTGGTAATACGGTGCTTTCTTAGGTTGTGAGGGAATATATGGCAAAAAATTTGACTTTCCAGCCGTAGCTGTGGAGACCAGATCCGAGAGACCGTCCCCAAACTATTCCTCACCCTTATAAGGTAAAACCTCCATGTGCTTTTTTGAGTCGGCATCGCCTGTCCATTGCCGAGTCCACAGGACCGTTCTGGCAGAAATCGACATAGCATTTATTCTAGAGCCCAGTAGGCTAATGTCTCTTTGGGCATCTCTCATTTGAAGACAGTTCCCCCACAAGGCCTTTTGGAGAGACAGAGAGAGAGTATGCCAGCACACACCCCAGCGCTATATGACCCAGGAATCACACAGTAACTTAGTGTTAACCCAGTAGCTGCTGTATATCAGTTTTTGCGCCAAATGTACGCTCTTTCTACCGTGATTCTGCAGGGGAGAGCCTGGGGAGCTTCCTCTCAGCGGAGCTGTGGAGAGAAAATGGCGCTGGTAAGTGATGAGGAAGAAGCCCCGCCCCCTCAGCGGCGGGCTTCTGTCCCGCGTTTTGTGTGTAAAATAATGGCGGGGGCTCATGCATATATATAGTGACCAACTGTATATATGCTGCTTTTTACCATGAGGTTCCCAATTGCTGCCCAGGGCGCCCGCCCCCCCCCCCCCCCCCCACGCCCTACAGTGACCGGAGTGTGTGGGTTTAGTGTGGGAGCAATGGAGCACAGCTGCAGTGCTGTGCGCTACCTCAGATGAAGACTGGAGTCTTCTGCCGCCGATTTCGAAGTCTTCTTGCTTCTCACGCCGGCTTCTGTCTTCTGGCTCTGCAAGGGGGACGGCGGCGCGGCTCCGGGATTGGACGACCAAGGGTGCGTTCCTGTGTACGATCCCTCTGGCGTTCCTGTGTACGATCCCTCTGGAGCTAATGGTGTCCAGTAACCTAAGAAGCAGGACCTATCTTCTAGTGAGTAGGGCTGCTTCTCTCCCCTCAGTCCCACGTAGCAGAGAGTCTGTTGCCAGCAGATCTCTATGAAAATAAAAAAACTAACAAAATACTTTCTTTTTAGCAAGCTCAGGAGAGCTCACTAAGGTGCACCCAGCTCGTCCGGGCACAGATTCTAACTGAGGTCTGGAGGAGGGACATAGAGGGAGGAGCCAGTGCACACCAGTATCCTAATTCTTTCTTAAAGTGCCATGTCTCCTGCGGAGCCCGTCTATTCCCCATGGTCCTTACAGAGTCCCCAGCATCCACTAGGACGTTAGAGAAATATTAATACAAAATATACTACCAAAATATCCACACAATTGTAAATATAAAAAAGATCAATATCTAGGCTACTGTAGTCTACTACTGTAGTCAATAGTACCTATTGATCTATAAAAGTCTGCTAATTGCTCGGAATTTGCATAGTAGGTACAGTACATTTGCAGACACAAATGGGCACATACTTTGCATTTCAATAAGTTGTAGGTCTGAACCGTTTTCTGGTCCAGCAGAATCCGTCATCGTAGTGTCGTTTCTCGTATTTTTGTGCCGCTCTTCGTCTAGTTGCAACTTTAACTTTCTGATCTGTGAGACAATGAAACAAGATCAGATTAGTGTAATGTTATACACACTTTCAGCATTCTTCTCACCCATGTAACATCAAAAAACATGCTGCAATGGAAGTCTATGCTGGATCAAAACAAAGAAGTGTTACAATTTAAAAAATGTAATGAGTATAAAACGTATGTTAAATTGTAAGAACACTGATATAAGAACAGGAAAGGCTTACCTGTGATACCAACTCGTCCTTCTCTTCAGCCAGTTTCCGTAGCCTCACATCTAAAATAAACAAGCTGCTATTAGCAAAACTTTACTAGAAATGATTGACAGGACTCCCCCACCAGTAATCTGTGCCATTGTTTGGGGTACACTGCCGCTTCCAATATCTACTCTGTCTGTGTATTCCTGCTGGTCTCCATCCACTCCATCACATTATGACATTCTCCGGAATATACAGTATGCAGTCCTGCCCAGCCTCATGTAATTACATCAGGATAGGTCACTCTCTCCCACAAGATCAGCACCCTCTCAATCTTCAGCTGCTGTGAACATTCTGATGATCTCATTAGATATTATTGTTTCTATCACCACCAAGTACAGTAATAAGACCATAGTTTAAATGCACTGGTTCTAAATGAATTATTGAGCACCAACTATTTGCTGGAGCAGCAGACTTCTATCGCTTGCATCCTTCAATGCCACATCTGAAAAGCTTACACAAAGAAAAAGTGGCAGCATAATCTAGAATGTGGTCACTGCAGATGTATGGATAGATGCATTCAATTTGATAACATGACAATATATATTTAATAATATACAGCCATGTGCCAAACAGAATACAGTATTTTAATACTGTACCTTGAATTCAGTATATACGTATAATATACACAATCCTTACATAAATATATTTTTCTTCTAAATTTTATATGTAAATACGCTATGGAAAAACTGATGATCAACCACTGAGCTCAATTCAATTAAGCAAGTTGTTGTTGCATGTGAACACTGGCAATGACATTGAAACTCACCCCCCTCACCACAGATTTGTAGATTTTTATATCCAGCCCTTTGTAGGCTCTTCAGTGGCTGCACATGTCTTATAAAATAAAATTCAAGTCCACTACACAGTCACCACAATTGAAGATATCTCTCAATATTCAATGGTAATACTGTACAGGCCATTTCACCGGTCTAATTTTTCTCACTGACTTTAGACGCACACCCTTGATCAGTAACAACTGCATTCCTTGACACAAGGCCTACACTTCGCCTGTCAACTAGTCTACAATGGCCACCCATGGTGCGCCGATGAAACAATTCAACCAAAGCGTGTACTAATATAAACTTAGTGCACAACTCTTTTCATTCTCCACAAACTTTTAGCTCTCATGTCCAAGCTTTCCCGTTCTTCTGGGAACAATTTCCACTAGAACATGGCTGCAGGTATTCCCATCTAGCTCTGTGAAGTCAAGATTTCAAGACTGTATGCTTGATTGCACACACCTATTAGCAACAGGGCTGGCTGGAATGGCCAAACACGATAAGCAGAACGTGTGTTTACATACTTTTTGCCATGTAGTGTACAATATATAACTATTAACCGCGATTCAAAGAGCTCATCCTCACTGGTGTTTATTACAAGAGTTTATAACTAGTAAAATGCAGTGGGCATAACTTGATGACACGGATTATGCCATTAAGTGAGCAAGGAATACACCCTTGAGTGTTTACCCCACTTGATAATGAATGTGGCGGGCGCAGACTAAAGCCATTTCAAATCACAAAACATGCTTATAGTTCCCATTTACCAAGAGGTCCTTCTCCTGCAGATTCCAACACTTGTGCAGCTTCTTGGGATACAACAGTTATTGCTCCAACCATTGGCTCATGGTTTATATCACCATTAGGCATACCATCAGGAATAATAACTAAGCCGTGTTTCTGAAACAAACAACATTAAAGAAAAAATGACTTATGTGACAATTTGTAAAGCCACCAACACATTACATAACATAACATTTCTAACGTCTTAAACAGTCAACCGCTATCCTAAAGTCATGTTTAGAGGATTTCTGTCAGTGGTACTAGGTGGGATATTTACTGACCCAGTGAAATAGATTAAGTCACATGTGCATGATTATAGAAATCCTCATGACATGTTGGTGGTACTTGAGAACCCCTGGGGGATTATGTAATAGCCTGCAAGCTGGTGAGTCTGCCTGCACTTTTAAAGAGGCACATTTACGAGGCAAAACCAAACATGGTTGCAGCTTTAAAAATACGGGCGCGATTCCCGCACAGCTTGCAGGCTATTACATAAGTCCCCTGGTCTTGACTAACAACTTAAGGTCTATGAGCAATTAGTAGCAGGTCTTAACTAATAAAAGGGATATTACTAACATTTTGTTTCATTAAAACACTTTTTTATGGACAGGTTTAATTTCAAGCATGTTTTACATAGTGTATTGTGTGCTATTTGGTGGCTAAAACATCCAAACATGTCAAGTTGCCTGTGGAAACAGACTCGCACACGGTCCCTGCTGCCCCTATCTGCGTCACATAGCACCTCTGTCTAACATCCGCAGAGGAGCTACAGTATAGGACAATGGAGCAGCAGACACTCTACGGGGGAATCCAATCAGCCATGCTGTTTGCTGTGCAGGGAATGGCTCCAGGTTTCAAGCCCAGAGCGTTTCAATAAAATATTATTTTCGCCCTGTGGTAAACACAGGGTTAATTTGCGCTAACCCATAAATTCTGCATAACACTGTGACTGGCTAATACCAAATACACAAATATACTGCAGTTTGCAGTATTTGTGACTAAGTAAAAAAAAAAATGAAAATTAAAAAATGAAACTTAAAATATTTTATCGTGTTTGTGAATTTGGCTCACTAATGGTCAAAAACTGGGTTTTCAAGCTAGTTAAACGAACCAAATGAAGACCATGGGAGATATCAACACTCTTAAAATAGGATTTTGTTACCTACCGGTAAAGCCTTTTCTCGTAGTCCTTAGGGGATACTGGGGAATGCTTACTACAATGTGGTATAGATGGGTCCGCTGGAGCCGGTGCACTTTAAAGAAATCTTCAACTGACTGTGTGATGGCTCCTCCCCTCTATGCCCCCTCCCACAGCTCAGTCTAGAAAAACTGTGCCCGAAGGAGACGGAACATACTTTGAGAGGAGGAAGAAACAGAACAGAACGAGAAAAAACATAACCAGCACAACAAGAAGAATTAGAAGGGACAGCAAAAAGCTGATCCAAAAACCAGAAACGGATAGGAAAGCTGATCCAACAATCTGTCACACAAGAACTTACCTTTTGCAGGAAAATTTACTAAGCACAGAGGTATCCCCTATGGGCTGCGAGAAAAGGCATCCATAGGGGATACTGGGGAATGCTTATTACAATGGGGACGTATGACTAGACAAAGGGCGATCGGGCACCGGTCAAATTAGTGCTGCATTGATACTAGAGAACCAAAATTTGGACAATTAAACACTCCAAAATGGGAAAAAGAAGAAAAAAAAACATGTTTTTTACT
The DNA here is from genome assembly GCF_028390025.1 of Pseudophryne corroboree. Lineage (NCBI taxonomy): Eukaryota > Metazoa > Chordata > Amphibia > Anura > Myobatrachidae > Pseudophryne > Pseudophryne corroboree. The sequence continues at coordinate 344,057,984 of NC_086448.1, read as the reverse complement.
TCGATAGATAACGTTGTCCTACTTGGTGGTGCGCCCAGAGCCAGAGAGTACATATACTAGAAAGAAGGGAGAAAAAGAAGGCTCTTGTGTGGGCGCACTCTTAGAAAGAAAGGAAAATTCCTATAACATATAGAAAGAGATACTTAAAACATAACTTTTAATATTGACGTTTATAATGAAAATACCCATATAGATGATCCATAACAAAGAAAAAGTATAATAATAAGAGTTTTTAAAAATGTTCTGGTCTGTTTAATCACAATTCGTGATTGGAATGGTTGTAGACATTTGATCGTCTTACCCCCATTTCCCCTGACCAGTACAGAATATCTGTATTGATGGAACCAAGGAGTGGTCATAAGAATTATTTGATAAGTATGTCCCACTAGGGCTACTTAATTCGAAGATAGGTAGTCTCCTGCATTCAACAGGGCCTGACTTTCGGACGTAAGCCACAAAAAATAGGTTGTAAGCCTTAAATAAAGAAAAGGAGGTGAGAGTTAGTGGTGATACTGCTGTTGGCGTCGCAACTCATATATGGAGGGAAATGGTCCCTGCTCTACAACACCGGGTATTCGCAGGAAGTCTCCTCTCCTGGTACTGACCCGGCCCAACGCTGTTTGGCTTCCAAGATCGGACGAGATCGGGCATTGGCAGCGTGGTATGATAGTAGAGAATTTTTATGATAGTACACCAATGAGAGTGCACCTATGTACGAAAATAGAAAAAAGAGAGAGAAAGAAAAGGAAGATGAAAACAGTATACACAAGGAAAGAGACAAATTAGTATAGTACAAATGGGTGGATCTGGGAACGCAGAAAGCAAATCCGCTTGGCATAGGTGTAATGCCGAGACTCCCCAGGCAGCTGCCCAACAGGAGGCCACTGACCTTGAAGAGTAGGCTGTAATGGAATGTGGTAGAGGCAAAGCAGCGGACAAATAAGCCTGTTGGATAGTGAGTCTGATCCAACGACCTATTGCCTGATTTCAAGCTGGGCAACCGATCTGGTTGGCACTGTACAAAATGAAAGGAGAATCTGACATTCCAATACGAGCAGTTCTTCGGACATAGATCTTCAGTGTTCTTACTACATCCAGTGATCTTGGAGCAGCTGAGACGTCATTAATGACCAGAACCACTACCGGTTGTTGATATGAAAAGCTGAAATAACCTTCAGTAAGATCTTCTGCTGAGTTCTGAGCTCTGTACTGTCAACGTGAAACAGAAGGTAGGGACTCTTGGCCGACAATGCCCCTAACTCTGATTAGATTGCTAATCCAAGGCTAACAGCATTAGTGTCTTCCACATAAGATACCTTTCATCTACCATTTGTAGTGGTTCAAACCAAGAAGATTGTGGGAAATCTAAAACCAGATTTAGATCCCAAGGTATCGGAGGTGGTACAAAAGGTGGTAGTATGTGAAGCACACCTTTGAGGAATGTCTGAACCTCTGGCAGCATGGCCAGTTGTTTCCGGAAAAGGATTGATAAAGCTGAAATCTGAACGTTTAGTGAGCTAAACTTAGGCCCACATCCACTCCTGACTGTAGGAAGCGTAAAAGGCAACCCAGTTTGAAATCCGCTGGCGGATATTGTCGTCCTTCACACCAGGAGACATACCTCTTCCATATTCTATGGGGTTGTTGTGAAGTGACTGCCTTTCTGGCTCAAAGCATAGTTTGCATTACAGCACCTGGAATGCCCTTCCTGGCTATAATTCGCCATTTCAACGTCCATGCCGTTAAACGTAGCCGGTGTAAGTCTGGATAGACGAACGGGCCTTGTTAAGGAAGATCTTCCTGGAGCGTCAGAGGCCAGGGTTCTTCTACCCACAGGGAAATGAGATCTGCGTACCAAGCTCTGCGTGGCCAGTCTGGGGCAATTAGGATTGTCTGAATTCTCTCTTATTCTCGTAAAGGAAATGGAGGGAACAGATATACTATTTGCTAATTCAAAGGCGTCGTTAGCACATCCACTGCAGACGCTTGTGGATCTTTTGTTCTTGAACAATAACTATGAAGCCTCTTGTTGTTCAAAGAAGCCATCATGTCTACCTATGGCCATCCCCACTGATATACTATCTGTTGGAAGATCTGAGGATGAAGACCTCACTACTCTGGGTGTAGGTCGTGTCTGCTCAGAACCGGTATAAAAGAGGGCTGAGATGGCCGTGGCATCTCTTTCTGCCTCAAGAAGTATCTTGGAAACCTCTCTCATTGCTGCTCTTCCACCTCGTTCTGTACGGCACTGATGTGGCGTTGTCGGACAGTAAATTAATGTCCTGATTGTAGTAGATGGAAAGCCTGATGTAGAGCATTGTAAATTGCAGTCACTTCCAAGATATTTATGGAGACTTCATGTGGTTTCAGGACTAACCGCACGAACGTCTGGATTCCTCAGGCTCTTTCCAGCGGAAGAAAACTATCTAAGCTACTGTGTCCAAAATCATACACAGAAACTGAAATCTCCAAATAGGCTTAAAGTGGGATTTCTGTATATTGAGAATCCCTACGTAATGTCTTAATAGCCCTTTTGTCGAGAATGATGCTGTGCAATAGCGGTTTGCAGGATAGCGCCCTTATGAGGAAGTGTCCAGATACTAAACTATGTTTTTTTAATTAGGAGTTGTAGCCTCCTCTCCACCCTGACCTTTTGAATACCTTCGGAGCTGATGAAGGACCGAAAGGTGAGGCCTGGAATTGGCAGTGGATATTTTTGAATAAAAATTCTAGGAATGCTAGATGATCTCCGCCATGACCTTTGTGAACGACCATATTAGAATGTGAAGGCAGGCCTTCTTGATATCCAAAGATAACAAGAACTCACCTTGTTCCAGTCCTGTGATGACTGCCCTAGCGAATTCCTTCTTGAAGTTGAAGACCCTTAGGGTTCAGGGACTTCATTCAGGAAGCGTCCCACCGACTCATTCAGTCTCAGAACTACCAAACAGGATGGAATAGAATCCCTTGTTCCCTGACGAGTTGGAACCAAGACAAATACCTGTGTTTGCAGGATTCTGTGTATGGCCTCCTGTAGGGATACCTGTCTTTTGAGGAAAACTTGTAAACCTGAAGTGAAAACTTATGAGGCGGGTACTCTATTTTGTATCCTTGGGTGTTAACCCAGGCATCTTGGTAGGAGCTTTTCCCATGTGACTGAAATGTCTTAGGCGTGGTCCTACATTGAGATCCTCTAGGCGCGGAAGGAGAGCTTCATGCTGTAGGCCCTGCCTGTAACAGCTGATTTCCGTCCCCTGCCTTCTGGGGCTACGGGCCATATTTGAGGCTCCTTAATGGGACCACACTGGGACTCAAACTATGATGCTTGAGTTTACTGGCACTGTGCTGTAGTGAGATGAGCCACAGAGCACATATGGCTGTGTCTCTAATCTTGCAACATGAAAGGAATGAAAGGACACTGCAAATAAGGCCGTCTAGCTGGTGAGCTGAAGGGGAAAAAAGTGGATTTGTCAGCAGTAACTTGTGAACCACTTACGTTACTCCACTCCAAACAAAACCTGCTATATATTGATGGCTTTTCACCTCTCATTTGGACTCGGCATCCGCTGTCCACTAACGAAGCCACAAGGGTCTGAGGGCGGAGACAGCCATTGATGTCATTTGAGAGTAATTCAGTCCTATCTACAGAGTGATCTCACACAATAGGTTGCTGATTGCTTTGGTGTTGTGCTAGAGTGAGCCATTGTGTCTGGATCTAGTTCAGGCTCTATTGCCCAATACACACAGGGAGATTTCACCAAGACATGCGTGCTGAGCGATCTAGCATGAACGCCCAGCACACATCTCCCCCCTGCTCAGCACACACTGCGATGCGTGCCGACCGAGGGGGCGCGTCCGCTCATTTCACCCAGCGGTGAAATGAGTGATGTGCTATATTGTGCCTGCATACAGGCCAATATAGAAACAGCGATAGCGCCGCGCATCGCTATCGCTGTGGGGCATACACACGGAGAGATCCGCGCTCAACCTCCAAGCAATCTAGTTAGATTGCCTAGAATTCAAGCACGGATCCCCCCGTGTGTACCCCCCTTAAGGGTTTTGTGACCCAGCATCAAACCTTTACAGGTTGCAGGTCCACTACTGTAGCTGTATATAATAGATTTTAGGGTGGTTTCTATACTACGGTCTGAAAGCTACTTTGGGGAGGAAGCCCCTGGGACCGGAAGTCAATATTTGTTTGACAGGCGTGAAACCAATGGATTCACTGTTAGTGGCTCTTCCCAAAGCTTCCTAAATCTAGAGATGGGAATGATGACAAAAAATCCCTAGGGAATTCACTATATTGCTGCATTAATCTGTTTGAGCGCTATGAGCCGCTGGAGCACTGGGTGAGGGGAAGCTTTATCACCTCCCTTTATAGAGACTAAAGAATCTTATTTCATTAATGTCCCTATAGGCGAAAAGAATGGTCGAAAACGGACATGTTTTCACCTGTGCATGTCGAAAATACATGGACGAGCGGCGAATCCGCTCATGCTTTCCGACAAGTCGGAATTACCGTTTCGAAAGGGCGGAAACCTGGACTTCAATCAATAGTGAAGTGTCGGAAGTACCGATGGAAATATATATATATATATATATATATATATATATCCTACATAATTATATACAGATGGAGCCACGCTAGTCGTGGCTCCCTCTGTGACTAGGCGCGCCATCACTGTGAGCGTCTCCGTCAGTACGTGCGCCCGGACGGAGACGCTCCTCATTCACTTGAATGTAGAGCGTCTCCGTCTGAGAAGGCGCGCGCACATTCAGAGACGCTTACAATGGGAAGCGGCTCTGTGCACTCCAGGCGTGATTAGGTGGACCGATCGCCTAGTCACGCTGGGAGTGCGCCTCAGCCAGCAAAGATAACGAAGGCTCCATCTGTATATACATACATATAGCCTTTAACTGGGTATATAATTTTGGGGACACTGGGAAGGTAACAATTTCTGTGGTTTGTGGAACCCCAGACTGCACTTTAGTGCATATTTGCCTACTCTCCTGGAAAGTCCGGGAGGATCCCGAAAATCGTGTGGCACCCCTGGTCCCCCGGGGAAGTGGGCAAGTCTCTTGCATTGCGCTCACCCCCGCCGCATAACACGGTCACAGAGGCATCCCTCAACAAAGAATGACGGAGTGGGGTGATGACGCAATTCGTGTTAAATCGCGTCATTGTAGCCCCGCTCCTGCTTTCCAATGGCGGTAATGTGGGCATTGTAAAGTGGGGCTACGATGACGCATTCGCATCACCACGCCCTGTACCGCCTCCTCCTATATGATCAGGCTGCTACCTCCCGGAGGGAACAGCCACAAGGTAGGCATGTATGCTTTAGTGTCCTTATCTGGAATCTCCAGAATCTCTTTTATTGTCAAATTGAGCATCTCCACTCCCTGAGAAGGGGTGTTACCATCTTAGATCTCAAATTCATTTTACAGCTAGTATGTGTAATACTTGTGTAACATGCGCTTTTGAGGCATAAATGATAACAGGATTTTTTTGGAACCCTGGTCCACAGACCTTTACAGACTTTTAAGAGCCTGTCCTGTCTGGCAACAGCCAGTTCTGAGGTAATATTTGTCAGTGTGGACAGCCAAACTGGTGTCTTTGTTACTAAATTGTGATGCAGACTTATACACTGCTTACAAAATCGTGATCCTGCTAATGCAGCATTTTCCCACAGCAAAATTACACACCTACACACACTGGAATAAAACAAGTCTCAGACACTAGTTTACCCAGATAGTAACATGAGAAGCACAGAGAAGGAAGAACCAGAACACTCTGTCTGTTAATGAAGACCTTAGCTAGGCAGAATTATTCCGGAATCCACTAGCAATGATCTGGTTTTAATGTTAACCGCTTCCCCACATTTATCCCCCACTGTTATGACAGTCTTAGATTTGTGAGGTACCCTCAGGCTGTGGTGTTAATGCAGCCACACTGCCTATCTGTAACAGCGGTGAGATGGCGCCCACTGTGTGCTGTCCTCTGCTCACTTATTATATATACTGGCAGTGCTGATATATGTTGCTGAAAGCAGTGTTCCCTCGCTCTAACAGCCTGAGATAGCCAGTTTTGCAGTTTCTTTGTCGCAGTAGCTCTCTTTATGCAGAGTAGTGTGACCAGTGTGCGTCTGTGCCGCCATTTGAACCGGGGACCCCGCTACTTGGGGCCCCATTTTTTTTCTCACCAATCTTCTTATCTTCAGCTCTGTTAGGGGTGGCGGCAGACTGCGGGTCCAAGCACTAGTCCTGAATCTGACCGCAGTGCGAGTACCCTCAGGACTGATGTCCTGTCAGCCGAGGAACTGGGGCCATGCCTCTCTATTAGGTCTGGACAGGTCTCCCCCCCGCCCCCTTCCCTCCCCAAGTCCAACAAAGCAGACAGGTAGGTGCCAGGTACCCTGTCTGAAAATAATAAAGTTTAAAATAAATATGAAGAAAAAATCTGGAGCCCTCCAGAGATGTGACCGGCTCTGAGGGCACATTTTTCTAAACTGAGCTGTGGGAGGGGAAATAGAGGGGAGGAGCCAGCACACAGTCAGTTGTAGATTTCTTAACGTGCACCGGCTCCAGCGGACCCATCTATACCCCCATTGTTATAAGCATTCCACAGTATTCCCTATGGATGGAAGGGAAATAGTTATAAAACTCTTAGGGGTTGATTTAATTACTTGGCCCTGCGAGTAAGTGCTGCTATATGCCGCACTCATGGTAGCTACTGTATAGATTAGTTGATTTTTACTTGCTGCCTCATGGGGCTGGGGTGTGTACAAAAATCCGAGAATCCAGGACGAGATTGGGCCACAAAGCTGCAAGTTTGACAGTCACAACGGCACCTCGACCCCCTCAAATTTAACTGTATTAAGCCCTTAGTTTAAAGTCATTACATAAGCCCATCACAAACCAGTAATCTTAAAACACAACATTAAAGTATTTCTACCCAAAACTAAAATCATTTGAAATGTAGAATAGCAGCTTCCTAAAACAAATTGTCTAAGTAAAAATAACATTAGAAAAAAAATCAAGCAAAATGGCAATTGAGAAAGTTACATTGCCTAGACAGTCACACTGTGCTGACACACGCAGCAGCTGACATATCGTACCTCTCCTATCTTCATTTTCCCTTTCACATCAGCCAGCTCATCTCTGAGCTCATCCCGTTCATTTTTAATGCAGTCAAAGTACTCTTTCTGTCTCTCTAGTGCCTGCACGCAGACAATTGCCCAGCAGAACAGCAAAGACAGTGAGAGCAGTAGGAAGAAAAGAGAAAGAAGGGAAATAAGATACACAAGGGAAGAATAGGAAATTGTGCACACACACAGAACACAAGTATCATTTACACTCTGCACAGGAATGGGACATGCAGTGGTCAGGCATGTAAAGAATGCATCTCAACAGGAGAGAATTTTACACAGGTACACATAAACAAAGATGTAATCATTAAAGGTGTAATCCCACAGTACTGCACCTTTACATCACTAAGAAACACGGGCGCTGAAGAAAGTAGTAAAATATTTCTCTATTATTAGATTTAGAGTCTCCACTAGTAAATTGTTTGGTTTGAAGACTGAAACCTGGAAGAATGCTATTAAAATGTGTGAAAGAGTGGCATAGGCAGTTTAAGGCAAATGACCCACTGGCATAAAAAATAATGCTTTTACTAGGAGGATACACACTGCCTAATATGCACGATATGCCTTTCTGATTTTGATGGAAACTAAATATCGTACCAATAGGCGTAGTGTGTACCCACCCTTAGTCTATAGCCAATTAAAATATATCTGCAAAACACAATTTGTTGTGTACTGTGCACACTGTCCAACAACACACACTTATCACTGAAATACTAGCATGCGTTTGCATTTTACTTGTTAGTAACAAACCCAAAAAAATAAAAATAGAGAAAATTTGTCAGGAAAACCTAAAATGGTGACACAACTTCATGGGGAGTAACAATGTTGGTGGCATTTTAGGGTGTAATACGTCTAGAGAAAGTCCATCACTCCAAATGTACTCTTTGTACTGTAGAAGTGCAATCTGGGGAAGTAGAGGTGGAAATGACCTACACATTTCAATGGTAGCACATAGGTGTGGTGTGACTACATAACTTCTACCCACTTGTGCATTCTCTCTCTGTTGTATAATGTCTAAAACAGAACTACAACCTGAAAGTTCTGATTACTTTCTCCCATTCAGATTTAATTAAAGGCAGTGAGATACTGGAGTAACAGGAAGCTGCAGCGTGCCTCTACCTTTTACAGTGCAGAGAAATGTCACATACAGAAGGGCAGTGTCAAAGACATTATTAAAGGTTTAATAAGCATGCACTATTTTAATCTTTTACAATGAGTTTCAATGTGCATTAAGGGGCCTGTATAAACAAAATTATCTCAGAAATAGGCCCCAGACTCTTCCCTACAGTGTAAGGAGCACAATCACTGGGATTACATATTATGTGTACCATCTATGGTTCACTTTGAGCAACACATACTTTTATCGGGTGGGACTTATTGATATTGTGCCATATCAGTGTTGGTCAGGTTCTGACAAGCCATGCATTACTTTTCTATTCACCACTGTCTTGGGATTTTCCTACCCCAATTTTTTTATCTTTCCAATTAACTGTCTCTTGGAGATCATACACCTCTCTGGTCAGAGAGTCTAATTTCTGCTGCATACGCTGGTTTTCCTGGAGTTAGAGGAAATAGCAAAAAGACAGAAGAAAGGAAACAGAAAAACACAAACCGAAAGAAGGAAACTTTAAAATACAAAGTAGAAATTATCAGTACAGCAATTATGCTTGCAGAAACAAGATAAGATGTAAAGAAAAAGCTACAGCTAAAGAATCAGGTAAAAGTTTTCTATAATTCATGCATGTTTAAGGAAGTATTACCACACATTGTCTGAAAGGCATACATACTAACACCACAGGCAGGACACAGAACCACAATACTTGGTCTTAATAACACCAATCTATGGCCAATGTAATTCATACCTCTATAAATTCATCTCTTTGGCGAATACCTTCTTTAAGTTCATCTAACTTGTGCTGGAGGATGCTGCAAGAGTGTTTCTGTCTCTCTAATTCCTAAAGGAGGCAAAAACAAATTATTTCATATATGCAACCTTCCTGTTCCACCAATATATAGACAGACAGACAGGCGGGAATAAGTTCCTTTTTAAGATATTGAAGTTACACTTGCAGCAACTGTTGATATTCAAACTTTTCATGTTCATTTCTGATAGAGCTGGGATGCATATTACAAGTGATATGGTTTATTATGTATATTAATTTAGGGGGAGATTTATCAAAGTTTGGAGATAAAGGGCCGTATTAAATTTGCAGCCAAATTCGACAGGTTTTGGCAGTTTTCAACAATGTCAATCCGACTTTTTTTAAAGTTGGATTGACATTGTCGAAACGGGTGTAAAATCTGTCAGATTTGGCCGCAAATCCGACAAGTCGGAAAAACTGCAGCCCCATTGAATAGGTCGAATCATGATTCAACCTAAAAAAAGTCGGAAACTGCTGTCTTTCCAACTAGACGGCATTTCCGTCTTCAACTGAATATTGACCAAAGTGGTGAAAGTTCTAAACAATCAGCTCCTAACAGTCATGTTACAGACTGTTTTTTAAAATAGAGACAAGAGCTGAGTGGTTAGAACTCTCTTCACTTTGCCTCTTCTTCAAGCTTTGATAAATATCCCCCATAAAGGTGCTGTATAGGGGCAGATTGTGAGTGCAGAGTAAAGCGTTAGAGAGCAAGTAACTGCGAACCTTGTTTAAACCATGCTGCGCTGCAGTTGGGGCAGATTAAAATGTGCAGATAGATTAAGATTACAGAAGATTGTGACTAGCTCAAAGATAAATTGCAGTATAAAAATGAAGCGGTCCAGTATTTGTGGGTTATATGCCAAAGCTGCCAGTATTTACCCTGCATGCAGAAAAATAAACATATCTACACCCCTTGCATTGCAGTTTACCTTGTTCCAAACTCAGAAACAGCTCACAGTGCCACATGTAATTTTTTTTTTTTTTTTTAAATAACATAACTTTTATTATTGCAGGAAAGTTACAACACACAATTCGATCAGCATATACCGTATATAAACCATTGCAGTCCAAATACGAACAGTATAACAATATAACCGGGACAATGAAAGTCAAAGAAAAAAGGTGGCTAAGGTTGAATGAAGCTGTACATAGGTACATAGTAGTTGCAGTAAAACATCATGTAGTACACAAGTATAAAAAACCTCTTTGTGTGATTACAGAACCATGGAATCTGGGAAAACGCGAGGAGGTGGACTATGTGTATACGTAAATAATAACTGGTGTACTGATGCCAGTCTTGTTGCGACTTTTTGCTCTGTAAATGTGGAATATATGGTGGTTAAGTGTCGACCATTCTATTTGCCAAGAGAATTTTCAGTGGCGTTGGTAATGGCCGTATACATTCCTCCCTCTGCTCATGTAGAATCTGCATTAGATATCTTGCACGCTGCTATAGTTAAACTGGAAACTAAATATGTTGAGGGGGTTCTTTTAGTAGCAGGGGATTTTAATCAGGCTAGATTGAAGGTAGTTTTACCAAAATTCTATCAATATGTTAAAGTCCCTACTAGAGGGGGAAATGTGTTGGACCATGTCTATTGTAATATTAAGGATGCTTATGCGACTTTTAGATATCCCAATATTGGTCATTCTGATCACATGTCCCTATTTTTGGTTCCAGCATACAAAACCGTAGTCCAACGGTTTAGGCCGACTAGTACTAGTATTACAGTTTGGCCTGAGGGGGCAATACAGAAACTTCAGGATGCTTTGGTATTTACTGATTGGGGGTTGTTCATTGAAGAATCACTGGGGGATGATAATAATGTGAATGTGGACTCCCTTACCTCCATGGTCCTTGGTTATGTGTGTTGTTGCATACAGAGTGTAACAATTAAAAAGTGTGTTCGTACTTACGCAAATGATAAACCATGGATAAATGGTACGGTTCGAACCTTATTAAGTGAGAGAGACAAAGCTTTCAGATCTGGTGACCAAAATGTTTTTAGGGCTGCCCGTCAAAAATTAAAAAAGGGTATAATAGAGGCAAAAAGGGCCTTTTCTGTTAAACTCGAAAGCAAGTTTAAAAATGATAAAGATGCAAAAAGTCTGTGGAAAGGTATTCAAGATATCTCTGACTACAAAGTTAATAAGAACCCCTCTCATAAAGAGGCTGACAGTTCCCTAGGGGAGACATTAAACATATTTTACTCTCGTTTTGATAGCATGGCTGTTTCCCCTGTAGACTGGGATGGGAATCTGGAGAACGCGGAGCCCCTGGTACTGGATGAATTGTCTGTCAGACGGTGCTTTGCCAGTTCTAAATCAGGTAAGGCCCCCGGCCCAGATGGGATTCCGGGAAATATTATCAAGACATGTGCTGAGCAGTTGGCTGGGATTTTTACTATAATTTTTAACCTTTCTCTTGCCACTTGTCATGTGCCTAAGTGTTTTAAGTCATCTATTATTGTCCCGGTCCCCAAAAATGGTAAGGCCAGTGAGCCAAACGATTACCGACCAATTGCTCTGACATCTCTTATAATGAAGGCCTTTGAAAGATTGGTTATGGGACACATAAAAAAAAGTATCCCAGCCAATCTGGATCCTTTTCAATTTGCATATAAAGCAAATAGGTCGACAGATGACGCTGCTATCACCTTGATTCATCGTGTGGCTACCCATCTAGAATCCACATGTTCCTCTGCGAGAATTTTGTTCGTGGATTACAGTTCGGCATTTAATACAGTAATCCCAACATCATTAGTGTCTAAATTATCTGAGTTGGGATTGAATAACTTTGTATGTAGATGGATCTTGGATTTCTTGACTAACAGGCCCCAATCTGTTAGATTGTACAATTCCCTGTCAAGCGAACTTGTAATCAGTACAGGGGTGCCTCAGGGTTGTGTACGGAGTCCCCTGCTGTACTCTCTGTTTACCTATGATTGCCATTCAAATTCGGAGTCAGTTCACATTATTAAATTTGCCGATGATATCGCAGTCGTAGGTTTAATAAGTAAGGACGATGAGTCAGAATATAGATCTGAGGTCGCTAGGTTAGAAGCTTGGAGTCAAACTAATCATTTAATTTTAAATGTAAAAAAAACAAAAGAAATGATTGTAGATTTTAGGAAAATTCACATGCAGCCTTCTTGTCCCCTAGTCGTAAATAACCAGGTTGTGGAGACAGTTGAGTCCTTTAAATTCCTGGGTATTAACATCTCCAATGACCTGTCTTGGGGTATCCATACACGATGTGTTGTTAAAAAATCCCAACAACGCCTGTTTTTATTGAGGAAAATGCGCATGGCGGGGATACGTAAGGAGATTTTAGTAAACTTTTATTCAGCAATTTTAGAGAGTGTCCTCACATACGGAATTATGGTATGGTTTGGAAACTGTACTGCTATAGAACGTAAGTCCCTTCAGAGAGTGGTTAAAACTGCAAGTAGAGTAATTGGAGTCAGCCTGCCCTGTATTCAGGATATATATGAAAAAAGGCTCCTCACTAAGGTGAAAAGTATTCTGGGAGATCTATCTCATCCAAATGGGGGGATGTTTTCTGTGTTGCCATCTAATAGGCGTTAACGTTCTATTCTTTGTCGGACAAACCGGTTAAGGGGTAGTTTTTTCCCAACAGCAATAAACATGTTAAACCAGATAGGACCGAGATAAATTGACAATTGGGAATGTCTTGGGTTTAGGAGTGCTCTCTTCGTTCTGTTCTTATGGTCTCTGTATATGCTTGCTTTTTAGTTTCGTTGATTGTTCATTGAACTATTGATGACAATAAAGTATTATTATTATTATTACTTGGTACAAATTGTATTGTATTTTCATTTACATAAACCCCAACTGATCCCAAAGGGAAAAACATAACAGAAAAAAAAAAAAAATGATTGCAGAATCACGACTGTGATAAAATCGTAATATCATGAATATGTCCAGAGTATGCTGATAGGTGACGTGAGAAAGCTCAAGTACGGGTAGTATAAGAGGAGTCCAACCATCTGGACCAAATATTATCGAATTTAGAGCTGGTCCCACGGGCCATATGAATAAAGCGTTCATGATCTATGGAGTTGTTCACTAAAGCTATCCAACCATTAAGTGCAGGACCTGTCCGCGCTATCTAGGAGCGTGTTATACACACCTTAGCTAGGGTACATAGATTTATTACATATTGAACATCAGGTCCGCTAAGAGCTTCTTCAGCTCCAACCCCCAGAACACATAGTTTAGGCATAAACACTTTAGAGGGAATTCCAGTAGTTGCCACTGCAACTTTGATCTGGGTCCAGAAAGCATGAACTACCGGGCATTCCCATATTAGGTGCCAAAACGAGCCATTATCATTACCGCATTTAAAACAATCCGCGGAGGAACGCCCCCCTAAACTTTAATCTGGTGAGGGTCAAGTAAGTTCTATGCAAGATAATAGTTGTATCTGCTGATATCGAATAGAGAGAGTAGCTTTACGTGGAGAGTCTCTGGCAGTCTCCCATTCGTCTTCATTAAGGGGCCCCAGGTCGGTCTCCCAGCGTGATTGCAAGCGAGGAATATCGTTACAGTGATGGTTGGACAGGAGAAATGAGTATGCAAGGGAGATGGATTTAGTACGCCCCAAATTTGTGATAAATATTTTAACCGGTGAGGGACGAAATATAGGAGGGTTGTCCTGAAACTGAACCCGGAGAGCATGCTAAAGCTGTAGACAGCGAAAGAAAAATGTAGAAGGAAGAACAAATTCATCTTGCAGCTGCTGAAATTATTTGAGAACATCATTGTGATGACTCCTCTAGTCCCCCATACCATACCAGATAAGGTACCCAATTCCGATAACCATCTAGAGCGCCAGAGAGGGGTGTCCAGATCTATATCATTAAACTCACATAGGGGTATATGCAATTGCGGTCGAATTCGCGGCAATTATCGCCGTTTTTTAATTCGACCAAATTCGCCAGGTGAATCCCGGCAGGTGCCTGCCGGGATTCACCATATTCAATGAAAAACGGATTCGCCAGAATCGCGGGCGAAAATCGGCCGATTTGGCGGATTTTGCCGCGATTTTAAAAAACGGGAAAAAAACGTGAAAAACCCGAAAAAAAAATGGCGTGGGGTCCCCCCTCCAAAGCATAACCAGCCTCGGGCTCTTTGAGCTGGTCCTGGTTCTAAAAATGCAGGGGAAAAATTGGCCAGGGATCCCCCGTATTTTTAAAACCAGCACCGGGCTCTGCGCCTGATGCTGGTGCCAAAAATACGGGGGACAAAAAGAGTAGGGGTCCCCCGTATTTTTAACACCAGCATCGGGCTCCACTAGCTGGACAGATAATGCCACAGCCGGGGGTCACTTTTATGCCGTGCCCTGCGGCCGTGGCATCAAATATCCAACTAGTCACCCCTGGCCGGGGTACCCTGGGGGAGTGGGGACCCCTTCAATCAAGGGGTCCCCCCCCCCCAGCCACCCAAGGGCCAGGGGTGAAGCCCGAGGCTGTCCCCCCCCATCCAATGGGCTGCGGATGGGGGGGCTGATAGCCTTTGTGATAATAAAAAGATATTGTTTTTTCCATTAGTACTACAAGTCCCAGCAAGCCTCCCCCGCAAGCTGGTACTTGGAGAACCACAAGTACCAGCATGCGGGAGAAAAACGGGCCCGCTGGTACCTGTAGTACTACTGGAAAAAAAATACCCAAATAAAAACAGGACACAGACACCGTGACTTGTACAACTTTATTACATACTGCCGACACACACATACTTACCTATGTTGACACGCCGACTGCCACGGTCGCCGACGATCCGAGGGTACCTGTGAAAAAATTATACTCACCTTCCAGCGTCCAGAGGTACATCCACGTCCAGAGGTAAATCCACGTTCTTGGCAAAAAAACAAACCGAACACCGATCCATACCGGACTAGAAAGGGGTCCAATGTTTTCACATCAGACCCCTTTCTCCCGAATGCCGGGACATCACGTGACTCCTGTCACTGACGTCCCTTCAGCCAATCAGGAAGCGCTACTTCCGTGGCGCTCACCTGATTGGCTGTCCGCTGTCTGTACTGTGACAGCGCATCGCAAAGCCGCTCCATTACTTTCAATGGTGGGAACTTTGCGGGTAGCGGTGGGGTCACCCGCCGGTCAGCCGCTGACCGGCGGGTGACCTCACCGCTAGCCGCAAAGTTCCCACCATTGAATATAATGGAGGGAGCTGTGCGATGCGCTGTCACAGTGCAGACAGCGCTCAGCCAATCAGGTGAGCGCAACGAAGTTGCGCTTCCTGATTGGCTTAGAGACCTGTCAGTGACAGCTGTCACTGACAGGTCTCATTCGTGGAAAGGTGTCCCATGTGTCAGCATGGGACCCCTTTCAGTCCGTTTTTGGTGCGGGTATTTGCGTTTTCTTATTTTGCCAAGTCCGTGGATTTATCTCTGGACCATGGTTGAGGTGAGTATTTTGAACTTTTCTTTACAGGTATCCGTGGATTCTACATGGAGAAGAGGACCGATGTCGGCGTGTGAACATAGGTAAGTATGTGTGTGTCGACGTATGAAATAAAGTTTTACTGTCGACGGTGTGTGTGTCCTGTTTTTATTTGGGTATTTTTTTCCCAGTAGTACTACAGGTACCAGCGGGCCCGTTTTTCTCCCGCATGCTGGTACTTGTGGTTCTCCAAGTACCAGCTTGCGGGGGAGGCTTGCTGGGACTTGTAGTACTATTGGAAAAAACAATATCTTTTTATTATCACAAAGGCTATCAGCCCCCCCATCCGCAGCCCATTGGATGGGGGGGGACAGCCTCGGGCTTCACCCCTGGCCCTTGGGTGGCTGGGGGGGGGGACCCCTTGATTGAAGGGGTCCCCACTCCCCCAGGGTACCCCGGCCAGGGGTGACTAGTTGGATATTTGATGCCACGGCCGCAGGGCACGGCATAAAAGTGACCCCCGGCTGTGGCATTATCTGTCCAGCTAGTGGAGCCCGATGCTGGTGTTAAAAATACGGGGGACCCCTACTCTTTTTGTCCCCCGTATTTTTGGCACCAGCACCAGGCGCAGAGCCCGGTGCTGGTTTTAAAAATACGGGGGATCCCCTGTCAATTTTTCCCCCGCATTTTTAGAACCAGGACCAGCTCAATGAGCCCGAGGCTGGTTATGCTTTGGAGGGGGGACCCCACGCCATTTTTTTTAATGATTTTACCCTTCCAGCATAAAAATAAAAAAAAATAAAAAAAATAATATTTTAAAAAATATATAAATAATATTTGTGCCTCCCAAAAAAAAAAAAAAGTACCTAATCCCTTCTAATATAAATAGATCTGCTATTCCCAAAAAAAAAAACACCAAAAAAAACATGTTTAAATTTTTTTTATTTGTTTTCACCCTCCAAAGTGTGGCGGATTGAAAATGACGAATTTGCTGTCTAAAAGCACTGCTGTCGAATTTCAAAACTTGAATTGAATATGCTTTGGTCGAATTGCAGCACTTGTATCATTGCAGAAAAGTCGAATTTGCAAAAATTCGAATTTCAAAAAGTCGAATTTTGAAAGTCCGTTTTTTGGTCGGAAAGCACTGGATTGCATAGGGGAATTTTTTTTTTTGGTCGAAAATGACCCGAAATTCGACAATTTCGGGAATTCGACCACAATTGCATATACCCCATAGTGTCCTCACTTCATGCCAAACCCTAATAGCTTGAGAGAAAATGGGAGGGCAGCGTGGAAAGGATTCTCCACTCAACAGTGCTTGTAAAGGGGTATACCCAGGGGCAGCCAGCTGAACCAGAGCCACATGCAGAGACACTAAGCCATCGTCCTGAGCCCACAAGCACAGACATGCCAACTGAGAAGCAAAATAATACAACTAAAAATGAGGAAGAGCCAATTCACCCTCATTGCTTGGTCTAGTAAGAGTATCTAAGATAATCCTGGGGCTGTTATTGGTCCAAATAAATGACGAGAGTATGGAATTAAGTTTCCTAAAAAAGGAGGTCGGAATATAAATTGGCGATTGCTGCATTATGTACAGAATTTTAGGTTACACTATCAATTTAATAAGATTCACTCTTCCCGTCACAGTAAGTGGAAGCTTACTCCATATTTTGGTCTTATCGCGTATATAGGTAAGTAAAGGTAAGAATTTTTTAGGCATAAAATTAACAGAATCATTGGTAAATATTATACAGCCATTCGACAGAAACAAACGCCTTTGTGGCGGCGAGTGAAACTACAGCAGAATCAGATTCTCCCTGATGAGGGACCTGCAGATGAGTGAAAAGCCGTCGGAAGATTACACTGGTGGACATGCTGGGCATAAATCCAAATTGGTCTGGATGGATTATAGAGGTAACTACTGTATTAAGGCGTATGGCCAGGATCTTTACCAAAATGTTTGCATCTGTGGGAATCAGGGAGATAGGCCTATAAGAGAGTCAGGAAACTTAGGATCCTTATCAGGTTTAGGTAGCACCACAATAATGGCCTCAGACATAGAGGCCGGAAGCATGCCTTCATCTAAGAGGTCATTAAAAAGTTTTAACAAACTAGGAACAAAGAATACAGAATGTTTTTTATATAATTCAACTGGTATACCATCGGTTCCCGGAGCTTTACCACCCGGAAAAGATCCAAGTGCAGTGGTCACTTCGTCCACAGTGATAGGGGCATCTAAGAAATCTGTAGCTTCGTTTTGGTAAAACTATAGAATTTAGAAAATAGGATTTTAATACCTACCGGTAAATCCTTTTCTCGTAGTCCATAAGGGATATTAGAGGAAACTAGTACGATGGGGTATAGACGGGGTCCAAAGGAGCCAGTGCACTTTAAATTTCTTTAACTGGCTGTGCTGGCTCCTCCCCTCTATGCCCCCTCCCACAGGCAGTTATAGATAAATATGTGTCAGAAGGAGAAAGGACATATATGAGAGAAGAAACATGATAACAAATGGTGGTGAGATTTACACACCACAACTATATAACAACCGGTAACAATAACAGCAACCGCTGAACAGGTAACTAGAGAACAAGAACCTGCAGAAAAGTCCACGCACTGAGGAGGGCGCCTAATATCCCTTATGGACGAGAAAAGGATTTACCGGTAGGGTAAACCGGAAGGTCCCGTACATCGCGTCCGTGATCAGACGCACTTTGAACCGGGGACCCCCCTACTCACCACTGATGTCACCTTCAGGCAGTGTTAGGGATGTGCAGCGTGCTGCGACAGCCAAGGCGCAGTGCCCGCTGAACAAACAGCTCCTCAGGACGGTGGTCCTGCAGCGGGGAAGCGGCTCTGACTCCTCGCGAGCCCGTGACCGCCCCCCCGCCCCCACTAACTCCCACAGCGCAGGTATGCTGTTGCCCAGACAGCATGCCGAAAAAAAATAAAAGACTGAAATTAAATTGAAGAAAACTCTCTGGAGCTGTAGAGATGTGCATCCTCTCTGGAGGGCACTTTTTTCTAAACTGCCTGTGAAAGGGGGCATAGAGGGAAGGAGCCAGCACACCCAGTTGAAGAAATTTTAAGTGCACTGGCTCCTTTGGACCCCGTCTATACCACATCGTACTAGTTTCCCCAATATTCGCTTATGGATGCTAGAGAAAAATTTGTGAAATTTAAACGAGATCTATATATGTCTATAGAATGAGAGGAAAACATCAGCTATATCGGGGGTGGAGAAGGCCTCTCTGACAAGAGAATCAATAAGCTGTGCAACTGTAGAAGTACTGTAGGTCGAGCATAGTGAACCAAGTGTGCCAGACAGCTGCCCGTCCTGTCAGAGTTCATATAGTGATTATGAGATCGAAGTAATATGTTACGCAAATTACGTTCTTTCAAAAACGATAGCCAAGTGGATTGAGCCTCGTACCAACGAGACCTAGCATCAACCAGCCCATCTAACAAAAATCGGTCTTCTAGCTTCCTACATTCAGAAGCCAACTCAACCTCTTTCTTTCTGTAATAGAGTTTTAAGGAGGTTATACGATGAATTAAGGTGCCCCTCATATATGCTTTAAAAGAGTCCCAGACAATAGTAGTCGATGTAGAACCCACACTATCAGAAAAGTAACCATCCCACAGATCCTCAAGATCAGAGTTTGCTTCAAAATTAAGTAGCCAAGAGGAATGAAGCTTCCAGAACACCCCTCTGGCGCTCTATATCCATCGTCATAGACAGGGGGGAATGATCGGACACCCCCCGAGCCTTATAATGGACATCAGTAATTTTGGGAAGCAGAGTTGGTGATGGCAGAGCAAGATCAATTCTGGAGAAGGAGTGGTGCGTTTTTGAGAAGCAAGAGAATTGTTTGAGCATTGGATTTTTATATCTCCATATAGCTATCCAGCCCAGTGTATCTATGAATTTAGCAAAGCCGGAAGGGCCGCTCCCCGGGTCAGGATCAGACATTTCCCTCCGCCTGTCTAGAGACTGGTTCATAAGGTTATTAAAATCTCCCATGCATATCACGGGGGTGTCAGGGGAGTGAGCTATAAAAGAGGCCGCCAGTTTCAGCACTTCATAGTTAAAGGGAGGTGGTATATATACCGCCAAAATGAAAAAAGTTTGAGAGTGAAGTTTACAGTCTAGGAAAACATACCTGTCTAGCGCATCGGTTTTAACTGAAGTCAATACAAAATGCACTGATTTTTTTGATGGGTATGGAAATCCCCCTAGAATAGGATGTATAAGAGGCATGAAATGTCCAGCCTACCCATGGCTTGCGCAGAGAAATAACTTTACCTCCCTCCAGGTGCGTCTCGGTGAGGCACACCACATCTGGATTATATTGTTTGACCAGTTTAAGAACAAGAGCAGATTGTAAAAACCAAACGAGGAGATAGGTTCAGAATCCTCTGTAAACAAGAGATTTTTTGGATATTTAAGCTTAACTCCCTCCATCCTTATGGTCTCAATGAAGCAATAGAACTTAATTCAGTTTTATGATACATTTTATCTTTTGACAGTGTTTCTTCCCCCCCCCCCCCTTTTTTTTAAATCCTCCTCCAGTTAGTATTGTTCTGCCCTTCTCCCTTTTGTACTAATATATATATATACACTAAGCAGAATTACCTTAATCATTTTAGGATACCTATACTTGATAATTAAGTTTGATAAAGTTATACATATATTTTGATATAGATGGTTATAACTGATGGTTTCCTGTTTTACATTAATAGCCAAAATTTTACTCTGGGAGCTAGGGTCATGTGACTGTGAGATCTGGTTTGGTCATTTGTTTGTATTTAGATCTTAAACATTACTTAAAAGATAAGTGGGTATTATCATCTATATATTAAATAATAAGAATTTACTTACCGATAATTCTATTTCTCGTAGTCCGTAGTGGATGCTGGGGACTCCGTAAGGACCATGGGGAATAGCGGCTCCGCAGGAGTCTGGGCACAAAAGTAAAGCTTTAGGACTACCTGGTGTGCACTGGCTCCTCCCCCTATGACCCTCCTCCAAGCCTCAGTTAGGATACTGTGCCCGGACGAGCGTACACAATAAGGAAGGATTTTGAATCCCGGGTAAGACTCATACCAGCCACACCAATCACACCGTATAACTTGTGATCTAAACCCAGTTAACAGCATGATAACAGAGGAGCCTCTAGAAAAGATGGCTCACTACAGCAATAACCCGATTTTTGGTAACAATAACTATGTACCAGTATTGCAGACAATCCGCACTTGGGATGGGCGCCCAGCATCCACTACGGACTACGAGAAATAGAATTATCGGTAACTAAATTCTTATTTTCTCTGACGTCCTAGTGGATGCTGGGGACTCCGTAAGGACCATGGGGATTATACCAAAGCTCCCAAACGGGCGGGAGAGTGCGGATGAATCTGCAGCACCAAATGAGAGAACTCCAGGTCCTCCTCAGCCAGGGTATCAAATTTATAGAATTTTACAAACGTATTTGCTCCTGACCAAGTAGCTGCTCGGCAAAGTTGTAAAGCCGAGACCCCTCGGGCAGCCGCCCAAGATGAGCCCACCTCCCTTGTGGAGTGGGCATTTACAGATTTTTGGCTGTGGCAGGCCTGCCACAGAATGTGCAAGCTGAATTGTACTACAAATCCAACGAGCAATAGTCTGCTTAGAAGCAGGAGCACCCAGCTTGTTGGGTGCATACAGGATAAACAGCGAGTCAGATTTTCTGACTCCAGCCGTCCTGGAAACATATATTTTCAGGGCCCTGACAACGTCTAGCAACTTGGAGTCCTCCAAGTCCCTAGTAGCCGCAGGCACCACCATAGGTTGGTTCAGGTGAAACGCTGAAACCACCTTAGGGAGAAACTGAGGACGAGTCCTCAATTCCGCCCTGTCCGAATGGAAAATCAGATAAGGGCTTTTACAGGATAAAGCCGCCAATTCTGACACGCGCCTGGCCCAGGCCAGGGCCAACAGCATGACCACCTTCCATGTGAGATATTTTAACTCCACAGATTTAAGTGGTTCAAACCAATGTGACTTTTGGAACCCAAAACTACATTGAGATCCCAAGGTGCCACTGGAGGCACAAAAGGAGGCTGTATATACAGTACCCCTTTTACAAACGTCTGAACTTCAGGGACTGAAGCTAGTTCTTTTTGGAAGAAAATTGACAGGGCCGAAATTTGAACCTTAATGGACCCCAATTTCAGGCCCATAGACACTCCTGTTTGCAGGAAATGTAGGAATCGACCCAGTTGAAATTCCTCCGTCGGGCCTTACTGGCCTCGCACCACGCAACATATTTTCGCCAAATGCGGTGATAATGTTTTGCGGTTACATCCTTCCTGGCTTTGATCAGGATAGGGATGACTTCATCCGGAATGCCTTTTTCCTTCAGGATCCGGCGTTCAACCGCCATGCCGTCAAACGCAGCCGCGGTAAGTCTTGGAACAGACAGGGTCCTTGCTGGAGCAGGTCCCTTCTTAGAGGTAGAGGCCACGGATCCTCCGTGAGCATCTCTTGAAGTTCCGGTTACCAAGTCCTTCTTGGCCAATCCGGAGCCACGAATATAGTGCTTACTCCTCTCCATCTTATAATTCTCAGTACCTTGTGTATGAGAGGCAGAGGATGGAACACATACACTGACCGGTACACCCACGGTGTTACCAGAGCGTCTGCTGAGGAAGTCTGCTTCCCAGTTGTCCATTCCCGGAATGAACACTGCTGACAGTGCTATCACATGATTTTCCGCCCAGCGAAGAATCCTTGCAGCTTCTGCCATTGCCCTCCTGCTTCTTGTGCCACCCTGTCTGTTTACGTGGGTGACTGCCGTGATGTTGTCCGACTGGATCAACACCGGCTGACCTTGAAGCAGAGGTCTTGCTAAGCTTAGAGCATTGGAAATGGCCCTTAGCTTCAGGATATTTATGTGAAGTGATGTCTCCAGGCTTGACCATAAGCCCTGGAAATTCCTTCCCTGTGTGACTGCTCCCCAGCCTCGCAGGCTGGCATCCGTGGTCACCAGGACCCAGTCCTGAATGCCGAATCTGCGGCCCTCTAGAAGATGAGCACTCTGCAACCACCACAGGAGGGACACCCTTGTCCTTGGTGACAGGGTTATCCGCTGATGCATCTGAAGATGCGACCCGGACCATTTGTCCAGCAGGTCCCACTGGAAAGTTCTTGCGTGGAATCTGCCGAATGGGATTGCTTCGTAGGAAGCCACCATTTTTCCCAGAACCCTTGTGCATTGATGCACTGAGACTTGGCTCGGTTTTAGGAGGTTCCTGACTAGCTCGGATAACTCCTTGGCTTTCTCCTCCGGGAGAAACACCTTTTTCTGGACTGTGTCCAGGATCATCCCTAGGAACAGAAGACGAGTCGTCGGAACCAGCTGCGATTTTGGAATATTGAGAATCCAACCGTGCTGCCGCAACACTACCTGAGATAGTGCTACACCGACCTCCAACTGTTCTCTGGATCTTACCCTTATCAGGAGATCGTCCAAGTAAGGGATAACTAAAAATCCCTTCCTTCGAAGGAGTATCATCATTTCGGCCGTTACCTTGGTAAAGACCCGGGGTGCCGTGGACCATCCAAACGGCAGCGTCTGAAACTGATAGTGACAGTTCTGTACCACAAACCTGAGGTACCCTTGGTGAAAAGGGTAAATTGGGACATGAAGGTAAGCATCCTTGATGTCCCAAGACATCATGTAGTCCCCTTCTTCCAGGTTCGCAATCACTGCTCTGAGTGACTCCATCTTGAATTTGAACCTCCGTATGTAAGTGTTCAAAGATTTTAGATTTAGAATCGGTCTCACCGAGCCATCCGGCTTCGGTACCACAACAGTGTGGAATAATACCCCGTTCCCTGTTGCAGGAGGGGTATCTTGATTATCACCTGCTGGGAATACAGCTTGTGAATGGCTTCCAAAACTGCCTCCCTGTCAGAGGGAGACGTCGGTAAAGCCGACTTTAGGAAAACGGCGAGGGGGAGACGTCTCGAATTCCAATTTGTACCCCTGAGATATCACCTGAAGGATCCAGGGGTCTACTTGCGAGTGAGCCCACTGCGCGCTGAAATTCATTGAGACGGGCCCCCACCGTGCCTGAGTCTGCTTGTAAAGCCCCAGCGTCATGCTGAGGGCTTGGCAGAGGCGGGAGAGGGCTTCTGTTCCTGGGAACTGGCTGATTTCTGCAGCCTTTTTCCTCTCCCTCTGTCACGGGGCAGAAATGAGGAACCTTTTGCCCGCTTGCCCTTCTGGGAACGAAAGGACTGCGCCTGATAATACGGCGTCTTCTTATGTTGAGAGGCGACCTGGGGTACAAACGTGGATTTCCCAGCTGTTGCCGTGGCCACCAGGTCTGAAAGACCGACCCCAAATAACTCCTCCCCTTTATAAGGCAATACTTCCAAATGCCGTTTGGAATCCGCATCACCTGACCACTGTCGTGTCCATAACCCTCTTCTGGCAGAAATGGACAACGCACTTACACTTGATGCCAGTCGGCAAATATTCCGCTGTGCATCACGCATATATAGAAATGCATCTTTTAAATGCTCTATAGGCAATAATATACTGTCCCTATCTAGGGTATCAATATTTTCAGTCAGGGAATCCGACCACGCCAACCCAGCACTGCACATCCAGGCTGAGGCGATTGCTGGTCGCAGTATAACACCAGTATGTGTGTAAATACATTTTAGGATACCCTCCTGCTTTCTATCAGCAGGATCCTTAAGGGCGGCCATCTCAGGAGAGGGTAGAGCCCTTGTTCTTACAAGCGTGTGAGCGCTTTACCCACCCTAGGGGGTGTTTCCCAACGCACCCTAACCTCTGGCGGGAAAGGATATAATGCCAATAACATTTTAGAAATTATCAGTTGTTATCGGGGGAAACCCACGCATCATCACACACCTCATTTAATTTCTCAGATTCAGGAAAACTACAGGTAGTTTTTCCTCACCGAACATAATACCCCTTTTTGGTGGTACTCGTATTATCAGAAATGTGTAAAACATTTTTCATTGCCTCAATCATGTAACGTGTGGCCCTACTGGAAGTCACATTTGTCTCTTCACCGTCGACACTGGAGTCAGTATCCGTGTCGGCGTCTGTATCTGACATCTGAGGTAACGGGCGCTTTAGAGCCCCTGACGGCCTATGAGACGTCTGGACAGGCACAAGCTGAGTAGCCGGCTGTCTCATGTCAACCACTGTCTTTTATACAGAGCTGACACTGTCACGTAATTCCTTCCAACAGTTCATCCACTCAGGTGTCGACCCCCTAGGGGGTGACATCACTATTACAGGCAATTTGCTCCGTCTCCACATCATTTTCCTCCTCATACATGTCGACACAAACGTACCGACACACAGCACACACACAGGGAATGCTCTGATAGAGGACAGGACCCCACTAGCCCTTTGGGGAGACAGAGGGAGAGTTTGCCAGCACACACCAGAGCGCTATATATATATATATACAGGGATAACCTTATATAAGTGTTTTTCCCCTTATAGCTGCTGTATTTTTAATACTGCGCCTAATTAGTGCCCCCCTCTCTTTTTTAACCCTTTCTGTAGTGTAGTGACTGCAGGGGAGAGCCAGGGAGCTTCCCTCCAACGGAGCTGTGAGGGAAAATGGCGCCAGTGTGCTGAGGAGATAGGCTCCGCCCCCTTCTCGGCGGCCTTATCTCCCGTTTTTCTGTGTATTCTGGCAGGGGTTAAAATTCATCCATATAGCCCTGGGGGCTATATGTGATGTATTTTCGCCAGCCAAGGTGTTTTTATTGCTGCTCAGGGCGCCCCCCCCTAGCGCCCTGCACCCTCAGTGACCGAAGTGTGAAGTGTGCTGAGGAGCAATGGCGCACAGCTGCAGTGCTGTGCGCTACCTTGGTGAAGACAGGATGTCTTCTGCCGCCGATTTTCCGGACCTCTTCTTGCTTCTGGCTCTGTAAGGGGGCCGGCGGCGCGGCTCTGGGACCGGACTCCATGGCTGGGCCTGTGTTCGATCCCTCTGGAGCTAATGGTGTCCAGTAGCCTAAGAAGCCCAATCCACTCTGCACGCAGGTGAGTTCGCTTCTTCTCCCCTTAGTCCCTCGATGCAGTGAGCCTGTTGCCAGCAGGTCTCACTGAAAATAAAAAACCTAAAACTAAACTTTTCACTAAGCAGCTCAGGAGAGCCACCTAGTGTGCACCCTTCTCGTTCGGGCACAAAAATCTAACTGAGGCTTGGAGGAGGGTCATAGGGGGAGGAGCCAGTGCACACCAGGTAGTCCTAAAGCTTTACTTTTGTGCCCAGACTCCTGCGGAGCCGCTATTCCCCATGGTCCTTACGGAGTCCCCAGCATCCACTAGGACGTCAGAGAAATTAAGATTATTTCTTTTGTTTTAAATTATCCCTAGGTGAGGATTACGTGATTGTGACATGTTATCAGTGTATAGAAATGTAAACGTCATGTGACCGGATAAATTGATTGTGTACCATTAGAGGGAGCTATAATATCTGCCCTGTTGTGAGCTGCCGTCCGGTCACGTGGCCATGTTCATTGTTGAATAATGAGGTGTGGTCACATGGCCGGAGACACGTATCTATAGTGTTTTCCCCTCTGTTTACGCCGTCCGATCACCTGACCATGTCCTTTGATAAAGAGTGGGATGTGGTCACGTGACCGGAAACATGACATCATCGGATGCCCTAATAGGGGCATAGGAGACACGCATTTATAATGTTTGTCCCGCTGTTAGCCGTCGTCCGACGACGTGGCCAATTCTATTGATGGGGAGCGGGGTGGGGTCACGTGACCGGAAACATGACGTTACCGGAAGCCCAAATAAGGGCATAGGCGTTTATCATGTGACACGGAAGTTTGGGCCAGAGAGATCCATGGTCGTCACAGCAACCTAGGTTGTTGTTGACACTACCAATGACGGCGCTCTGTGAAGGTGACCACGTGATCGTGTTTTATATTATACTGAGAAATACATTTTTATTTTATAGTTTACAAGCTTCGTTTTTTTATTTTAAAAGAAGAGTAATATATGGTTTGTCTTCCTGCTGCTTTCTATAGAATTTGAGATTGTTTTGGATATACACTGCTCAAAAAAAAATAAAGGGAACACTTAAACAACACACAATCACACTTCTGTGAAATCAAACTGTCCACTTAGGAAGCAACACTGATTGACAATCAATTTCACATGCTGTTGTGCAAATGAAATAGACAACAGGTGGAAATTATAGGCAATTAGCTAGACACCCCCAACAAAGGAGTTGTTCTGCAGGTGGTGACCACAGACCACTTCTCAGCTCCTATGCTTTCTGGCTGATGTTTTGGTCACTTTTGAAAGCTGGCGGTGCTTTCACTCTAGTGGTAGCATGAGACGGAGTCTACAACCCACACAAGTGGCTCAGGTAGTGCAGCTCATCCAGGATGGCACATCAATGCAAGAAGGTTTGCTGTGTCTGTCAGCGTAGTGTCCAGAGCATGGAGGCGCTACCAGGAGACAGGCCAGTACATCAGGAGACGTGGAGGAGGCCGTAGGAGGGCAACAACCCAGCAGCAGGACCGCTACCTCCGCCTTTGTGCAAGGAGGAACAGGAGGAGCACTGCCAGAGCCCTGCAAAATGACCTCCAGCAAGCCACAAATGTGCATGTGTCTACTCAAACGATCAGAAACAGACTCCATGAGGGTGGTATGAGGGCCCGACGTCCACAGGTGGGGGTTATGCTTACAGCCCAACACTGTGCAGGACGTTTGCCATTTGCCAGAGAACACCAAGATTGGCAAATTCGCCACTGGCGCCCTGTGCTCTTCACAGATGAAAGCAGGTTCTCACTGAGCACATGTGACAGACATGACAGAGTCTGGAGACGCCAAGGAGAGCGTTCTGCTGCCTGCAACATCCTCCAGCATGACCGGTTTGGCAGTGGGTCAGTAATGGTGTGGGGTGGCATTTCTTTGGGAGGCCGCACAACCCTCCATGTGCTCGCCAGAGGTAGCCAGACTGCCATTAGGTACAGAGATGAGATCCTCAGACCCCTTGTGAGACCATATGCTGGTGCGGTTGGCCCTGGGTTCCTCCTAATGCAAGACAATGCTAGACCTCATGTGGCTGGAGTGTGTCAGCAGTTCCTGCAAGACGAAGGCACTGATGCTATGGACTGGCCCGCCCGTTCCCCAGACCTGAATCCAATTGAGCACATTTGGGACATCATGTCTCGCTCCATCCACCAACGCCACGTTGCACCACAGACTGTCCAGGAGTTGGCGGATGCTTTAGTCCAGGTCTGGGAGGAGATCCCTCAGGAGACCATCCGCCACCTCATCAGGAGCATGCCCAGGCGTTGTAGGGAGGTCATACAGGCACGTGGAGGCCACACACACTACTGAGCCTCATTTTGACTTGTTTTAAGGACATTACATCAAAGTTAGATCAGCCTGTAGTGTGTTTTTCCACTTTAATTTTGAGTGTGACTCCAAATCCAGACCTCCATGGGTTAATAAATTTGATTTCCATTGATAATTTTTGTGTGATTTTGTTGTCCGCACATTCAACTATGTAAAGAACAAAGTATTTAATAAGAATATTTCATTCATTCAGATCTAGGATGTGTTATTTTAGTGTTCCCTTTATTTTTTTGAGCAGTGTATTTATGTTAATAAGTTTGTCCAGTTGCTAATTGTTCTTGTAATCAAGTCCCCTATATAAAAGGGCATTATGCGTCTAGTAGATCACCTTTGATAAAGCTGCCAAATTGACAGCGAAACGCGTTAGTATGCCAGCATAAGACCAGGACATCGCCAGGCAAGCGATTGACACCATCTGCAGCGGTCCACAGAACTGTCATCCATTCGTCTTCCACCTTTTTGGACACTAATACTTGGGATCACCCATAGTGGTTGTCAGAGCTCTGACCCATCCAATATTCATCCATCCGGGTACCTAACCAGAATCCATCATTGTGGACGTTTAATAAAAGGGGAGAATCACCACTGACACTGGCGTAGGACAGAAGTATCACTTACCTTGCTAGATGGAATACCCGGCTTTTTCACCACTTGGAATCTGGTAACTATAAATTGGTTATCCCTGCTTGGCCATTGTTTGAAATAATATTGGAACCTTTACATCCGTTACCTGGCCGATAGAGATGTCCATGGACAATTATTATGGTCATAAGACAAACATTTGAGGCTTTTCTATTTTGATTTTATTTATGTGTATTTTATTGTTCATTAAATTTGCACACAGTGTTTTACATTAGCACCTGGTTAGCGCTGTTTATATATCGTTTTTTGCTTTGCCACATAGGGTGACTATCACCCCATTTTAACAGCCGCTTAGGAAACCAGCCCTAAAGCTAGGGTTCCTAAGAGTGAACGATATACAGAAGCCGAGGCACAGGATCCATCCCAACGTCCATATGTGTACATTGCTGAGAAATATGGGCATAAGCAAACCCAGACATATTATACATTATCCATTGCGTGATATACAGAATATAAAATAATAAAATTGTAAAATACCAAAAACCTTTAAAAGAACCCCCCACCCCATATACCTCCCTCAACCGCTGCATACTTGACACCCTAACTTCAACAAAATACAGCAAATAGTTGCTGAACTAATCAGTAGCTATCCATGGCAAAAGAATGCAGAAATCCAATACCAATCACTACATGGGACAGCTACTAAAAAAGTTAAAAGGAACTATATGAAGGCAATGAATATATATGACCACCAATGCAAGGGAGCCCACCGGGGACAGGTAATGAACAGTAAACAGACACCCGGTTCCCCAAAAATAGAAAAGAAGCCCAGAACATGCATTATTTCTTAGTGGAAGAAAGGGCAACCAGAGGAAAGTTAAATGCTATGCGGATCATCATACAGATGGCGACAACCATATATAAGGCACACCATTCATAGCTGAAATAAAACACATGAGGAAAAATAACAGTATGTGTATACAGGAGGATCAGTCTGGAGCCATTTGAGCAAAGTGATCTAGCCAGGTAGATGCCTCCCGGGGAGAGGTGAAGAATTTGGTCTCACCGTCTGCAACAACACGCAATTTAGATGGGAAGAACATAGAGTAGGCAAGATTAAGATCTGGTGCTTCACTGGAACAAATTGGGCTCTGTCTTTTTGGACGTCAGCAGCGAAATCCGGAAAGGCTGATTTTCACCCCATTTCTTGTCAGGGAGCCCTTAGTGCATCCAAGACGTAGAACAGAGTCACTGTCTTTGTAGTGCAGGAATTTCACAATAAAGGTGCGAGGAGGGGCGCCAGGAAGTGGAGGGCGAAAAGGAATCCTATGCACCCTTTCCACTGTGAAATGAGGGGTAAAGGAGTCACTGCCAAACAGTTCAAGCAGCCAGGTTTCAAGAAAGGCCTCCGGAGAGGAACCTTCCTCCTGCTCCAGCAAGCCAACAAACGCACATTATTTCTGCGGAGGCGTCCGTCCATATCCAGAAGCTTGTTTTGCATGGAAGAGACTTGGTGAGATACAGAAGATAAAATAGATTTTAGCGGATTGTATGCATCTTCCATTTTGGAAACGCGCGTTTTTACTTCGCCAACCCGTTCTCGGATATGTTGTA